>NC_071407.1:35455748-35768825 GCF_017976375.1 Cuculus canorus
GGGTTTTAAGAATATGTAAGCACTGCAGAACGTGTCAGGCTGCCCAGATTAACCTGGATTGCAGGCTGGGAACTAGACAGCAGAGGTCAACTTGTCCTGCCTGCTAAACCATCTTGGGAGTATCTCCTTGGCCATCTCATCACCACGCGAGCCATGACACCATTACTTAGCCTGACAGACTGCTGCAGAAGTAAGTGAGATCTTTCAGCCACACCACCAATGACAAACACATCACTGCCTTAACCAGCTTAGGAAGCAAGAATGACTTAATCTTAGTGGCTGCTGGTCCAAGGACTGGGAGCAGTATCCACCAGCTCCAGAGGGCAGAAAGAAACGTGGGGAACTCACTTGTCCGAGCCGTCCTTCATGTGGACTTTGGCATAAAGAACATCTGTCATGGCAGGGTCGTCATTCATGTACTCCACTCCTGCAACCTCCACGGTCAGCGGCTTGCCTCCAGTAATTTGGCTAAAATGCAAGAAATCCCTTCTGTTGAAGAGCAAAACATCACACCTGCTTTTGAAATACAACTCATAGCACTACTCATGCACACACCAAGTATTTGGCTTTACTAAGGGAAAGATAGAAAAGACATTTTTTTTTACAGTTAAATGCAAATTTGAGGTTAAGCAGGACTTAAACGTTCTATAAACCGTATGAAGCAGTGAACTCCACCGAGGAGTTCTTCTTTTTCCCATATCTTTCAGGCTGTTTGCACTGAAAAAAAAAACCACAAAAGAGGCTCCCTAATTTCTAAAGCTTGAAGAGCTACAGCTACTATGGTCTCATCATCTTAAGAACTACTGTAAAAAAATTTAAATTCATACATTCAGTGTTTTAGACACACATTAAGTCAACTTGTCCATGTTCACAGGCCATCTCAGTGCAGAGATCTCCATTTACATTTCAGAAAGCCCATTAGCAGTAAACTGGTACCAGTTCTCATTCCAGAGAAGCTCCTGCCTTCCCTGTGAAGTCAGCGATCACGACGCAAAGTCTCCAACTTGTTGATTTCACAGGGAAAAGTATTCCATACAGAATGCAGCTTCAAGTACATTTCAACATACCCTTACTGGAAGTAAATAGAGCTGTTTTAAAATCAGCTCCAGCTACTCTTGCAGGAAGGCAAAACCGAAAATATGTGCAGGATACAATATGCACTCCCACACCTGCAAACACACTGTGAAATGTATCTGCTTCAAAACACGACGCCTCCTTGCCTTTCCCACCAGAACATCACAGGGAGGCAGGGCGCTGCAGTGAAAGCTCCCTGTTAGTAAGTCCTGCTGTCTCATTTAATGCCGAGGCCTCATGGAAAGCACAGGGAGCACCTGTGCAAGCAGACGTAATAAACGTGAGCTAACAGTGTGAGCATGACTTTGCTCTAACCTTGCTCACTTTTGTTCAGCTTGCCCGAGAGAATGCCCTTGAGAGTCTCGGCAAAGCTTCCCAGGTGGAATAAGGAGAGAATGATTTCTCTTCCAGTATGTCTACCGTGAGGAAACCAGCACAAGTGTAGTGCCATGCACATCATGCCGAATGTGCTTAAGGCCACGTATTCTAAAAAGGGTCAAAAAGAGCAACTCTACCTTCACACGGCCCTGCTAATGAACTCTAATGAAGGTTTATGTGGGTGGAAGGGAGCCTAAACTGTTTTCAAAATATATTTATTTGGGTATGGCAGAGGAAATAAGCTAAAGGTCACATTCAGTGTTGATTCCCCCTACGATAAAGGAAATGGAGGGTAAAGATTGATTTTCTCTGTGTCTGTCCAATACACTTATGAGGAAGCTGGCACATTCCAAATAATGCAGGCAGAGACTCCCCCTGGAAACACACTTGCCTTTCTGTCCAACAGCTGAACAAGTGGAGTTGTCATTTTAAAGGCAGAGGTGTGACTTTTGGACATGCTTTAATTCTCACAGACACAGCTGGTACAGCCTGGCTAATTCTTCATGCGCCGAGGCAATACACAGGTAAATAAATACATATAAAATCGAGAATCCGTGCTCTAAGTGCAAAGGCTTTGCAGAAATAAATAAATAAACCAATCCCTCAGGTCATCTCCAATTTCTAAGCTGAGCAGAGATAAACTAATTACAGTGTCATTCAACCACATTTAGAGCTAAAGCCCTAACATCTGCAGTTCAGTGCTAACAGGCAGCAAGAAAGCCCTGGTCCTGTAGCAGCACGGAACGCTTCAGACTGATTACTCACATGGCTCATGCTGGCTTCCCTGCACACAGCTCCCTGCATCAAGAAATGCATGTCAAGGACACCTCCGCATCTGCTCTGAGGCAAGAGGGAAGCAGCATGACAGAGCCCACTGCAGGCAACGTGCGAAGGTAATGCAGTTCGTCCCTCCCTCTGCAGCACGCAGCGAGCAACGGCAACAATTGCTCACACAGAAATAATGGGGATACGCATGAGAAAAAGAAATGAGTAGAGCAGGTTTCAAGGGAGTGCTGAGGGTTTGAGCTGAGCTGCACAATGCTGTTCAACCCTTTGTGACCACTTGGTGACCCCTTCTGCTCCTATTTGAAATGTTTCAGCCTTTTTTTAAATGTCTAGAGTTGAGATAGACTACTGATCTGCTTTTCTCTTTGCTGTCCCTTGTCAAAGACAGCTTTCTGCTTTTCCTCTACTTGTTCCCTTGCTGATGACATTCCTTTTTTTATCACTTACTCCACAAAGTCCTCTTTGCATTGCTGTAGGAGGCCACATGCTTTCTGGATCTCTTGCTCATTCAGAAGTACCAGCGTCCCAAGAGTCAGGTGAAGCTTTGCAGGGTTCTGGAACAGGCTGCTGGTGACCCCGTGATCCTACAAATCAGTCAACAAATCATATATAGGTATTTTATCTCGTACGCACACCCCTCCATCAGAGGGATAAATACTGCAGAGAGCAGGTAACAAGCCACTGGCATCAAACCTTTTATCTCTGCATCATTGGTCAGATTGGTAGCGATTTGAAGTTGAAATGAGAGACAAAATTTCACAAGCTTTGCGAGCAAGTGAGCTCAGCCTGGCAGGCGAGGCACAGCCCCCTGCTACATGCACACTCCCTACCTGCCTTTTCATCAGAGCTGCTGAACGGCAGCCTGGAAGCTCATTATGACAGGCTGTAACTCAAGAACAGCAGCACATACTCGTACAGGACTTCAAGAGGAGACCTCCACAGCTGTCAAAGTGGCAGCTGCCATCAGCAATGAACTCAACACAAGTCAGCACAGAAGTAAAACTTGAGTTAAGTCCATTTTTTGTGCAATAAAGCCAGAACCACCTGTAGTGACAAGCTCTAAATGGACTTTAAATCCTGTCTAAACACAGGTTGCACCTCACAACACAAGCACAGCTAATACCAGCTCTGATAATTACATTTTTCTTGCTCCCACGTGGCCTAGAGTTTGATGAGATGAACTAAGTTTAAATTCCCTTTATAAGAAGAGCTACGTGTTGTTGCTGGGGAAGAACGGTTCCCAGGTGGAGCAATGGTTACATCCAGCTTTAAAAAACATGCCCTTTTGTTCTAGAATATTTATAAAAATGCCCTGAGGATGGGCAACACACCCATATTAAAACAATTATTTCCACTTAGTGGCCATTTCCCACCAGCTCATTAAATAACCTCCCCGTTTAACTCCAGAAAAAAGCCAACACCATTTGCCAGGCCACTGAAGCCTTTCTCTGTCTGAAAAACGTCCACTGACTGAGAATGACAGCTTTGAAGTTTCTAGCTGTGCTTCACAGTTTGAAATAAAACCCTTCAGACTTTTAAACACTGCAGTATCTCAGCCCGTCAAGAGTTTAATGCCCCACATCTCACTTAGCATTTTTCAGGTCTGATGACTCCATACTCTACTTTACAGCAGTGCTTATGGGATGGATTAGAGACTAGCCAGCCTGCAACATGGGGCTTGCTCCCGCAGCCACAGGCTGGCAAAGTGTGGTGGGCCCCAAAAGACAGACAGCGGGTACAGACCTCCTGCTAGTTACTTTATCGCTGACTGAACCCCCAAATCATACCATGCTAGCAGCAGCATAGCTTGTTGCAAACCTCAGCACCATGCGGCAGCCAAACAAGCACCGACTGACTGTCAGGCACCTCAAGAGCTGAGGAAAGAGGGGTGGCTCCAATTCACCTCTCCCTACCTTCCCCTCTCTGTGGTAAAAGCTTTTCGGCTGCCTTCAATTCATACTGCTGTTAACATACATGACAGGACATGATTTCTCTCTGTCAGCCTTTTTTCTGTAACAGTATGCAAAGGCAGAGGATATTTGGCCAATCACAAAACAATAGCCCAGGTAACAAAAACAGGGAGAAAGTTGCATTTTTCCTTGTGGATGACCAGCCGATGTCACTCCCACAGTGTGCACGGATGAGGTACAGTAACAAGAAAGTAGTTCACAGGTCAGAAAGCAAAAGCCCTACCCTCCTTCTCTATGATTTGCACTGTAAACAGCAACCTGCCCCAAAAGCAGCGTTTTCCTCAGAGCTTTCCAACACCTGACTGTGGGCTGAGAGCTGACAGAGTGATGGCACAGCACCTCCGCAGGCCACGCCACCGCTGCTGGGGAGATTACCAGGGAAGAGCAGTACACAGTGAG
Organism: Cuculus canorus; assembly: GCF_017976375.1. Classification (NCBI taxonomy): domain Eukaryota; kingdom Metazoa; phylum Chordata; class Aves; order Cuculiformes; family Cuculidae; genus Cuculus; species Cuculus canorus. The sequence continues at coordinate 35,460,356 of NC_071407.1, forward strand.
CAGGCCAAGACCTAGATAATTCCTCTGGTTTCCTCCCTAGTATTTCAAAGAGATCCTAAAAACCCTGCTGACACCCCTACTCTTTTGCAGGCCGGCAGATCCCGCTTCTCCCATGCAGAAAACAGATAATATGTCAGAGAGAGCTCTCCCTGGAACAGGCAATGTTTCTGCAGGTGTCTTAGCAGCCCCCCATGGCTGGATGCTCCTCTCAAAAAAGATTGAACCCACCTATCCTACTCCAAGATTAGATATTCTACCAGGAATCAGTGTGTTACCTCACGGGAAGCTGCCCTGTCCAGTGGTATTACTTTTCTCAATCTGACCAGCAGGGCAAAATAACAGCAACATACAGCCTAGAAATACATGTTCATAACCACCGCTAAGGAGGAAAAAATCACATCCTTCTCCAGGGAGAACGAGCTCAAGAGATGTGACCTTATCAACATTGTGATTTTGGGCTTTATGGATATCTTCCAAACACCTAAGAACCCTCTCAAGGTAAGCTACAACCACAAAAGCGGGACTGACAAGTGAGATTCAGCATCAGAGATGGGCAGAGGGACCCACCGTGATCTACGCCATGCGCTCTGAGTGTCTCTCAGCAACAAGCTCTTCTCTCATCTTTTTCCTCTCCCCTGAAGGTGGGCACTCCTCACAGCACAGGTCGCAGTGGCTTGGGGCAAGTGGTGGCTTCCAGCCCTGCTGAAAGCAGAGCACTGGATTAGGAGCAGCCAGGTGTCACAGCTCGGAATCCCCATATTCCACAGGGGAGTCTGAAAGCAGCGTATTTGCAGGAACTCGCTGGCAGATACAAACACATGAACCAGACTCTACCGTCTCTAAAAATTTATTGTTTAAACTAGGGTTCTCTAAGGATATACTGAGAGAAAGGATGAACGCCTCTTTACGCACCATCCGGACGTGATGTTTGTCTGTTACAGCTTATGCCTCTCCCTAACCCCTGTCATGGTCAAAACTGTAACCACTCATTTCCACTCAGCCTTAAAACTTCTTTTTTTTAACTCCTTCCTGCTACTTAGACTTCTACATTTGCTTCAATCCTTTAGAAGGGACTCAGAAAGGGTTTCATCTGGAGTCTTCACCTCTCTCTGCAAAGCCCAAGCACACTGTTCCTACAAATCTAAGGCTCTGTAGTAGGGAAATCATAGAACACAACACATTTCAGGCTTTCAACGTGACAAGACAAAGGATCAAACTCCTTAGCTCTTCCTCCCTGGCTGCATCCTCTCTACTGTCTTACAAGCTTCCAATATTTGCAGACAGCTTTATGTTTCTGTCTTTTTTCTTAATAGCACAATACCGCATGCCAGCTCTGTGCCCTCTCTCACCCTGATCCACAAACAAAGGAGCAAGCCAGAAAAACAGCACTTCCTCAGAACTGACTGATGAGCTGCAGGCTGAAAAACCCCCTCCCATTTTCTGTCCCTTTCACTCTGAGATATAGTACCTCATTAACGATATTTGATATTTACAGGTTGCCATATATATTACAGCAACCATATTTCTTTTCCCTGCTACATCTGCAGCCTGTTAAGGCTGCAAATGCTGCGTTTGCACAGTTCTGAAAGACCCAACTGTGATTTTTTCACAGCAATATTACTGCAAAGTCTCTTGCCTTTTCCACCTGCATACTCAGACAGACGTTTCAGTTCTCCTTGCTCTGACACCTACACGACTGTGCAAGGAGACTTCCAAGGTCATCCAGTCATCCGCACCACGTCCGTAATGAGCCTGTCCAGGTGAGCCACCTCCACATATTTATATTAAATCAGCCTCCAAGGAGCCCCCCTTTGGCCCCACTTCATTGCCTGGCAGTCCTGACCGTACAACAGCCTGAACGACACCTGAAGTGTTCTATATTTCAACACACAGTTCATCTGGTAAAAGGTCTTAAACACACACACAAAAAAAAAGTTAGAAAGCACACAGCAACCAACATAACCCCATGCTATAAAATATAAATGAATGGTTGTCACGGTAACTGCTTCAGAGAGAAAGAGAGTTCCTCACAAATGCTCAATGACCAGAAGAAATCCTCATACACACACACACCTGGTTCTTTCCTTTTCTTACTGTTATTACCAAGCTTCATTCAAAGACTGGAGTTTACCTAATCCTGTAATGTTTTGCACCAGCAAACTGCAACAGGAAGAGAAGTGCGCAACCCCTGTCACTGAAACCTATTCAGATTTCTCCAAGTATCCTGAGAAATCCTGTTGCTTTGGACAAACCTATAAGGTCTTTTATTGCTCTGTGAGGCATCGTTTTGAATTACTGTTTTTCATTACTGATGTGCTTTCTAGCAGACCCTGCTGTGAGATAAAGTGGTATTAGAGTGGCATTACTGGCTGGCAGAGTGATTGAGAGACATGCGGGGCTGCAATATACTCCTTGAACTAACAGGCAGTGATATATCTAAAAACCCTTTTGCTAATGCCCGGAGAAGGAAGGGCAGAAAAATAAAGCATCGTATATTCCTAGGCGAATATATGCAAACCCTCAAATACCTGCCACTGACTGAATTCCACATTTCAAACTAGAAATTGAAACTTGAGAGGTGATGCTAGCAGTATCAGGAACATTTCAGGCCCTCCTGAGAGGCACAGGGCACCGAGAAGTGCTAACACGATACTGCAGCTCCCAGGCTGGGGTACATCATGTCAACACAGCATGAAGGGCAGGAACAGACCCAGCGTTTCTGCTTGCCCCCACACAGACGTGTCCTGCTGCTGGGCAGCTCCAGCTGCCACCCTTTTTGTGAGATCCCTGGAAGCTCCTTGATGATCCAGCAACCACCAAAGGAACACTACATCTTGAATGCTGTGCTCTCCTGGAGGTATTGCTGCTACCGGTGCTGGGAGGACTCACGTCTGGGTGCTGGTTCTGAGCACAGCTCAAGTTCGAGCTTACTGAACATATCTATTAGGATGAAATGTGTTTCCACACACAGATCCATGCTGCAGGATCCCTAACCACAAAACCGAGTCTTACAGGACTCGGTGTCATCCAGACACAGAACAAAAACACTGCAGGAGAGACAGAAAGAAAAGGCAAGAGGAGTTAAACATAACGTGACAAGCCTGGTCAGCAGTGGTCTCAGCACTCCTCTGACCAAGCTTGGGTTTCTGCAGCTCTCTAGAGAGGAGCATACAAAAGTCTGCAGATGTTCCCAGGCAGCTCCTTCGGAATGTGACTGACAACGGTGGGAAAGCACCAAGATATTTATGAACACATTTCTAAGTGGATGGCAGACGCCCCTGCCTACCCAGGGATGCAAACTGATACTTCAGAGTGAGCAAGAGACAAACAATGAGACAGAGACAGATTAGGAGGGGCCTGGAGAGCAAGAAAGACCACCAACCGAGGCTGGGCTAATGGAGGGCTGCTGAGATGCAAACAAACCAGCAGGCAGGAAAAACAAGTGCTCTGCAAGAAGGGCTAGACCCATGTGAGGCCAGTGTATTGCAGGAATAAAACCACAGGATGAGAGCATGGACAACAGCATTAGCTGCAAAGACAAATAAAAGAGGTCACATCTTAGAGATGTGACACTGGAAGGTTCACCTTACAGCAAGGCAGCCTGGGAGCCAGAACCCAGCAAGATATATGGGATGATACTGAGGGGACTGCTCCACGCAGCAGGCAGGTCTGGGTTTGCTGTCCACAGGGAGAGACAAGAGGGATCCACAGGATCTGCTGGCAGACAGCGAGGTGGAGGAGGAGAATCAGTGGAGTCCAGGATGCCAAAACTTCAAGCACAGCCAGGCCAGCCACATCTAAAAGGACTGAGAGGTTGAGTGCAATCAAACAAAAGGACTGTGGCAGCCACAAGCCCAGGGAGAAAGGGATAAAGGGCAAGAGAAATACCAGACTGAAGGTGGTGCTCTCAGTCCAGGGCAAACGGCATGAACAGCCAGTACCAGAACCCCATGCTGAAGTTACTGGCCCCTTGAAGAGCTGCTTTGTTCCCCATAACTTTGGTGTGTCCCCACACAACGGCTGGAACTAGGAACCAACAGAGGGTGTCAGGCCACCACTGAGGTCCAGCATCCTCTGTCCAGCCAACACTTTCTCAGGCTGTTTCCATGCCTCTGCTTTCAGAGCTTTCCTTCAATAAAGGAAAGCTTTAATAAAGGTAGCTGCTGCATGGGGATAAACGACTGAGCCAGTGGTATCCTCCTAGCTTTAGGATGCTCATGGCATTACACTGGTTGCTAAACCCTGGATCTGTTGGCCAGTTTCAGTTGTACTTAACATCAGGTGGAAACCTGAGTGGTAGAAAATTCCTAAGATGTCTTTGAAATGGGCAGCTGAGTGGAGAAGAGGGATTAAATCAGAAGTGCCAGGAAAGGCAAGACTGCAAAGCCAGCTCGGTTCTGCTCTTAGTGATGAGACAACTGACATGGAAGTGACCACAAAAACTTGAGCAAGAACTCCTGTCTCCCTAGATAACATATAATTCACACCCACAGCATGAAGACACAGGAAACCAAACTTCTTTAGCTGTGCTATCTGCAAGATCATATTTTCCCCTTTGAAAGGCACAAGCAGAAGTGATGGACGTGAAGGTAATAATATCAGCCCACAAACCCCTGCTGCATATAATGCAGTGAACCCTGCAGCGGTCACAAAGGGGACCTCTTCTCTCTTGCCCAGAGATGTCCTCCCAGCTCTCAGAAGACATGGCAATTTAATAATACCATTCCCACCCCTCAGTCAGGCACTGCACGCTGAAAATAGAAGCTGCCAAAATAGAAGCAAATAAACCAAGGAGTACACAGCTTTCACTTCATTCTGTTCCTCCTTTCCATGTGCCTCATTATTTCCTGCTGCTCTCAGTGTAAGATCTAAAGGCAAGTAGGAGGGACTGTCAGCGCAAAGTCTCATGGGGAAGAAGGGAACCAATTAGATTTGCAGGATGGCATGTGCTACCAAGTTATTTCTTGCTCAGCTCCAGTAACATCACACATATTCCTTCACTGTCAGTAATCAAAAGAAAAGAAAAGTGAAACAAAAGCAGCAGCAAACTTGTGAATTCCTACCTGGTTTCACAGTTATGTATAAATCATATAGAATATAGAAAGATCCACTACATTATTTAGTGTCTTTCCTATTAAAAACATGAAAACCATCAAAAAAAACCTAACTCTCTTTTGAATCTTAGATGTCCTCCCACCAAAGAAAATCTCTAAGGAAAACAAAATATTTTGCTAACAATTTACTAAGTAAGCCATTCTACATTCCAGGAGATTTCACAAGAGCACTCAACAAATTCACGGCAGATCCGCCAACTTAAGTAAAAGGCCTGTTAAAAATAGATTCCCAGGAAACAGAATAGAATAAGGCCTTGAGGGTAAACAGCAAAAAGCTATCTCAATAAATGAAATGACACTCTGCTGAAGGGCTTCCACGTGAGCTTAATACTCATGTGGATCCTTACCTTGGAGCATTTCTCCAACACCTCCTCCTTGAACTGCAGGAACTTCTCCTGGATGGCAGGCTGGTTGAGAGCGAAGGACAGGAAGTGTGTGAAGGGCTGCTTCTTACGGAAGCTGTCCAGGAGAACATCGATCCGTGTTCGGGCAGAGATGACACCACTGCGATGCTGCCCTGTAATCACTACAAGGAAACAAAGCAATATTTGCATGGTTTCTGCAAAGCTGCAGTGACACAAGACACCCACCAATAAAGAGTAATTGAAGGGATCATGATTTTGCACAATATTTACCCAGGCATTTTAAAATATCAATATTGGAGGCTATTGTGAAGTAAGAGCATTTCACCCAGGAGATGTCAGCAGGGAATTAGAAAAACCTGCACAGCACCACCTCTCTACTGTCAGACCTGGACTCACTGAAGAAGTGACAGGAATTAAAATCACCAACCATGCACAGAGAAATCTTGCCAGACTCCCTGCTTGACTTAGAATGCCTGGCATGGCTGTGCTTTTCTCTATAAAGACAAGATGATGCCATACAAAGTATCCCCCTGCTCTCAAGAAAGCCAGCTCTGTGTGTCTGAAAAACAATAACTAAATCTTCAGTGGCCCTTCAGATTTCTAGAGTATTCCAAGTTCTCACAGTGAGAGTGAAAATGAAAAGAAAATCTATCAAAGATCAAGACAGTCTATATCGTTTGTGCACACACTTAAAGCCACCAAACAGAGGACACTCGAGCTTGATAGGAAAGAAATGTGAGGAGCAAAATTTTCTTGACTTTCTACTATTGCATGTTTTCAACATCTCTCAACCTTCCTAACAGTCCTTCACAGTTCTCGGGAAGAAGTCAAGATCCACTTATTGCAGAGTACTGCCATGTTCCTGTGCGACAACACAGCCAGATTCACTCCCCCCTCACAGCTCTGTCATGAGTGTAACTGTACACCGTGCCAATCACCCAGAGCGTGCGAACGGGGCCGTCCAGAGAGCTGCTTAGGCAAAACCTGCATGGGTCAGCCCTTACAAGCAACACCTCCCTTATTTTTAAGTCACTGGAAGTGATGAGAAGGAACAGACGGTACAAGAAAGCTTGCTCTCACTATTGGGATCAAGTGACAACACCAGGAAGGCGGCAACGTCATCAAAACACTTCTCATATTAAAGCAGACGCTGAAGTTCATTTCATGCATAAATACACAACACAGCAATTTCTTCTGGATGTTACAGCTTCATTGATGGAAATGGCATTAATTTAAAACTAACAAACAAATCAAACCCCCTGTAACTCATTCAGGCCCAAAGCCCTTAAGCCAGTCATTTAAGACCCAGTGAGACTATTCAGAGACTTAAAATAAACCTTCATTTTCCAAAAAAAAAACTTTATACTGTTTTACAAGGCCGTATAGACAGGAAAAAGAAACTCAAAAGAAAAGCGAAGTGATTTTTCAAAGGCCATAAAGTAAGTCAGTGCCATGTCAAAAGCAGGAATTAAAGGAAAAACACCTCCTGCGCCCCTTCCCCACACAGATCATGTCTGTGCCAGAGCTGATTTTTTGCACATTAAGCTCACCGATTTCTCCTTCCACCCCAGGCTTGGGAATGCTGATGGAGGTTCGAGTCTCTGTTTCCAGTCTCTTCTTGGTTTCCCCTTTCTTCCCAATGATGTACCTGGAGGCATAGAAGTGCAAGACAGTCACTCACACTGCATCATTCGGCCACCCTCCATCACCTGTGTCCAGCCTGCAGGTTAACCATGTCACAGACAGACCAGGCTCCGAGCTGGCTCCAGGTAGCTGGGTCCCCCCAAACTCAGAATCTCCATGCCAGAGGGATGCACGCACTCAGCTCCATGGGCAGGCCCCAGTCCAGGCTCTGTGCGTGACCAGCCCAGCACCGTGGGACAATGTTGAGCCATGGCTCACAACTGGCTTAAGCTAAAATACGTCAATCAGTCCACGACAGCTCTGCCTGGCTCATCCTGCCCCAGCTTATTCCTCAGCTGATCCCTTTTTTCCACTACGCCAAGAAACTAAGGGCTCTTTTCTGCTTTGTGCTTTGCCCAAAGTGGTTATTTGCCAGTGTCCAAGCACAAAACAGAATGCTGCTTCTTCTCTACACCTCAGCAAAACTATTCCCCCGATAAAACTGTCAGAAATAACTAGATAAAGCCTTGAACACTACAGGCTCCCCAGTAAACATCAGACTCGCGTTAACAGTCAGTTCCAGATGCGTGTGCTTTCTCTCAAAGCTTTCAGAAAGCTCTGTCCCAGTTCTTCCTTCCTTTCTCCCACCCTCCTCGATGCTTTCATGTTCAAGGGAAGAGATGCTCAAAGACTCTCCTCCCAGCAAGAAAGCACCACCTGCTGTCTCTGTCACAGGGATGGTTCAGAGTCAAGTGTGGCACAACTGGGCTAAAAACACATTGCCAATTTTCCCCTCCACACGCTACAATCCACATCCACAAAATGGAATACATTTCAGAGATCCGGTACTTAGCCCGACCTCAAAAAAAATATTCTGTGCTCAACTGTTTCCTCAGCCGGTGGCAACTCAAATAAACCAGAAACACAGAGGCTCACTTGTACAACAGGCTGGGAACCTCCACTCTGCTCTGGAAGCCTTTCTCTGTCTCTTCCACCACAAAGGTATCACATGGCTCGTCCGCACAGTCACCAGGGCCTACCAGAAAAAAACAACAAATCTCGCTCAACCTCTGTACAGTCCGGCAGTGCTTTATGTAGGATAAGAGTCTCACAGCTGCATTTTCCCAAAGTTAAATAAAGGAAGAAATGGGCTCCCCTCTGATGCAGCTAATTGCCTTTTGTTTCAACTCACTACCAGCTCCAGAAAACATAATGACTGCTTCTAAACCTGCTGGGCTGGGAGGCGTAAGAAAGCAGTAGTTACAGCCCAGGTTTTCTCTCAGCTGGATGTTGTGCAGTTACCAAGTAGGAATGATCCCCTCTCCTGGCAGGGTGGAAGCCACTGGCCCATTCAGAGACCCGAGCAGGAATTTAAAGTTGCGGAAGAACATCGATAAGAGATGAAGATGGTTTTACTTCAGGGGTTCAGATACAGCATTCTGGAAAACAGAAACATTCTCACACCCTCGGCATGGAGGCGCAGATGCTCCTTTCATCTGTGGCGTATTCAGTCATGCCTGTTGGGACCAAACAGGACTGCCAGAAAGAGGCCATGGTTTCTGCACCCTCCCAACACACATAGGGACAAATTTGGGTGGCAAGCAGCTTAGTAAAGCTTTGTTGAATCTACTGAAAGGCAGGGTGGAGAGACAACAGGGCACAACAGCCATGACCCTTTCCATGTGAGAAATAACAACTGAGCTTTTCTGTGCCCACAACTCACAAAGAACTATAACAAGTGTACAGGCAGAAAGATAAAGTAAAATACATGAGGACAGGAAGAATTCTGCCCCCCAAACAGGTAACACCTTCCAAAAGCCACAATATAAGAGGCTAGTTCTTCAAGAGCCAAATGCTGCAAACACAGAGGATTTTTAGGGAACAGTTCCCACTCCTGCTGTCTCTGCAAATAACCCCTCTACTGAAAAGAAAGGCAATTCAGGAACCTGGGGAAACAGATCTACAGAGCTCACTTTTTTTCCCTCTTTCCTGGAGATCTTTCCCAGACAGCAAACATAACTAACAGTCAGCAGCACAATCACCCAAGTCTATGTCAGGTAAGCAAGATTATGTCTACTCCTTGGTCAGCAACGTCATCAGGGACCAAAGCAAAACTTCCCTTTGAACATCTCCCTCCACTGCACAGGCAGGTCCTCAAGTACATAGAGATCGCAGAGAGAGCACCAAGAGCTAGGACCCTGGTGTTGATGCTTTCATTTGCAGCACATCCCAACAGCACTGTGGTCACCTCTCGTGACACGATATTTACCTGCACAGAAATCACCCTCTTCCTCCTCCTGGTAGGCCTGCTCTTGGATGAGATTCTTCCTGTATATTCGCCCCCCGATCCTTATCAGAGTGGGCCGCAAAACGTCCATCCCGCTCCTCCTCCTAGCGCAAAAAACAAAGGCAGCCTGATAACTGGTACCAAGGAAAGGTAAACTGCGAAGTTTCCTTGAGGATAATTTGTAAGAGGCACCAGGGGAACCCTGAGGTGCTCAGCAGTAAAGAGCAAGCAGTAAAGAGCAAGCAGTAAAGAGTCTGTGCCTCCAGCAGAAAAGTAACTCCTCCTGTACGCACGTACAAGGTTTCATAAAAGCAATACCTTCTCACACCTTATGTCACTCAAAGTACTCAGACTGAACTCTTTGTCAGCTAATAACACACAATCAGGTAAAACCAGGAAAATTTACAATAAGTAAAAAAGCACCAGAGGTTTTGTCCCTGCAAGGCCAGCAACTGTCTACCACTCTCCCCAAAAATCACAGGTTTTAACTAAAACTCACAGTCAGCATGCTGTTTTACAAGATTTGGAACAGTTTTCTTCTCAATGTTTTCCACAGCTGCAGAGCAAAGAGATCCCAGCCTCTTACAAGGAATGCCCTACACCACCACCCTCTCTCAAAACGCCTGCCGTCCCCCACTAGTTTATCAAAGGCCTAAGGAGCTTTGCAAAAGCAAACCCAGTTCCCTGGATCTGCTGGGAGGCAGCTGAGGAAAGAAAATAGCACTCCAAGGGGTCCATGAAGGTTGGCCTAAGTGATTACACCTCCCACCTTCCATCTCAGGGCACTGGGATAAGTTTGAGGTGTACACTCCGCTGCCTTGAGTCACAGCTTTCTACAGTGGAGAACATCCCAAGCAACAGAGCGACCCAAAGAATTGACAGGGCATCTGTCAGGGACTTCACATCTTCAGGACTCAAATTTCTGCATTGAAATTGTAAACACTGGGATGGTTCAGTTTGCCTTGGTTTTAAAACAGAAATTCCTGTTACTTAGAAAACAGTCTCCCCCCAGAAATTCACCTTTGTAAGGTTCACCTGTCCACTACAAACGAACTCGACAGGAAAACATTGAGAGCTTGCCTTTGAAGATGAAGGTCTGACACAAAAAAATAAGACTAATGCAACAGCTCGGGACCCAAGAGTGGGAGGGAAGAGACAGAGAGATGGTCATAATGTGTTCTAACCTGTCACAGCAAGACAAGCCTCAGCTCAATTGCTCCACTCAGTACGAGTGGATGTGTGTTCAAACAGAGACATTTTCTTACTCTTGGTCAGAAAATGTCAGAGTGGAGTTCACATCAATGCAACGCACCAGCCCACGGCACTTCGTGAAGTAGTTTTTAATCTGGTAACACCACCACTGTGCTGGACCACCTAACCCATTCCCTGCGATTTCTGCCTCTTCCCAAAGATCCAGTTGGTACTCAAAGGAACCCCTTTTTTGTTGGTAGAAGATGCAAAAGCAAAACTGAGGGAGTAACTAATAAAAAGTTACAGGCACAGCCTCGGGTTTTCTTTGTGACAGACCTTATGTCTTTCACTGGATTCATCATAAGGCATCAGGTTTGGAAGGTTAACACTCTTCCTCCCAGTTAAAACCCCGCCTTCTGAAATTACGCACAACCACCTGAACCTACATTTGAATAAGGCATTAGGGAATAAGGCTGATGTGAACCATGCACAGTGGAAGTCAGAACACCACATGAAAAAACACACTGTTTTTGAAGCTTTTTTTGTTTCCACACAGGCTTGCTTTTTCCTTTCTAAACTGCAGAGCTGCCACCAAAATTTTTTGATGTAGGACTTTTAAAGAACATGAGTGCGACTGCATAACAACAAGGCTCTACACGGTGCAGGTGGGGAAGACGTTGGGGAGGCACAGGACAGTGAAGAGACAGCAGGGACAGGAAGGCGCCGGGGAAGCATGGGGCAGCAGAGGGGGCACCCCGGGGAGCCCTGGGAAATAAGGAGGCATGAAGCAGGGGAAGGGCACCGGGCAGGCAGTGAGGGGCAGACAGAGGGAGAGAACGGACCAACTGGTGAGGGGGCAGCAGGGAGGCACCGAGCAGGCACCACACAGTGGGGAGACAGCAGGGAAGGCACCCGAGAGGCACAGGGCAGTGGGCGGACACCAAAGGGATGGCGGGGGAGCATCGGGAAGGCACTGGGAGAGGCCCACGGAGGGCAGCGGGAGGGCATGGAGCAGTAGGCAGACACAGAAAGGATAACGTGGGGGGGCACCAGGAGGGCACGGGGCAGTGGCGAGATACCGGGAAGGCAGCAGGGGGGCACGGAGCACCGGGAAGGCAGGAGGGCATAGAGCAGCGGGCAGACAGCAGGTAGGCACCGGGCAGGGAGGTGAGGCGCCGGGAAGGCACAGGCCTATGCGCATACACCGGAGAAGTAGCTGCAGGGACACCAGGAAGGCAGGAGGGCACGGGGCCGTGGAGCGGTGCCAGAAAAGCACCGGGAGAGCACGGGCGGGGGGAGGAGCACCAGGAGGGCGCGGGTCGAGCGGCACGGAGCTCACACAGCCCTCACAGCCCCACGACGACCGCCTGCAGCCGCGCGCGCCGTTGACGTCACCGCCCCCGCCGGAAGCGGCCGGGCCCGCGCGCCGCCCGGCCCAGCATGCACCGCGACCGCGACCGCGCGCACCGCCCGCGTCAGCCAGCCCGCGCGCGCAGGTGAGGCCCGCGGCGGCCCAGGAGCGGGAGCGGCGCGGTACGGGGTTGGAAGGGCGCTCGGCTGAGCGGGAGATGGACGGGAAAAGGCGGCGCCGGGGGCCGGGGATGGGGGGGCGCCTCACTCACCGGGAAGCGGCTTCGCTGCGGAGGCCGGGGCGGGGCCGCGGGGCGAGGGCTGGGGCGGGGCCTGCGCGGCGGCGCGTGCGCAATGACGCCTCAGGGACCGTCACACCCCGTCGGGCGGGGGGGCGGGGCCTGCGCAGTGCCCCCCCCAGCCCTGACCGCGCCCACGACTAGTCCCGCCCACCGGTCAGGTCACGCCCACACATCTACACCCCCGCCTCCCGGCCACGTTGGCTTTTAGAGCCCCGCTGCTACAGGAGCCCCTCGGGCCAGAAGCTTGCCAGCCTTGTGAGCTCCGTGTTGCTTCCCTCTCAGCATCAGGGAGCGGGCCCTGCGAGGAAGGTGCTGCCTGACGTGTCACAGCCGCTTTAAAGCTTTGTTTGTTCGGGTGTTTACCCATGCAGCCTGTAATCCCCCAGCCTCCTGCAAGCTGATGTTCTGCTCTGTATTATACGCAGTAAATGAGCCAAACTGGAGCACAACTGTGAATGAGCACACAATTCCTAGTTGTGACAGCCTTTTAAGAAAATATTTTCACCACTAAATCTTGAGCCTTTCCAAAGGCTCTGTCAGCGTAGCCTAAGAGACTGCAGAAGGGCATGGAATAGGCACAATAAAAGAAATGTATTAAATGGACAGGATCATTGGGAAATGTGGTTCTGCCCCTCTATTCCTCTCTTGTGGGACCTTACCTGGAGTATTGTGTTCAGGTCTGGAATCCTAAATGTAAGAAGAACATGGAGCTGTTAGAACGGGCCCAGAGGAGGCTGCAAGGGTGATCAGAGGGCTGGAGCACCTCCCATGTGAGGATGGGCTGAGAGACTTGGGATTGTTCAGCCTAGAGAAGAAAAGACTCTGAGGAGACCTTGTAGTGACCTTTCAGCACCTGAAAGAGGCTACAAGAAAGCTGGGGAGGAACTTTTTACAAAGGCATGGAGTGATAGGACAAGGGGCAATGGCTATAAATTGGAGGGGGTCAGATTTAGATTAGACATGAGGAATTTCTTCCCTACAAGGGTGGTGAAGCACTGGCACAGGTTGCCCAGTTGTGGCTGCCTCATCCCTGGAAGGTGTTCAAGGCCAGGTTCGATGGAGCCTTGGGCAGCCTGAGCCAGTGGGAGGTGTCCCTGCCTAGGGCAGGGGTGTTGGGATTAGATAATCTTTAAGGTCCCTTCCAACTCAAACTATTCTGTGATTCTATGAAATGCTTATAAGTGATTTGGAGGAATAGCAAGTGCTTTCACTTACAAACACTAAGTGACAACTTTTTACTATTAGAGAGGTAGGTGACTAATTTTAAGTGCTCCATTATGACAAATGTGCCGTCAGCACCTCTTGGAAAGAAGGCTGAGAAATAGGGATGCAAGAAGCAGCTGAGCTTCTGCCTCTTGCTTGTGCCTCTTGCAAGAGGCACACTGATGCTCCAGTTTGGGTCAGATGTTCTAAAAGCAAAAGGACATCTGGAGTGGTGTAGCGTACAGTTGCCGCAAGTTAGGCACAGCTTGGCTTCATGCAGGATGCAGCGCAGGAACTGGCAGTCCTAAGGGCCTCCAGATTTTATGAGGCAGCAGGAGTTTTTCCATGTTTGTGCTGCTGGAAACAAGGCAAAAAGAGAAAAGAAAAAAAGTCTTGTAATGACCCTGGGGAGTGGGAAGAGTGCCAGGCAGCTGAAGGCCAGTGAATTCAGGCGAGCACCCTCTGCCGAGTTATTTTTATGCACGCTCCAATCATCCACTGAATTCCCAGGCCCCCTTGTCCAAGGGGTCAGAGCATGGGTTCCCTTCTGTTTCTGGGTGCCACCGCGTGGTGCCACAGCTCACTGCAGCAGGCACAGGCAGCAGCAGCCTCTCCCATGCAGGCAGGATAACCTCGAACCACCAATGTTTTGAGGCTGCAGAGCCACAGGGCCGGGGCGGCTGCCCACAGCTCTGCTCGCTGGCTCTTCCTGGACCTTGCTACCTTCAACTGCCATCACATATGCATGCGGTTGCTGGCTTTGTGCCCAGGGAAACTCCAAGTCATCCTTCCTAACTCCACTTTGCTCCTGTTTTTGTTCTTTCAGGGTGGGACGGGGTGAAATGGCAGCCTCTTCCTCATCTTCTTCAGCTGGTGGAGTCAGCGGCAGCTCCGTAACTGGATCAGGATTCAGCGTTTCAGACCTGGCGCCGCCCCGGAAAGCCCTCTTCACTTACCCCAAAGGAGCTGGGGAGATGCTGGAAGGTTATTGCTCCTGCCCTTCTCCTCCCCCACTCCTGCTGCATGGGGAGTTGCCGAGCATGACACCCCACTACCTTTTTGGGCTTTAGCTGGCAAAAGCTGGAGGGAGGAAGGAGGTCTCAGGTAGGACCAAGCAGCCCTGACTCTCCACTAGGAAGTGATTTTTCTGGCAGTCACCTCTTTTAGCTCCATAACAACACTCCAGACGAGGAAGTGATCTACCTGAAAGGGAGCATGATGGTGTTAATTGCTCATTGTTAGCTAATCCTTTGATGTCTGGCAGGAATTACAGTACAGATAGCTCAAGCAGGAGTATTTTTCTTGGCAAAACATGTTCTAGGGTTGGATTTGACTGGGCTGGTACAGGAGGCAGCTTGTTTCCCTGCTAGCCAGGAAACATAAGGCTTGCTTTTTCCCGTGACTCAAAACCTCGCTGCCGAGGTCTGCAAGATGGTGAATCAGGACTTGGTCTCTCTTTTAATCCTTCAAGGCTGAACACGTGACATTTGGGTGACTCTTGTTAGGGCGTTTCTCCAGGGCCACCTGGAGAGGGTCAGGGCTCTCGTTTTGCATTAGGGTGCCCGAGCCTTGCCACCCGCTTCCTTGGGGTTGCCCAAGAGAGGACCCAGCACGTCACAGCTGCTCATCCCTGTCCCTGTTCTGGGTGAGGAAGGAAGGAAGGGCAGGTCATCCAGATGGCAGGGTTAAGCCAAGGCGGGTCGATCTGTCTGTCTCCTCCTCTTGCAGTTATCATCTCACTGCACTGCACACTTGACTGCGTGAGCCTGAACTTCATCAGGGTGGTCCCGCAGCTCCGAAGTGGCTGTGTTCCAGCACAGACAAACGTGGCAGCACAGGACAGCTGGGAAATCATTGCTACGTCATTTAAGGACTGTTTTTATTACACATTAGAGCCCATATGCCAGTCTATTGAAGTAATTATGACTGAAGGCTTGCTCATAGAACTTAACGAGTCCTCAAAACAAATTAAAATAATGAAGCACTTGGTGTTACCAAATAGACAGGCAGCCGTTCCTCTCGAGAGCTACTCGGCAGGATCGCCAGCAGGGAAGTTGGAGGAGAGGGAAGGGTATGTTTGGAAACAGGACAGGGCAGCACCAAGACAGCATCTCAGCAGCTTGCGAGACGATGCTCAAAGCATGGCGAGCTTCTGACTCTTCCCTGGGGTTCAGCTTCAGATTAGATTTTCCAGATCCAAGGGATTGTTACTGCCCATAGCCTCTGAAATCACTTAGATAATTTCTTGGTTTTACAGCGTGGAGCTTTTACTTCATTTTGCTTTGGGCTGACCTGTTTACTAGTAACAGGGCAGTTCATCTGCTCTCGGTGGTGGCAACAACTGAACCCTGTCTCTGTCGCAGGAAGCTTGAAGTTAGCTTTTTAATTCCTGAGATAAAACGAGGCAATACACTCATTCTTCCATCAGGCAGGTGCAGGTGGGGTAGCTGCCTGCCAGTTTCACCTTCAAAAATCCCAACTAACTGACTGCTTTTTGTTGTTAACTTTAATTATCTCACGTTTTATTTATAAAAAACTTAGATTTTAGGTTTTTTTGTAGAAGGAAGGAGTATAAACTGGCAGTACTTGGCAGACATTTAGCTATACGTTCCAGATTGTTTTATTATTGGGAGAGCTGTGTGATCAGTTACTGACTTAGATGGCCAGATACACAGTATTTGAAGTCCTTTATGGTCTAAGCTTGTGGGAAATTGTAAAGCATTATAAGGACACAAGCATCTGAGCCCTGAGGGAGTCGGAGACTGCTGTAGTATTAGCTGGCTTCTGCTTAGCTTGCCTTCTATTTAAAATGGACTAAAATTGCTTGACAAAGGGGCTGTAACAGGATATCAGCCAGAGCAGCTCCCAGGTAGCACAGCCATTCCCCAGCGGCACCGGGAGCGGCCACAGCCCTGTGCAGGATTTGAGCATGGGGCTGTATGGGCGAGGAAGTGGAGTGCTGCACACCTTGCGCAGGGGAAAGTGTTGGAATAGGCAAATGGGGAACCCAACACTTCAGACATAAGAAACAGGTCAGCGGCTCTCAGTTAAGGCTACTCAGTCTTAAAACTCTCAGATTAAACCCCCTTCTTTTTTCTGTTTACAGATGGCTCTGAAAGATTCCTCTGTGAATCCGTCTTCAGCTATCAGGTTGCATCTACATTAAAGCAGGTGAAGCACGGTAAGCACTGAAGCACCATCTATTGTAACTGCATGTTGATCGGGGAAGATGGCAGGAGAGCGCGGAGAAAGGGCTGACGTGTGCTCGGGTGCTGACCACAAAAAAGCAGAATAGCCTTTTAAGTTGGCAAATTGCTAAGTCAGACCATGGTCGAGTCCTTTTGCAAGCCCTATGCAAAGCACAGGGAACCCACAGAGCCTGGGTGGGAACAATCTGTGACTTTCAAAGCGTGTTTTTCCATCGCTGTGTGCTCTGCTGCCTTCACAAGAGGTGAGACCAGAAGAGGCAGCTATGGGCAGGAAACGCCCACGCTCTGATCTTGGCCCAGCGCTGACTGTCTCCTCGGCCTCCGGCAAAGAGACACTTGATTCCACCTTTGTTCCTCTGCTGAGCCTGGGATACTGACAGGGTCAAGCAAGGTTCCAGAGGTGCTTGAGAGACTGGCGCGCAGGTGCTTGGCATGGCATGACGGGGCTAACCTACTCCCTGCCTGCCCAAGAAAGAGACTTACATCTTGTCAGAGCTTCTGCTTCCTTCCCAGGGCCTTCGCCTGCTGCCCAGGTGCCTGTAACTGAATAATAGGCTTGGCTGCACAGCAGCTTTCGTTCTCAAGGCGTTGGGCAGAGCTCAGCACCAGACTGCGTCTGCTGATCAAGGGTCACATCCTTTCTGGTCCCCGCCTCTCGTAAGCTAGAATGGGTACTTCCATGTGTTGTCTCAGACTGGAGAGGTTTCCTGTCGTCCACTGGCAAGGGTTGCCAGGAGGAGGTCTGGGGGCGTGCAGCAGCTTGCAAGGCCATGATCTCGTATTTCTGAACCAAAAAGCAAAGCCAAACTTGAGAGCCATTGTTTGCATGGCTCTGCCAGTACTGTGGGTGGGGCTACCGGGGGCTGCTCTGCAGACCAGCACCCTGATGAGC
Organism: Cuculus canorus; assembly: GCF_017976375.1. Classification (NCBI taxonomy): domain Eukaryota; kingdom Metazoa; phylum Chordata; class Aves; order Cuculiformes; family Cuculidae; genus Cuculus; species Cuculus canorus. The sequence continues at coordinate 35,477,892 of NC_071407.1, forward strand.
ACAAGCCTTGGAAATTGGTCTGTGGAGCTCTGGTTGCCTCCCTTTAAGAGAAGGAAAAGGCTTAAAAAAAGATCAAGGTCAGCGCTTTTTGGCTTGTTTGTTTGGCAGTTCCCAAAAGCACCCAGTTGCAGGAGGCAGAGTGAGAACAGTCCCTCTTAAAAGCACCCGCTGCTGCAGTCAGCATAAATTGTGTGCATTTTGTGTTGCGCCTCTTGCTAGTAAGTTGGCTCATACTGGGCTGTTTTTCCAAGAGGCCCATGCGCTGCTAAACTTCCATCGGAGCCAAGAGAAGACTGGCTCTTCTCATCCGTCTCCCACTGCAGCTAATTTAATTGAAAATGGAGGCTGTGTGCCTCGCACACAAACAGTTTTAAATAAAGGAGAGGGGAATGAGCTATCTCAAGGACCTCCAGGGAGGCAGCCCGCCCCTGCATGAGGACCTTCATGTCATTAGCATGCTCTGATAGCAGAGCTTTTCTGCTACCATCATCCAGGTCCTCCTCAAAGGACCTTCAGTAAAAGGAGGAGTTCCTCACATTGCGCACAGCTCAACTGTGGGTTGACCAAGCTCTCTCTGAACTCCTCTGTTCTTTTGCACTATAAATATTTATGCTAAAGAAATGAGCTTCATCCTGTTTTCGCCTCCTTATGTTAATCGGCCTCATGCTTCCCTGTTAGGACTTGAATTTACACGGCACGGGCAGAGATGGGTAAATACACATTCAGCACCAGGCGAGGCAGAAAAGCCAGTCCCTGCTTTCTCCTGGGATCTGGTGAGGTCTTGCCATTTGCACAGGGCGTCATGTAGAGTGGGTTTATATTCAAATTCGCTTGAGGGTTTTATTCTACTCTCTTCCCCATTGACAGCTGGGAATTTGCATCTAATTGAAAGGTTTAATTGCGATGTCATTGCAAACCACAGTTACCTTTGAACTTCTCGCAGATCAACAAGTCGCAAGGATGGAAAAACTAGCTGGACTGGTGGAAGAGCTGGAGGCAGATGAGTGGAGGTACAAGCCAATAGAGCAGCTCCTGGGATTCACTCCTTCCTCGGGCTGAGCGTGTCTGGATTGCTGCTGTCAGGGAGCAGAAGAAAAACATTCTCTGGCCTAGCTTCAAAACCCCCCCGTTTATCAGGATGCTGACAGCTGCATTGGCAGGACTGGGCTTTTGGGTTCAGAGTGGGGATCCCCCATAAAGCTGCCAGTAAATGGAAATGTTGGGACTCTTTAAGTCGTCTGCAGGCCGGCAGGGCTCTGTTTCTGTAACTTAGAAGGCAGGATCAGTTTTACAGAACTCGGAGAGTCACCTTATTGTTTATAGAGGAGGGAAGACTTACAGCATGGTGGTGGGCAAGGCAGCCCAGTCACTCAGCCTGGCCTTTCCCTGGCACGTGGCCGAAGGACAGGGTGATCTGTGGGCTGAGAAGTCTGTGTCTTTGCTGCTGCAGACAGGCCTCTGTAAATTGCTCTTCAGCCCTAGCTGTTATTTTGGGGGTGAACAGGATGAGAACTGCTCTGGGTGGGCTGAGACGGGGCAAGCAGCCATGTTTTCTCTAGCGGTGCTTGGTGTATTTCTGAGGCTGTTTTCTCTCCACTACTGTTCCTCCTGTGTTTGCACAGCGAGTGCTGGTAGACACTGCTCTTCAGAAGCTGTAGCTTTTAACACCCTGAAACTCCTTTTCCTCTGTACTAGCTTGCTCTGTGATAATAAAATGGTTCTGTCTTTGAAATCATTTAACTCTTCACAGGGGGGTGAGTGAAAGAAACAATCAGCTGTTGCGTGGGTGACGGGAGGTTTAATGGAGCTCAGAGGCAGCTTGGCTGCTGTGATGGTCAACTTAAGTTCAATTTAAAGAGCCCTCTGAGAGGAACCAAACCACATTTGCTTTGTGCACAAAAGTGGATTGAGTTAAATCAGGTTTTAATCCTGGTTTAACTCTGCTAGCAGAAAGCCCTTATTTAAATCCATCCATTTTAATCATCTTGTTTTTCATTTGCACTTCACTTCTGTTCCTGAGGGGAACCCGAGTTCAGTTTTCTGGCATAACCGTTTCAACATGTTCATTTTCCATTGATTAGAGTCTTAACAGCACGGTTCTGCTCGCCAGCAGGGGGATAGGCTCTGCATTGTGTTTAAGCAATTGCATGACTTGCTGCTCCAGATGCTGAATTCTTCCATTTCCAGCATCTTATTTACGAGATGATTTTATTTTTACTCACTATTTCAGTCCAGCCACATCTAGATTGAAACAGATTAATTTGAATCCATCCCCATCTTGGTTACATCACCAGCAATTTGTGTTAACTAAAACTAAGGGGGGAAAGCATGCAGGCACGTTCTGCCTTTGTCTCTGTTTATGAAGTAGTTCTGGTATCAGACAGCTTTTCGTGATCAAGAGCTGCATGCTGCCCAGGAACCAGCCCTGCTCTGCAGATGCTGCTCTGCTTCCAGCCCCACACTCATGGAAATTCACTGCGTGGTTTCTGAAACTGGGAACATTCTCCTGTAAGGCTGCAGCTCCAGTGAGACGTGTTCCACACCACCTTCCCGGTGCAGGGCCTGGAAAACCTCCTCCCTGGTGCTGGACGGCTGCCAGTCCCGGCTCTGCGGGGGCCTCCTTGTGCTGCAAGCGGGTTCTCAGCCAGTATCGCTTTAAACGTGGTGGTATTCGGTATTGAAACTCCATCCCACATGGGGTTATTTTGAAAGAAGGGAGCGATTCAATCCTCAACTTGTTTGTTTTCTATCATCTATTTTTAATCCTGCTTACTCCAGCCACCTCAACTTACCTTGGCCAAACCTGCCAAAAATACCCCCATATCAGGACAGCATCATTGGGTTTGGGAACGGAGCTGATGGTACAGCAGTGCTTGAAACCCCCTCACTCACCAGTCCCACCCACTCGCCAACCCTGTGTGCTGCGACTGGTGTAATCAGACGCAGGAAGAGTCATTTTTACTGCTCACCATGAAACTTTTTGGCTCTGACAGCCCGCCAGGGAGGCCGGGGGTCAGTGCCTGCGGCTCTGCCAGTGGCCTGCAGCGCCCAAGCATCACACAGATCTCCCCGCAAGTTCAGTATGTCCCAGAGGGCCCAAAACATGGCATGGCTGAGATTTCCCCACGGTAGCCCCTTTCTCCCTCCTCCCAGTCCTTGTTTTCCAGGGGCAGCAGGGAAGAGACACGGCTCTGTGCCCTACATGGCTTGTTTGTATGTGCGCCCAGCACCAAAATAGACACATGTGCGAGAGCCATTGAGAGGAAGTGAAAAGTTCACTCTGTACAGTACTACAAATGCAAAAACATGTTGTTGGCTGTTCCCTCCTCTCCTCCCATTCAGTAAACACTTCATGGAAGGCAGCAAAAACCAGAGGGATTGCTGCATGGTAAAATAAAAAAACCCTGCGCTCCCTCTCTTCCAATTACAGGTTTTCCCAGACCGATAGAAACTCCACAGCTGTCCTGTTTCTGCTTTGGGGCAGAGCCAGGGGTAACTGTTCCTCCTCAGGGTTTTGAAGCATAGTTCTCCCTCTCCTCAGGGGTCCCTGCAGCTTTCCCCGGGACTTGGCGAGCAGCTCGGGGTAGGGGGGAAGGGTGTTTGAAGGCTGAAGCTGGGAGCGCAGTGGCAGGGGGAAGGGAGCCTGTCAGCTGCGAGCAAAAGTTGACGCAGGGAGGGGAGGGAAAATAATAATAAAAAAAAAAAAGCACTGAACAAAGAGCCCCGTTCAGGGCTGCGGGTTGGTTTTCCTGTGGGTGCTCGCAGCAGAACGTTCTGTACCGGCACACAGGCCCTGCTCCTGCCTCCCCTCCCCAGCTCCTTGCACTGCTGGCCACAGCCCAGCGCTGGGGATGTTGCCAAGGCACACACTCGCCTTGCTGCCTGGCCAAAACACCCAGCCAGGGAGGGCCTCCCCTCCACCGAGCCTACAGGAGTGTGGGGCAGCCCCCTCAAAACACCAGTTTTGGCTCTTGCCTGGGATGGGGCAAAAGCATCCAAGGGGAGATGAATGTCACAGCCCCCCACCCTGCCACTGGCACAGTGCCAAGTTGGCATCTCAGCTGCCAAAACTCATCCACTGTCTTCCTTGGATGCACGTTCATTGTTCCTCCGCTCAACTTCCACAGGCAGCCTGCCTGCAGCTGCTTGTCCCAGGGGTGAGAGACAGGCCCTAAAGGTTTGGCTGTGGCAGAGACCTGCCCATCCTGCAGCACGCTGAGACCTGCTGCGGCATCCCACCCAGCTCGCCTGTTGGAGCTGGCCAGGGGCTCCGTGCCGTGGCAAGGAGGCACAGGGTCACCCCGTGTGTGCCCACCACCCCCTGCCATGACCAGAGATCTGGGGACCAAGGATGGGACCAGAGAGGGTGCGCAGGACACCCACCCCAAATACCATGGCCTCCACCCAGCTCAGCCCATTCATTACGGTCCCCACATGAATGCTTGGCCATAGAGGATCCCACCAGCTTCAGTGCCAACCCTGGCTGGTGATCACGTGCCGAAATAATGCATAAATCTACCTAAAAGCATCTTTTTGGGCCACGGAGCTGCTGGGAACCTGTGTGAAGCCGGGGAATATGCCGTGAGCAGTGGCAGTCACCCCATGGGGCAGGAATTTTGCCCCTCCCTCAGCATATGTGGGGCACGGTTTGCACGGACGTGCGCCGAGGCACTCACTAAGCCCCTGTCCATCTCCTCCCTTCTCCTCCTCCTTCCTGGCCCCCTCCCCCTGCAGCTCTGCAAAACTGCTGAGCTCAGCATATCCCTGGCAGGGGCCCAGACAGGACCCTCCCCAACACCAGCCACCCTGCCGGCTCCTGCTTAACCCTTTGCCAAGCTGGCTGGGCTTAGAAATTGGAGTGATCAAGCAAATCCCAGCATGGAAGACATCCTACAAGGCACAGCTGACTGGGAACAAGCTTTCCAGAAAGTTCCATCCATCATCCTGAAGCCCTCTTTGCTCTCCCCAGAAACGATGGTGGCAAGGGGCGAGGGGGTGGGGAAAGGTGCTGCTTAGTCACAAAAATCATTCTGGGTTTCAGCCAGCAGCAGGACCCAGGGAGGGAAGTGCAAGGGTTGTGAATACTGTAGTTAAACTTTGCTTTTCAGCCCAAACCCCCAGAAGAGCAGCCCAGGGCGCAATGTCTTCTTGGGAAGGAAAACGAGCTGCAAGGCCCAAAACGCTTCCTTTCCCAGCAAAAACGTGAGAAGCAACATCACCTTAGGATTATTTTACCAAAAATTACATTTTACTTCAAAACTTGCCATCACAGCAGAGGCTGCTTGCTCCCCTGCCTACCAGGCGATGTTATGGCAAAGAAAGAAAAATATTTATGCTCGGTTTCAGAATTCAACCTTATTTTTAGCCACGCACCTTCCCTGTTGTCCTTTCTTCTTTTTTTTTTGCTCTTTCCCCCCTGTTTTAACCCCAAAGACAGCAGTGCCTCATCTATTTTCAGCCTCACCCGCTGAATATTCATAGCAATGGCTTGGTGGTTATGAGGAGAAATAAACCCATGGGCTAGATTTTGTTAAAAACAGGATCCTGAGCACCATCCAACTGTTTCTGTGCGTGCATGTGAGTATTTCACCGTATTGCACAGCGAGTGTGCGAGTACCGGTATATAGTTTTAACAGCTGGGGCTAGGGTTGTTCATGTTTTGTTCTGAAAAGCAGAGCCGTGAGCGCAAGCCAGGACTTGTTCCCAGCTCCCTGCACATCCCCTCCGCCCCACAGCTCCCTGCGATGCTCCTTGCTCCCCCGGCTTGGCCCTTTGTTCCCAAAATGGCAATGGATTCAAGTGTGGCTTCTCCTTAGACCCCTAGAAAGCAATTTCCCACCATCACAGCTGCCGGTGGGGTGCCCGGACCCCCTGCACCCCCTGCCCCACAGCTCCTGGGTGGGAGAACTTGTCCCCGTCTCTCTGAGCCGGCGTGTGCCCTCTGCCATGTTTACGGCTGGGCTGTTATCAATCTCTGCTCAGGAAGGACAGTCCCCAAGATAGCTCCCGGAGTGACTTCAGGGTGCACTCAGCTCCTCCGATAAAGCAGCAGGAGGACAAAGCTCTTTATCGCCAATTAATAAGCCTTCGGCTCTGGCTTCGGAAAGGTCACGTACGCAGGGGCAGGCACGCAGCAACACGCTTCCAGAGCAGAGGGCTCAGAGGACAGCATCTCACCCCCTTGGCACCCTTGATCCTTAACACGCTTCACTCCAACAACTCTTGGGTTTTTTTAAGTGTGAGAAACACTCATTCACTGTTAAAATACTGAAAAGGACAAAGTGTTCAAAGCAAAGGCAATAATATTTTTATTTTACAATTCAGCTCTGAATTGGATGCCCTTCTAAAAAAGGCATAACATAGAATCATGGAATCATAGAATGGTTTGGGTTGGAAGGGACCTTAAAGCCCATCTGGTTCCAACCCCCCTGCCATGGGCAGGGACACCTCCCACTGGCTCAGGCTGCCCAAGGCCCATCCAACCTGGCCTGGAACCCCTCCAGGGATGGGGCAGCCACAGCTTCCCTGGGAAACCTGGGCCAGGGCCTCACCACCCTCATGGTGAAGAAATTCTTCCTGATGTCCAGTGTAAATCTGTCCCTCTCCATAACATCTTACAAAAGCAGTGGGTATTTATACTCGTTTTAGACAAAGAACCGTGTAAGCCCTCAAAGAATGTTCTTTTTTTTCCCAGTTATCCAGCCGTGCCTGGAGACTCCCTTCAGGTTATGTCCTGACAGAAACCAGATCCATCTCACGAGACAACTGTGCGTATCAATAAGTTCTCACCGCCCTAAGATGGGTTATCTCTTGATCTAAAACAGCCGCATCTTACAAGACAGATTTATATGATGAGATAATTACACATACCAACCAGCTGCAGCAAAACTAATTAATTAATTAATAGAACCATAGGACCACTATGTTGGAAAAGACCTCTTGGATGGAGTCCAACCCTTCCTATCTGCCAATAACCCACGTCCCTGAGCACCTCGTCCGCAACACCTCCAGCGATGGGCACTCGCGCCCCTCCCCGCGCCCGAGGAACCTTTTGGTGAACATTTTTTTCTCACGTAAAGACCCCGCGGAACAGCGAGGGGGCCGCGATGCCGCGGGGATGGGCCGAGGAGCGGCAGCCCGAGCCGAGGGCGAATCCCGAGCGGCGGCGGCGGGTCCCCGCGGGGGGCGGGGGCGGGGCGGCCGCTGTCGCCGGGCAGGGCAGACGCCGCGGACGTGCCCCGCGCCCCCATTGGCTGCGCGCGCAGGGGCGTGGCCACGCTCCATAAGGCGGCGGCGGCGGCGGCGGCGGTGGCAGAGGCAGAAGCGGCAGCGACGGGGCCATGGCCGGGCCCGGGCGTTGGGCGCGGAGCGAGGGCTCCGACTGCGAGTCCCTGGGCAGCGCCTCGGGATCCGAGGGAGGTGAGTGCGGGGACGGGGGTCTCTCGGGGAGTGGGAGGGGTGTGTGTGTCTCTGGGGGTAGAGGTGCCCGCGGAGGGCTGGGGGGTGGCCGGGGCTGTGCTGAGCCCCTGCACCCCGTTTGCACTCTCAGGGCTCAGCCCACCCTCCCCTCCCGGCACTGATTCCCTTCCTTCCCGCCGCAGATGCCGCCGAAGAGCTCTCCCTGCCGGACCTAGACCTGCTGCACGACCCCGAGGACGAGCTGCTGTGCGCCAGCCTGCTGGACGTGGTGCAGGCCACGCTGGGCAGGGCCCCGCTGGGCACCAAGCGCTGCTCGCGGCTCCTCATGCCCGCGCAGCTCCTGGCGCAGGTGAGGACGGAGCTGCTGCGGCTGGCCTGCAGCGAGCCCTGCGGGCTGCGCGGGGCCCTCCTCGACCTCTGCGTGGAGCACGGCAAGGCCTGTCACGACGTGGGGCACATCGCCGTGGACCCCACCGTGGTGCCCACCTTCCAGCTCACCCTGGTGCTCCGCCTGGACTCCCGCCTCTGGCCCAAGATACAGGGACTCTTCACCTCGGGACCAGCTTTCACGCCGCTGAAGCTCAGCACGGGCTTCAGGGTCATCAAGAAGAAGCTGTACAGCTCCGAGCAGCTGCTCATAGAGGAGTGCTGACGAGCCGTGCCGGAGAAGCGACTTTGGAAGAGCTGGTTAGAGCACGGCAGCTCCCGGCAGCTGCTGTAGTGTAGGTTAGGCTGGAGTAGGGCTGTAGATGGAAGTAGTTTGGGCAGGCAGAGGTCCTTGCAGGGCGCCTGCCTGTGCCGGGGCGTCCCTGAGGTGGAGCGGATCGGGACCCGGTCGGAGGTCGCTTCACGCCGTCGATGATTGCGGCGACTGCGCTCCCGGAGGCGGCAGCGGGGCTGCCGGGGCGAGGGGCGGACGGTCTGCTCTTGGCTGATTAATCATGATTTTTTTTTTTGTAACAAGGATTGTAATCAATGGGGTTTCGCGGGAGGAGGGAGTGTTGGGAGTGAGTGGCGGCTGGTCGGGATCAAAGACAAAACCCCACTGCTGGTACCTTGGTGCGATGCGCTCTGTGCTCCCCGTGAGGCAGGAGGAGGTGGGGTCTGGAATCACCGTTGCGTCGTTGCTCACGAGAGGAAAGAGCGGTGGGAGAGGGGAGTGTGAGGTGATGTGGGGATGGAGGGCAGGACCCCTTGTTGTGACACACTGTGGGCGCTTCATTGGTTACAGTTTACACCTGTACACTTGATGTTCAAGTGCCAGACTTCCTATGCAATCGCGTTGGGGGGGTTTTTTACTTTTCTAATAAAACTTGTCTTAATGGAGATTCTGCTGTCTCCCTGTCGTCACTCTCAGCCGGAGAGGGATGATGCAACTGCTTCCCCAATGGTCCGAAATCCCCGCTGGCATCCCTGGGAAGCCACTCCCTTCTTGGCAGGGCAGCCTCTGTGGTGGGAGCTGGAGGGTTTTGGGATTAGCGGGGAAATCCTGCTCCTAATTGTTGGCCACGGGGCTGTGAGTCAGGGGCTGAGTCAGGCCCTGAGCCAGCCCGGTACCTGCTTGTGCCCCAGGGAGTCCCAGGCTCTCCCTAGAACAGGGATGTTGCTCCTCCTTGGGGAGCTCCGGGGTGGTGTTTGGGCAGAAAAGCAGGAGAATTGGCTAAAATCGCGCGAGAGGGTGATGAAGAGGGTCACTCACACCTGCCAGGGGAAGCTCCAAATGCACTCAACAAAAATGAGGCCAATTACCCAAGCCTGCAATTAGAGCCACTCGGAGAAAAGGCTTTCACTGAAGTGTAATTAAGCTGCTTGGCAAACAAAGCGCTTGGCGGAAGGTGTGTGTGTGTGGGGGAGACAAAACCAGCCTGAAAAAAAAAAACCCACCAAAAAAGACCCCATTTGCATTCAAATGTGACTTTGTCCTGGCTCACCAAGAAAGAGGTTTCTGAAGAGGACAACCTACAAGGAACATCTCAAGCTGAGGTTGCTTATGGATGTAAATAAAACCAAAGAGCAATTGGAGCAACGAGCACTGGGCAGGTCCCACTGGGAATGCACAAACTGCAAAGGTTTGGGGTTTCTTATTTTGCGGATCAAGGTGGAGTTAGGAAGCGGCAAAGCCACTGTCAAACCAGCGCAGGAACTGCTGAGAGGGCTGGAAAGGAAACACCAAACCCAAAGATTTTTGGTGAAATGGCTCAGGCCATGCTGTTGTCCCCTGCTGAGGGATTTTGTCTCCTATAGCTTTACCTATAGGTCAATAAAGATGTATCTTACCTATTGTGCTACTAAACACACAGAGGGGATCACCCTGTGTCTTCCTGAGGGTGAGCAAGGGACTCGGCATCACATTCATTTAAACTATATTTATTACATTATTACTCCATTGTGCAGAAAATGTCAAAACACTCCCCCAAAGTCATAAAGACAGCGGGATGGGACAGCCCCTGTGCCGGGGGTGCCCTGCAGAACGCTCTGTGCAGGTTCATGTGGCCCTGGAACACCCTGTGGTTACAGCCCTGTCACAAGGGATGGCAGATGAAGCTTCACTTCTATTTACAGCCAAATGGCCTTTCTGTGACAAACGCGGGGGGGGTTGGGGCGTGTGGATGTCAAGGTCCCTGGGGTTTGACAGCTTTCTGGAAGGTGCCAGGCGCTTCCAGCGAGGCTGTATTGAGCTTCTCCAGGCAGAGGGGTATTTTGGACTCTGGGAGGAGTGGAGCAGGGTCTGTGCTGGTGGCACCTGGGGGGTTTTTCCGGTGGCTGTATTGGTCCATGCTGGAACCTCCCAGCCAGCGTGGGCATTGCGAGAGGCCAGGGCTGACTCACCGCCACTGCTGGGAACGGGCACCTGGAGGAAATGGAAGTGACGTCCCTGGCCTCTGCGAGGAAAAAAGGGAAAAGGGGGAACCCCCCGCAACCCTCCAGCCCTTTAATGGCTGGGGCTGGGGAGGAGGGCAGCCTGTGGGAAAAGCCCTTTGCTGCCCTGGGGAGTGGGGATGTTGGAAAAAGAGCCCCACTGGGGAGTACAGACCACACGTCTGACCCTGAGGATTTCAGGCCGGCAGCTGGTAGCTCGCAAGCTGCTGCCACCATGGGGAAAGGCATCCAAGCCAGCACTTCCACCCTGGACAGACAGCCCAACCTCCCTGTCCACACAGAAACCCATTCACACGGCACCTTAAAATGCCAGGACGATGTTCTGGGATGAGGATACAGCATCTCCAAAAAAAAGATCTCGGCCAGAGGATGCGGGTGGCTTCCATGAGCTTCATTCACCAAATGCCTGTGCAGATGTGAGGGTGGTGTGAAACTGGAGCTGCCCAGGGTGAGGACCTGCAGGACACCAACACAGCTGGAGCCTTCACCTTATAAACATTTATTTATAGATGTACAATTATAGAATTGATCCTAAACCGAGAGATAAAGCCTCCGTGAGCATCTGCTAGGATCTAGGCCTTCTCGCTCGCCATTACACGTGGGCATCTACTTCAAAAAGAGTAATTAAAAGGTTTCGTCGGGCAGGCTCTGGGCAAGGAACGCTGCTCTGCGACACTCGGCACCTCCCGCAAATGGGATTTTTGTTTAACCCCCTCCCTGTGATTTCTTCAGGCCACCTGGCCTGCGTCTCTAACTAAGAGCTATTTCCAAACGCCGTACTTCCACCCAACCCTTCCGAAGGTGGAGAAATCATTCAAAAAAAAGGAAAGAAAAATAAAAATCTTAAAATCAGGTCCGAGTCATGGTGGCTGTGGGATAAGAAGTCTTGCAGCTAACAGGAGGGCTGGTATTTTGCCACATAAATAGCTGAAGACAGAGCACATGTATTCCTAAGGACAAAAGATCTAAACCACCTTTCCCCTCAGCCCCTGCCAGCCCACCTGCTGCTGTGCTTTTGATCCGTTCCCCTGCATGTGGCAGAGGATGGCTCTCACTGGAAATGTCTTTAGAAAAGAATGAACTGCGGAGTACCAAAACAAAATCCCAATAATCCAGTTTATTCCAGGCAAGGGAGCTCCGCCTCTGCTGGCTTTGCTTTGAAGCGATGGCTCCTACCTCGAGTGCCTGCCTATTGGTCCTGCCTGCCGGCGATGGAGTGAGGGATGTGCTGCAGAGCTCAGGTAGGATCCAAGGAGAGAGCAGGAGCACCTCCTATATACCCCAGCATAACTTCTTTCAACAGAAGCAAGAGAAAGCTCTGTTTCTGGTGAATGAGCAGTATTTTAGAGGTCTCCTGTAGGAAACCTTAGAGACAGGGTGTCAAGGCCACAGCCATGCTGCAAATGGCAGTGCTGGGGGGGCGAGGAACCCCAAGTGCCAGACACATAAAGAAAACCCCAACAGAGGGAGAGGGCTGCTGGGAAGCTCTCTTTACAGAACGAATGCTGTGTGCTGATTACGAGGCAAAATTAAAGCAGAGTCTGCAAAAAAAAAGAAGTTACGTGCACAAATCAACCCAACGACTGATGAGCAAAAACCATCCAGGACAATCCTTCCCGTCACGGAGCGCGACACTGGGCTCAGCTGACCCACTGTGGCTTCTGCCAGCGCTGCAAAACCACAGTTCCAGGTGGTTTCCCCCAGTTTCTTTCTTGCCCCCTATGGATTTGGAATTACTTTTATTACAACCCAAAAGGCAGGTATTGACTTCCCAAGCCACAGAACGCTGCAGGCCTCCAGAAAGCAGAATAACAGTAACGGCAAAGTGATTCCTGTTTTAGTGTGTCAGGCAGGAAAGTGCTGCAGAGCGAGACTCCTCCGGATGAGACTTCCCGCTTCCCTGCTTACCAAACTGGGCAGAACACAAAATAATTTAATCATCCAATCCCTGCATAGTTTAAAAGTACAACATATATACAGCTATAAATTAATTCTAAATAGATTATATTTTCCTCTCTTTTTTTTTTTTTTCCTAAAGTTTTCTTTTATCACCAAATTGTCAAATTTCTCTCTCCGTCGGCAGTGACCAGCGCAGTCACAAAGGGTCTCCTTTTGCTTCCTGGCTTCTGCCGTTAGTTTGTATTATTTTACACTCTACGTGTTTATTCTCAGGGTTGTGGGATCCCAGGAGCAATGAGACTGTCGCACACGAGCGGTGTCGGAAGGGAAGGAGGAGGAGGGGTAGCTCAAGTTCCTGTCCTGATCGCTGCCCGAGATGCAAGTCGAACAGCGGAGACAGGCAGGGAGAAGGAACAGGGCAGTTGTGCGTTGCTAATTCTCCAATTCCATTTTTAAGATAAGGTTTGATTCTTTTAAATACCAAGTCTGTCTCCTCGGCTCAGTGCACTTCACCGAAAGTCCTCAGGCGTTTCAAGAGTCTGGGAACAGAAGCGGGAGCAGTGTCAGTCTGTGGACAACCACACGTCCCTGTCCCTCTCCCTTCCTTCCCCTCCCCACTTCAGGCAGCAGCTTTTCCAGTTGCGCTTTCAAGGCTCTTTGCCGAAGAGCAGCTCTTTTCAGACCATGGGGATGGAGAGCGAATTAAAGAAAAGCAGATAAGTAATTCCAGTCTACCATGAAAGACGAGGCGCAGTTATCAAAACAAGAGAGCGGGCGTATCAAGATAAGAACGGTTCCAAAAACAGGACACACCCCAAAAAAGGCTGAACACAACCCAGAAGATTTGCTTTAAGGGCCAAACTTTCAGACACACTCCTTTTGCCAAGGAAAATAAAACCCAAGCAAAAACCTTTCCTGCTAAACCTCCTCACTCAACACTACAAACCAAGCAGCTCGATCTCCAGTGTCCCCACGACGGCTTTGCAAGCCTAAATGGTGTCTGTACACCTAACACTTGACGTGAGCTTCACCTCTGATTTATTTCCTACAGAACCCCTGTTTTCAAATAATTCTGTGGGTAGGAAGGACCTGTACGTTTTACAGCCAGCCCAGCAGCACCTGGTAGGTCAAATCAGCCCAGATAATTAAGCAGAAAAAGTACTCCAAGCTCCATGCCAATATTTTCATTATTTTCATGCAGTTCTCCCGTGATCCAGCACACTTGCTCTCGCACCTGCTATATGGGTTCGCCTTAACTCAAGCTCGCCAACCCCCAAGTCTTCCAGACAACCCTGAGCTGGTTTTACTCTGATTCCCAGTTTAACCCAGTAAGTTACTTCCACAGCCTGCTGTGAACTCTGGCCATTTGCTTTGTTTTCCTTGAGCATCATGGGAAGGCAACAGGGGGGCAAGGAGCATCTCTTTGGTAGGAGTCCCTTCCCCGTCACCATATTTCTTCAAGTGCCAGAGAAGACCAGCTTTTTCAGAAAAACAGACAATAAAAGCAACCAGAAAACAGCTCATTAAAACGTGGTTGCTGGCTGCCACAGCCGGTAAAAATCTTCCAACCAGCTAAGGCCGCAGTACTGAAGGCACAGTTGACAAGACTTCAGCTGAGTCGCCAACTGGGGCTTCCGCTTTGTTCCTACAGACCCAACACTGACAGCACCAGAGAAAACAGGGAGCCTGGGAAGAGCCCAGGGTGCCAACATACAAACAAAACAAAATCAATTTCCTGATTAACGAGCGGACATTAACAGAGAGGAGTGCTTCCCCTCACTACGTGTGTGCATCTGGAGGAGACTCATGAAGGCCTGTGCTTCAAACACGGATTTAAGTACATAAGAGGAGCACTGCTGTGCCCAGGGAAGCATCACCACCTCGTACCCAGACCTCTGCTGAGTGGGCAGGCGGTGACTATCCATGCAGAGAGGCTTGAACGTCTGACAGTCTGCTACAGCTGGGAGTGCCCATCTTCTGTGCTCGCTGGTACAGATCCGTGTCTCCAAAGTAGCGTGCTCGGTACAACAAGCCTTCCTCTGCAAAGGGAAAAGCCCAGCGTTAGGGATGAAATGTGGAAGGAGATCCATCTGCCAGGTCATGTCCCACCACAGACTGCCTGGAGCAGGAGGCACCTCAAGCTCTTCATGGCATAGGATGAGACTGAGGAAATGCTCCATGCCCTTTAGGACAGGATGGGTGTAACATCTGCTGACAGCTCATCTGTCCCAGGGAAACCCCTAGGAACCTGACGGGGCCTGCCGAGGAGGCAGCCTACATGATGGTTAACCCAGCAGCACAGGGACGGAGAAACACAGAGGCTCAGAGCTCCATGCATCAGCTACATTTGTCACCACTCTGGGCTCTAACAGCTCCTCCTACATTCCAGGTGCTCAAATCCTATCCTGGTCACTGCTCCAAGTGCTAGGAACGGGCAGGCAGGGAAGTCAGGTCATCTCTGGAACTTGGCAAGCAGTTTGCTGCCCTCGCTGCCTGGCTTGACGGCCAGAACATCTCTCACGTTGTCCCTCCAAAACCCCATGTGCCTTCAGCAGCTCACACGGCAATGTCAGCGCTGCCACTGCAGACCTCGCAGGGACATAGGACACCATGGGCAGCAGGCTTTAGACACAGTCCTACAACTGAAATATTAAACAGAGCTATCGGGAGGGGGCGGGGGGCCTCCCGCAACCTTCCCTCTCCAATGGAAATCGGAGATATCCTATTGACATGGCAGGCAAACCCCGGGGCACAACTCCTGTCTGACCAGTTCTACAGCAGCATTAAAAAACAAAACAAAACCCCCCACGTATTGGATTTGTCATGAAGTCACAGATAGAAAACAAATCCCCTATAAACAGGAAATGTGCTCGCACCGTGTTAAAGTGTAACTTCAGCATAACTCAGTCCCAGTAAAAGACCTTTCCAAAACCAACCTCAGGCAGCAGCTAAGACCCTCTGCTCCTGACCCAACTACTCACTCTGCTGCTTTTCCTTCCAACAGTTATTTCGAAGGTTTGCAATATAGTCGTCCTCCACGCTCCTTTCAACACTTTTCAGGTTTGTGCCTGTGTATTCATCTGCAAAGTTCTCGGATACGTAGTAGACAACTTTCAAGTGCTCTGTCACTCTCCTGTGTATGTGACCCACAGACCTAGGTCAAGGAACAGAGGAAGAACAATGTCGGACACGCTTCAAAAGCAAAGGAAGAAGCTCCCAGCCATTTACCGTGTACAACATGATACCAAACGCTGAAAACATGCATCAGTCTGGTGCATCCACAGACTTCAAGGTTTGGAAAGGATAAGCATTTCTGGTGGAAATGAAACGCCAACACAGGGAGAGAAATTCTGCCAGGCCTGTAGCTAGGTGGGCAGAGCTCTGAATACAGACTTAACTCTGAGGCAGATTGCCCAACACCTAAACCCACTTAAAATAGAGTGTTTGCTAGAATTTTCAGCACTAATTAGATCTCCCTGCAATTTCCTTGCTGACAAAGCCATCACCTGGTTTTGTTGGTGAGCCCCAAGGATGGTTACAAAGCTGGAGCCTGGTGCTTATGTGGTGCAGGGTGAGAGCAGCCACTGCAGCAGAGAAGCACGGCAGCGCTGCAGCAGAGGCTGTCGCAGCGCCCCGCTCAGCAAGGCTGCCCATTGGTTGAACCCAGTGCCTTCTACTAAAGTACCCGCTAACCCCAAGAGCGTCAGCTTCCTCCACCGCGTCACATGCTGCAATAAGCACAGTTGCTGCAAGCATAAAATTAGACCTGCTATGCACTAGAACCCACAGTGACCAGGACAGAAAGCACTTTCTAGAAGGAAAACTCTTCTGACCCTACGTCATGGATTTGCATTTCAGACAGAACCCTGTGCTTGTTATCCCAGCACTCCAGCACAGCTAGAGATATTCACTAAAGGTGTGTTTGCAAGCTGTAACACAGCACCTGTGCCCAAACACTGGACTCATCAGGAACTGCTCCAACTGGAGACGTGCCCAAAGTTTCCCATTATAAATACCAGCTGGCTGCTGCATTAAAAGCAAGCCCAATTCTCAATCTAGGTATAAACATTAACTCATCCAGCTTGCCCTTCAGTCTGTTATCAGGGTTTACAGGAGTGATTCAAAGACTCCTGCACGTTTCGTCAAGGTCCAGCACTCAGGGAGGAGCGGTGCATAACCGAGTAGGCTGAATACGATCAAAAAGTCCTCTTGGCGTTTTGCAAGATAAAGGCTAACACATCTCCAGCAGTGCCTGCTGGCCAAGATGCAGTCCAGGAGAAGGTCAGCTCACCTCTTTACCCATCAAGAGAGCCCTAAGCTCATATTCCTCCTCTGTATAAAGATAAACTACGAAGGCTACAAAGTGTGCCCTCAAAGGAGGGCTATTAAAGCTCACAGAGCCTCAGCAGAATGCTTAAGTCTAAAGCATAAATATAAGGACAGGATCTGGTGCAAGAAACCTGACACTTGAAGTCAGAGGTGTAATTAAGTCAGGCAAACTTGATGAGGCGTTATTGAAGAACAGGGTGGCACAGGCAGGCCCACAACTAGACAGGTCTTTTGGCAGAAGAGGTTTACAAAGACAATAGTGAGTGACAAATGATTCTCTAGGACTCTGCCTTTCTTAGTGACAGCTTCACTATCAAGAAATGGCATTCAAATCTGAGTTCACCGAGTTCAGTGCAGCGAGCTCCAGCCTTCTGCCGAGCACAGCATTTCCCTTTCCCTAAAGCAGCAACAGTGTCCCAGCTGCCTGCAGAGGCGAGCGAGCAGCACCGCCTGCCGGCACCGCATGCCTTTTGCTCCCGAGGTAATTGCACTTGAAGCCCCTCGGTCACTCAGGAAGCGCTGGAAGACTGTGCAACAGCGCATCTGCTGCTCTTGTCCAGATCCAAAGGTGGACATGGGTCTGCTGGCTGCTGGCCGAGCAGGCAGAGACGGGGACAGCACAGGGAATAGGAACTGAGCAGCAGACACACACCAGGGGCTTACGAGTGGATTTCCTCTGACAGCTGACACAGCTGGAATCAAATCCCTGCCCATTTAAAAAGCTGCACTGGCTCCACTGAATGTCTTCTTGCCCCACACACCCCCTCTTCACCAGTATAAAACAAACTGGTATACATAAATAATGCTTAATTTTAAACTTCTAATATCAACTGCAGATATCACATCTCTTCAGCCTCTCAGAATAACTCTCCTCTCTAAACACACCTACGGAACTTCCACTGCAAATACATTAACTTCTTGTCAAGAATGATGCAAGCAGGCAGAAATCAGGCCTGTTTTGCCATTCTTTGTTGGCACTGCAAAGTGAGTAAGAATACAGACTCATTTTGTTTGTCAGCCAAGTGAGTATGTCCGGGCATTTCCACATGATCTAGCACGGAACAGCTTCACTTTCGTCTGGCAAGGTCGGAGTTCAAAAGCAGGGGATTTCTCTGGGAATGTCTTTTACTCTACAGGAGGGTCTTTTATTCCTTCTTCTCTTCCTCGATTGCTTTGTGCTAGGCATAAACTAAGGCTTTCATGAAGAACAGATCTGGCTTTTGTTTTTCATGCCTCAATTGAACTTGAACTCTACATCTCAATTCATTCTACATATAGGATCTCAGTGCTGGGCTACAGCCTCTCGAAGTCACTGTGGCCGTCCCTTTCCAGGAGGGACCTATGCTGTGGGCACAGGCTGCAGAAGGTTCTTGTCAAACAACATCCTCCCCTTGGCAAGTGAGCACCCTCCACCCTTCCCCACACCTTCCGTCTCAAAGACCTGTTTGAAAATCTTCATTGATCTGTGAGACATCTGGCAGGAGGAGCAACAGAGCGATGAGATAAAGCAAAAAAAACCCCAAAGCACCTAGACCCCTACCCGGCCAGGCCACCCTGCCCTCCGGAACCCACCCCTCCCCAGTTGGATAAGTAACCAGTACTAACGGCCTCTGGCTCAAACTGTAGGGTGGGCTGGAGACCATCATCTGGCTTAGAGCAGACACAATGATCAGGATCAGGATAGGCATCAACTGGACAAACAGACCAAGGCCACCCTGAAGGAACAGAAACACACAGTGGAGCGCCACCCATACGCTTGTAAGCAAGGAACCCACAGCACCGCTCTCCCTCCCAGCTCCCACACAACCTCGATTCTCCTGCTTTCCACATGCATTTGGCTTAGGAGGCACCACAAAATAACTGGGAGAACCCAGCAGCCCAATTTCCCTCCAGAAAGGGCAGAGTGACAGTGGATCCAAACCCACTGCCTCTTCTCTGGATGTGACAAAGGGCAGAGGGGACTGCCAGGTGGAACCTTGTGAGTGAATTTGAAGCCCCCCGACCATGTTTTGTTTTTCTAGAGCATATGTGGTTTCTGTCCTGCTTGTGCTAGTACGCAGAACTGGTTTTATGGAAAGCCTTCTCCCCTCTTCAGTGTTACATGAAACTATTTCCCCCTCTAGCTCGCCTCCTGTGCCCCCGCCAGTTCCAGCAGAGTACACTTTCCACTTTAAGCTTGAGAAAAAATATTTGGGAATTTCTGTTTGTTTGTTTAAAAAATGATACTCGTCTATCCCCAGAGAAGAGTAATCTTAAAACATAGCTCCAGTCTCCTAAACAGCAAGTCTCTCATTCTCACTTCTCTAGACCAGAAGGTTTGGAGTCTTGGAGATAAACCATTTTCTGTGATGGGAAAACATAAAACCAGCTCATACTATGAAGTGTTTTCCTTGGTTAATTAAGCATCACAGATTAGAAACGCTCCACCTTCAATACTGGAATTAAAGAGAGAATGAGTTTGTGTTGGGAGGAGCCACAAGTATCCATATGATCTAAAAACTGGATTTGCCTCTTGAAATGATAGATTTAAATCAGAAAGGACATGCTTACTCTGTGGTGCAGGTAGGTACACTCTACTGGTGCAATCTGATTTCAAGGTGGTACTGTTTCAAGACACAGCAGCATTTTCCCCATGTTTTCCCCAGCTATAAGGGTCCCAGGAGAACAACCACCAGCAAATTAAACCACAACTCGGTGTAAATTCTGAAAGCAGCCTATTTCCCACAACTCCAGATTTCTGTTCAGGGGGGTGGAGACAAGCAGGTCTGTTTCACAAGACAGTGCCACCAACTAGCTTGCAATTCACACGTTGGAAAAACCTTTAGACTCCCAGCCCCCCACCTTGCTTTCCACTTACGTCACCCTGATGCTCTCGTCTGTCCTGCCTCTGATGGTAGGTGTATCGCATCCTGCCATTGCTGTACACGTGAACATTACCTATAGGCCAGAGAAAACTGTTACTCAAAAGTCAGAGCACGTAAGACTGTGATGGCTGGATAGGAAGGAAACACAGAAGGTGGCAAACTTCCAAGTTAGCCTCACCAATGAACACATAACAGAAAAAAAAAGTAGACTGGGTGCCAAAAACCAACAGCAAATTCAGAAATTTTAACTCAGACCATTGTCAGACTGGGCCTGATCTGCTTCTCTGGCTTGGGCCACGCTCAGCCAAGGTATAAGGACATAGCGATTGTAAAGGAATCCATGCTGTGCTCACACTTGGATCCCGTCTGCTGCTACCACCACTTTCAGTTTGGCCTGTGTCACGTAGGCAGCAGCATGCCAGCCAGCTCACAGTGTATCTGCCCGGCTGGGCTGCATCCAGGCTGGAGCTGGGATCAGTCAGTGACACAGTGATCTGACAGCCTTGGGATGTTCTGAGATCGCTGTGGATGTGCCAGTGATGCACAAGGTGCATGCCCATGATTTTGGTCAGCCAGTCCCTGACTGAAGCCACTCCATTGTGCTGTCTTGACAGAGATGGCTGCAGCCTTAGGGCGAAGCAGACGTGAGATGCCACAGCAGACTGACGGAAGACTTCATGCCAAAAAATTCTATTTATCACTGTAAGCCAGCATTTACAAAATGGGCGATGTAAGCTGCAGCGGAAAAAAGTATTCCTAAGGTGTACTGTCTGAAGGTGAACTAGTGGTGGGAACAGAGATCCATCTCCAGGATTTTGTAGGATCATATGAAAATTCAGGTTGAAAGTGACCTCAGGAGGTCATCCAGGCCAACCTGCTGCAAAAAGCAGGGTAGAGGGAGTGTCTTGTACAGGCCTCCTCACTTCTAATCAGATTTATGTTAGATGAAAAACTATTCAAAAAGAAAAAGCAGTGATTTTGGTAGTTTTTCCATGCTAAAAATAGAGCTCTTTCGTGACTTGCGTTCAATGTCAAAACTACAGCCGAAAAGGGAGACCGGTTTAGAAAGTGGTTGTGAATTCTCTTGGGACAGCGAGGAAAGGAAAAAAGATCAAGCTAAAATAGCAACCCCCTGTTTTTGTCCAAGGAGCTTCACCTCTGACAGGCAGACCATGAATGCTGCAAAGACCTCAAGATGCCTTTGCAAGGACTTGACGTTAGTGTGTCAATTCTTACATACCAGATGGGAAAGACCTATCAGAGCAAATCTTCTCAACTGAAAAAAACGATTTGTTTTTCCAAGGTAGGGAAAGGTCAAATAGCCACTGCCTCTACTGCCAGCCAAATATGACTGGAGAAAATACACTTCTTAAATGCCCTTATCCTTGTATTAAATCTGTGTCTTCTTGACACAGAAGCCATCAAGTGAAGGAATAGCCACTCTGTTCTTTCCTGCCACCCATACCACGATCAGCACTGCAGGAAGACAGAACACACTTATCAACTCAAAAGGTTTGGGTTATGCTCTAGAAATAACATTTTGCTCTTTTTTTACAGGACACAGCTGAAAGAAGGAAGTGGACAGTGATCTTGGAGAAACTGCTTCAGCTGTGTGGCAGAGCAGATACAGATCAAGAACAAGGCCCAGGCATTACCACAGTTTGTTCTGATGAGGAGAATAACCTCTAGGACCAGCAGGCAGAAAAGCCTTCTTCAAAATAGGATTATTTTTACAACTAGTCTTAAAACTAGTAATGTTTTGTTCTAACATTCAACCCAACCTAGTAAGAGCTAATGTTACCAGCATGTGAACAAATACCTGGAGTTAGGAAGAAGTCCAGGATGCTCAGTCCTCCACATACCTGTCTGAACAACTAACAAAACTCTAGGTGTTCAGGTCACGCGTGAAGGAAAACACTCTATCACCAAACTCAGCAATCCTTGCATAGCCAAACAAATCACTACTGCACCGTTGCTCTGTCAAAAGGATTGGGTCCCATTCAAGAGATTAAGGTTTAACATGCTTACTAGAAGGAAAACCACCACCAAAAAACATGTTGAAGAGGTCTTCAGGGGAGATGTCTGCCTCAAACCCGCGGTGGAAGTCTGAGTGACTGTGTCCATGCCGAGCAGGGTTGAGTTTCTCATCTCCAAACTGGTCATATTGCTTCCTCTTCTCTGGGTTGCTCAAGACTGCGTAGGCATTACCAATGGCTGAAATATTGACAATAAGGAAGCAATTAGCTTCTTTCTTCTGCAGATAATATGCTTAGCCCTGCAAAGTGGTAGGACTTGCCTTTCTCATTACACAAATTAAATGCACAGCTACCCACGTCCCCTCAATAGGCTACTTCAGCAGTGCAGCACTAGTACCTGGCACGCTTCTCTGGCAATCACAGATGGAAAGAAACCACACTACGCTCAATGAAAAAGACCTTAATTAATTCAAATGAAGAAGTTATGATAAGCCTGGTATGAATTCGGTATATATCTCTAGAGAAACTCTATCAGTGAATGCAACAATAGACTGCAGAGGAAATACTGGTAGTAGAGCAGCTACACGTTTCAATTTAACTAAACTTGTTATTTCTTTTGAAGAACTAATGCCCAAAACCTTCAGCCATAAGCAACTGTATAGGAAAATTTCAGGCGATAAATTTGAGTGGCATCAAGGGAATTCAATGTCATTGCCTAAAACCAGAACTGCCAAGAATTTAAATATGGGCTAGATCGCTGAAAGAGACTTTCAAACCTCCCATAAAAGCTGGCAAGGAAACGCTGGCTAGAAGTTGGGTCTGTCAGCTCTGAATTTCAAAATTCCCAGATGCCAGTAGTAATGTGCATAATTACGACTGTTAACCAGTGCCTGTGACGGTGGAAATGTACTGAAACTAAACTGCTGCCAGTTCCCCAGGTTGCTCTCTTTCCAACCTCAGCACATTTAAGCTTTTCTACCAGAAGGTCTGCCTGCCACTCTCCGACTTCTGTACTTCGCTCTCAACATGTCCCAGTTTACCACCTCTCCTCTGTCCAACCCACCCAAGAGCCTCCCAACGTGACTGCAGAGCCTGTCCTCTCTTCCTCCTCTGTCGCAAAGAGGCAAAAATGTTTATGGCGGGAGTTGCCTAGTGTATAAAAGGCAGGGGTAGTATCATAGAATCACAGAATGGTTTGAGTTGGAAGAGACCTTAAAGATCACCTAATTCCAACCCCCCTGCCATGGGCAGGGACACTTCTGACTAGATCAGGCTGCTCAAGGCCCCATTCAACCTGGTCTTGAACACTGCCAGGGATGAGGCATCTGCGACTTCCCTGGGCAACTTGCGACTCCACAAAAAGTGATAGAGACGGGAGCTAAACGGCCTTTGGAGGAGATTAACTCCCAGATTCAACATTTTCCCAGTAGTGAGATTGAGGTGTGTTTTTTTCTTGGACCAGAGATTTGAGGGGTGGAGGATGTAATATCAACACACTTGTTCTCCTTCTTGGTTATAATTTAGGCACATAGAGCAAACATTTCTACCACCAGGCAAGGACGCCTGATGACAAGCACTGACTCTCTACATATTAGTGTGTTCAGTCAGACCATTAAGCAATAAAAATAGAGTGGCTCAGGGTTTTGTTCTCTGTCTTTCTGCTGATGAAGGCCAACAAACACCTCATTCCGAATCAGGATTTTAGCTCAAAGTATCCAAGTTCAACTCTTTTTCCCACATCAGCCAAAGGCAGTGACGCCAATCTGCTACAAGAGAAAATGCAGTCAGTTGCAACTATGGACTGAAGCAAGCTCTCAGGACAAGATGCAACGCTTTATCATCTGTCACCGGGAAGACAAATGTCAAGACTTCAGCTAACATATCAACGTAAGAAAAAACCCTAACTAAACTAAAATCCTCATAGCAGTGCAGCTTCCCCTTCACTCTCTGGAGCCAAACAGCTGGACTTCAGTGAACCCTGCAAACCAGGAGCTCAGTGTGGGGGCTGAAGGATGGGAGAGCCAACAAGGCAAGGTTTGGAGGAGATAACCTGAGAGCAGACAGCTCTGCAGCGGAGGATAAAGGGCACCTTGCTTAACGTATGACTTCTGGCACGTAACTCTTGTCAAAGCCTTTGGCAAACATTATTCAAGATTACAGGTGAGGAAACCTGCCTTTCGCCACTTAGCAAGGATCGAAGGACAAACTATCGAACAGCAGCTTACTACACATGCAGTCTAGATAGAAGTCTGCAGATCCTTGGTCTTTAATCTGGGCCCCATCTAAAACAGGCTCTCTAAGTAGCTGAGGGTCAGCTCACTATTTGCTCACAGCAACACACTTATCAGTTATAGATTTAAGTCTTAAAAGACTTGAATAAACCTTACATAAGACTTTTACTGCTGAATTTATATCTACTAGAAGCTTACCCGAATACCGTATTGACCCCCTCACACCAGCCTAGCCTTGCTCCCTGCTCCAGTAGAAGTCTCATGCTGTTCACTCCCAATGTAGCCAGAATTGGACTATGCTATTTAAATGGCTTAACACTGCGAAACAATGCTGCACAAATGGCATCAAGAGTTCTGTGTTTAGCTCAATGACAATAATCAAACCTCCACAGCCTGCAAGGGACAATGGGACTATATGTTCTAAGCAATAGCATTTCTCTCGGAAAATTACTCCAGTTTTAAGTTATCTTAGTACCCAGGAAACATCCTCCTGTGTTCACAGAGCGCCCCTGAGAAGTGGGCTCTTTGCAGCAGAACTGAATCTCCTAGTGATCTTCTTTAGTTCTGGCTGGGCTCAGTGGTACAACTGGTGCAGTTCTGCCCTAGAGATATTCACTTGGGATTTCTATCCGCTAACTCCACTTGCAGCCTTTCACACTGTTGAGGTGTTGAGTGCTTGCTCAGAAACCTGAAGGCCTACTGGCTCCCTGAGATGATCACTGAGTGGAAAAGTCTGAATATCAGTTCTGAAGAACATGAGTTTCTGGCCATTAGGCCTGCCCAGCAATATTTCTCTCAAAGGCTGCCTCTGGTGAGAAGAAGAGACACAACTTTACCAAGAGCTTTATTTCACTCTACCTGACTTCAGTGGTTACGAGTCCTTGCTAGCCCAAGTCTACACCACTGCCTGACAGCTGAGGGCAAACCCCAAAGCTGGAAATACTCTTTACCTTTAAATGCCTCTGTTGCCCCTGGTGCGTGGTTCTTATCTGGGTGAAACTTCAGTGCAAGTTTCCGGTAAGCCTTTTTCAGGTCCTCATCAGAAGCTTCTCTATTTACTCCCAGAATTTCATAGTAATCTTTGCATTGCTTTACCCTGCCAGCAGAGAGGGGAAAAAACACGGACATTTAGTTTTAGCTGCGAAAACACTCTGCATTGAGTATGTCAACTCTGCAACATCTCACGTACGGCATTTTTGATCAATGTTGTTCAGTGAACTCTGGTTTACCCACTCCTCAGAGGGTGACTCAGTTTCTTTCAGACTCATTCCCACTGTGCCGGCATTACCAGCACACCGACACTCTCACAGAACAAGTTGAGCCAGTCAAGGCAGAAGGGCCTCTCCTCAGGCAATGATATCACCTGCTGAAGAATGCGATTGGCAAATAAACTTCAGATTCATCACGGTCACGTTTTGAAGGCTGTTTGGGAGGGATTACTAATGGCAGGCCACGGTCTGAAGCATAGCTGGGCTTCCCCCTGTCCCCCTCCCCAGACCCAGTTAATTCACAGAGCTAAAAATAATATGAGCTGAATTCTAGAGGAAGAAAGAGGGAGCTGCCCAGGCCCGTGTCTGCTGCCCAGTTTGTTCTGGGTACATTCACAGTCCATCAATGGTTTCTCCTTCTCACATGACGTCCATGAGTCAGAAGACAGCAGGCTAGGTTTTGGGAGAAATGGATGACGTAACAAGCATCCCTCTAAGTCCATAAGCCAGAGCATTTCTTGCGCAATTCAGGCCATGCCCATCACCTTACACAGAGTTTACCAAGTGACTGTGCCTGCAGTTCAATCTTTCAACTTCCAGTATTTGCATTTGTATTCCTTTTGGTAGAAAGGAATAAAGAACAGCTTGAAACAGGGTTTGGAAAATAGGTGACTGGACAAACATGTCCTGCAACAGGTATATCATGCTAACAGAGTGTTAGAGTTTAGAGTCCTGGGGTGGATTTCTACTAGATTGGGCAAGAGATCATGAGCAGAACATCAGCAGCAGAGAGGGAGAAGGATGGGCCCTGTCATTTGCTACTACAGCAAAGCTTAGAGCAGGAGGGCTGCCCACCACAAGCTATGAGCCATGACTTCCACCTACAGGATCTTGGGAAGATGTTGAATTTTTCACGCTATTACTGAACAACCCTAAAGCAAAATTAATGTGAAGACCATGCGATGAATGCATCCAAAATGCCTCTCTGGATGTCAGCCTGGAGAAGACCTACATGTCCACCGTTCTAGCCCTTGTACATGCCTTTGGGGAAAACATTTCACCCCTCAGAGACCCAACCCAGCTGCCTCCCAGGACTGCTGTAGCTATGAATCCTCCTACATACCTTTGTAAACATCTAGCGAATTAAAATCCACTCGATATGGTTCAAAGCTGACCATATCTCCTTGCATGACACAGAATGTGAGTTGTGGTCCAACTTCACCTACTCTTTCTGTCTTCCTCGTGTTCCACCACCACATTTTTTAAACAGGCTGGTATTGCATCATAAACTCAAACTGTGAGTTGAAGGCATGGAGAGCTGTACACATACCTCTTCACTGCATCCACCTGGTCCTGAGTGTAGCCCTTGGGAGCCTCTCCACCAGCCTCTCCATTGGCCGATTGGAAGTTTCCGCTCATTTTCTTGAACTGGTGGTTTGTGGACTCCCTGGATTGGGACTGGCCATTGGCCGAGTGTTCTTTCTTGTTGAGTGATTCAAGCAGAGCTGAAATGAAAGAAACATGAAAAGAAAAAAAAAAAGAGACTGCCGAGCTCAACTTGCCTTTCCCAGTCTCCCACAGAGAAACCCCTCTTCATCTCTGCCACCGCTCCAAGACTTTCACCCTTCGCCAGAAAGGCCCTCACCATTTCACCCACCCTTTGCACTTCTGCTGCTCCTTGCCCAGATGTGAGGGCTACTACTGAAGATATTGCCTGCTACTCCCAACGCACGCAACCTCCACCAAAATCCTAGGCCCACCCAACCGGACAGCCCGGGAGCCACAGCGGATCACCAAAGCAGCGGATCATCAAAGTGGCAGATGACCAAAGCAGCATATTCTGGTCCTCTCCTTTTTTTCCCCACATCTCTCTTTAATAGCAAAGCATTTCTATGTTTGTTCTCTAACATGTAATAAAGCATATTCTTTTTCTCCTGCCTTTAAGAGTCTACTGTGCTGAGTAAATTACCATATCTTTCAAGAATGCAGAAAATCACACTGTGGGACATCAGTGTGGGACAGCACCTTTTTCAAGGACAGAGCGCTGCAACACTTATTGCTGGCAGCAAGGTAGTAACACATGAGTCAGAGGGGTGCTTTGTTCTCCTGCACTGTCTTACCTACGTATTCAATGATTGTAGAAGAAGCTGCGAAACCCACCTCCTCTCTCAATTATTGAATAAGAACTGCGTAAATTTAGTTCCTCTCTTCCTAGGCGGGGTGCATGTGCGTACTGGGTGAACGGCTGCAGACTGTCACTGCCTCCTTGCAAGGCTCACCGTCCTCTGTCCTTTTCAGCCAAGGGGACACACACGTTCAGGCCTGGCCTAACCGCCCAGGTGACAACGCTGTGAAACCAAGTGAGACTTCTCCAAGCACAGAAGTATCTTTCTATCGTGCTTTACCCTGGCAGCTGGATAGCATCATCTTCCTAAACTACTTTTGTCCTTTTTTAACCAAAGAGTAGACTGACATCTTCATGCCTGTAGTTTCTGAAGTTTATATATTGCATCCCCATTAAAAAGAGCAGCCCGACACAACAACAATTAAAACCAGATGTTATTTACAAAGGCATCAGTAACCTCACAAGCTTGCAGTCCTTTACCCGAGCCTAGAACCGAGAAAGATGTTTCATCTCCCCCTGTGGATTGCACATTACAGACCTTGCACCATGGGGGTATCACATACTTTATGCAAATGCAAACAATGCTTGCAGACCAAGAGATGAGCCAAGATATCCTATCTGCCCTGCAGAGCTTGTAGGGGGCAAGAAAAAACCGCCTTGGTAATCCAACAGCCCATATAGGCAATTGTTACAGGACGAAGGACAAAAATGACATCAAGCTAACGAGCAGTAACTCATGGGATGAGCTTTCGAGCTTACAGACTTTATGGATTTCAGCTTTCTGAAAAATAAATCTTCCCTCGCTCATACTTACACCATGAGAGTGTTCACAAATTTATAGCCTTTACTTTTTCTCCTTCCAAACCTGGAGCAAACCGTCAGGCACTTTTAAGCCTCATCTCGCGGGGCTGTCCCACCACCAACCTCACTCTTGCTGTTTTAGGCTCAGTTCCCTACAGCTTGCCAGGAGACTTTTGGTAGTCTTGTTCCCAAAGCCAACCACATAAGTCCATGTATGGCCACAGCCCAGTCCTGTTTTGCTCTACAGCCCCAGTCCTATTGCTTCTGCATCCCAAAGCTACGCTGGTCCCTGTGCGCTCAAAGCACAGCAAAAATTGATAAACTACTGAAGCAGAGCCCGTGGGATTAGTTTTCAGTTCTGCCAACTCCACTCCCCACCAAGCATGTTCTATGGATCACTCTTCCTTGCTTATTAGCCAACATTTACCCAGTTTCTTTTAATTTTTCCAAAACTCTGGCCTAGAGGTGACCAACGGGACTTTGTCTATACCAGCGTGCCTGGCTGCGTTTACACAGAAGATTTTTGCTGAAATCCCCTTGCAGAACACTTTACTGATCCTGTGAGGACATCTGTAGGGCCCAGCCAGGGTCAGAGTCTGAACCGACGGCTGTGCAAGGTCCACGACGCTGATCGTTGCCAAACCCAACATAACTCATGGGAAAGAGCAGAGCTTTCCGAAGGCACACAAACTACGCAAAGGTGCAATGATTGTGGTGTAACTGCGGGATTGCTGGCAACATTTCCCAACTGCAGACCCAAAGAGCGCGGACCAGCGACCCACAGGACATCACGTAAAGGGTCCTTGGATGGCAGCTCAGATGTGAAACTTGCACCGCCACCTTGGCTGGGTCTCGTCACAAATCAGCACACATTAACCTGCCCCACTGACCCTTCTCCTCTGCTTTCCTCCTCTGTTCTCCCATTCTCTTACAGTGCACATCCCACCTTTTATCCTGGGTGTCCCAGGCCACAGGATCAGAGCAAAACGTGAGTGCTTTACACTGCAAACTGGTGCTTGCTGTCACCCAGATCTGCTTTTCCGGTGAAGAAAAGCCCTAGCAGAGCTCCTCAGGAAGGGCAGTCCTTGTCAGGATAGGTGTCTCTGAGTTCTATGCCATGCTTTTTCCTCCAAAAGTCACTTTTCTTATGCAGCAATTTCACAAAAGTAGAAACTTGGAATGGGAAGAAAAACCACAGCATTCACACAGCAGGCTAATATCGTGTTTGAGGGAACGGGAAGAGGCACTGTACAACCAAAGAGAGGATTACAGGAAGCCTTGCTTTCTCCACAGGGGGGACAGCCTTCAAAAGGCAGTCTAAGAACCAAAATTCAGATAAGGACTGTAAAAGAGGCGGGAAAAGAAGTCCCTTGCATAAATTTCTGCAGAGAAATAATTGTGTTTGGTTCCTTTTGCAAACTACTTTCTCAGTTGCTTTCATAACGCGTTAATTACCTACACCACAGAGCTTCCAGGAATTGAGATCGTTCCTCAAAACCCCTGAAACCGGCAGGAAGTCTCCAAGAAAGAAGGTTATTTTTTTACGCATGCTGACGTGAATTACAGTAGCTGTGCTGTGGTAATCAATGCAATGTGAGAAACCAGAAGCAACGTTTGCTGAGTGGAAGAGGCAGGGAAGACACACTGGAGCCCGTGAGCTCACACAAGCTCTGCCTGCCTGCCCCTAAACTGCCTGAAACTGCTGCCCGAGGTGCCCCATGAGGGCATTCTGCTGCACGGCTGTGCCTTTGTGGGAGGCACAGCGCTGCCGGACAGCCCAAGAGCCTGGAGAGTGGAGGGAAGGAGAGGGGATGAAGAGAGGATGGGAGAGGAAAGGGGAAGAGAGCAGAGGGAGTGGAGAGGGGAATGGAGGAGAGGACAATGGGAGGAAGAAAGGAAGAAGAGAGAGGAGATGAGGAGGAGGGAGAGGGAAGAGAAGGGGAAATGAGAAAGAGGAAGAAGAGAGAGAACAGGAAAAGAGGGAGAGGTGAGGAGAGAGACGGGAGAAAGAGGCAGACGAAAGGAAAGGGAAAGGGGGGGAGAGGGGAGGAGGGAAGAAGAGGAGAGGGAAGGAGAGGAAAGGGGAGAAGATGGAATGAAGAAGAGAGGGGAGGAGAGAGGGAGGGAAAGGGGAGGAAGAGGTGAGGGAAAAACGAGGAAGTAGAGAAATGAGGAGAGAAGTGAAGGGGAAGAGGAGAGAAAGGGAGAGAAGAGAGTGAAGGGGAGAAGGGAGATAAAGTGAGAGGAAGGGAGAAGGGAGAAGAGAAAGGGGAAGGGGAGGAAGAGGGAGAGGGGAAATGAGAAGGAAGGGAGGAAAAGACAGAGACCAGGGGGAGCGGGGAGGAAGAGGGCAGAGGACAGGGGGGCGGAGGAGGACGAGGCGAGGCGGTGTCTCCCGGCGCAGGCGCGGTGCGGGGTCCCGGCCGGCGCAGGCCCCGCTCCCCCCCCGCCCGCCCCGGCGCTCTCACCGCGGGCCCGCGCCGACGGGTACAAGCGCTGCGCCTTCTCCAGGAAGCGGCGGGCCCTGTCGGTCTGCCCGGCCTCGGCGGCGGCCTGCGCGATGCCCAGGCACCGCTCCGCCTCGTCCCGGTTCGACTCCATGGCGGCGGCGGCGGCGGCGGGCGGGGCGCGCGCGCAGCGTCACCGGCCCCGCCCCGGGACAGCGCCGCGGGTTCGGCCCGGGCTGCGGCGGAGCCTCCCGCGGGCCGCGGGGAACCTGGGTGCCAAGCGACCTCGGAGAGCATCGAGAGCGACCGTTCTGCCGGAGCGGGCCCAGAGGAGGCCGCAAGGATGATGGGAGGGCTGGAGCGGGTCCCGTGCGAGGCCAGGCGGGGAGCTGCGGCTGTTGAGCCGGGAGAGGAGAAGGCTCTGAGGAGACCTTCCAGTACCGGACGGGGCTCCAGGAAAGCTGCGGAAGGACTGTTTACGAGGGCATGTAGTGATAGGGCGAGAGGGAATGGGTACAAACTGGAGAGGGACAGATTTAGACTGGACATTAGGAGGAATTTCTTCACCATGAGGGTGGTGAGGCCCTGTCCCAGGTTGCCCAGGGAAGCTGTGGCTGCCCCATCCCTGGAGGTGTTCCAGGCCAGGTTGGATGGGCCTTGGGCAGCCTGAGCCACTGGGATGCCCCCGTCCACGGCAGAGGGGTTGGAAGTGGATGATCTCTTCCAACCCAAAGTATTCTATGATTCTACGATTCCTGTCCACTGCCAATCCCACCCCTAAGCGCTTCATCTCCCCATCTTTTAACTCCCTGCAGGGATGGGGACTCGCCACCTCCCTGGGCAGCTGTTCAGAGCCCAGGAGCCCTCTGAGTGAAGAGATTTTTCCTAAGGACCAATCTGAACCTCCCCTGGCACTACTAACGCTACAACTCTACAGTTGGAGTTGACGATCTCTAAGGTCTTTTCCAAACTAATGATGCTATGATTCTACTTGAGGCCATTGCCTCTTGTGGTGTGCAGTGTCCCTTGGGAGAAGAGAGCACCATCCACCTGGCTTCGGTCTCCTTTCAGGGGGTTGTAGAGAGTGCTAAGGTCTTCCCTCAGGCTGCTTTGGTGTGAGCTAAAGAACCTTGGTTCTGTCAGCAGCTCCTCCTGAAAGCAGTGCTGCAGCAGCCTTGTTGCTCTTGTCTGGAGTCGCTGCAGCCCCTCGAGGGCTTTGTTGTCGTGAGGGACCAAAAAGTGAAGAGAGGGTTTGAGGTGCAAATCTTTCAGAGTGTTTTTCCAGACGCTGTTCACATCTTGTGTTCAGTATGATCTGTGCTGAACAGATGGCTCTTTTCCTGTGATCACCTCTGCAGTCTTCCCTGTCTCAAATGCAAGGTCAGGCAGAACCCAAAGCTCCAAATTAGCAAGAGTTTTGACTGTTGTGAACTCCATAACAACATTAAAATTAGTCCTTGGGAAGTAACGGAATATACATAACATTTCTAGGAAAATTTATACATATGCATGTAAGTGGGAAATACATTCTGTCCGCAGCTCTTGTCTTGTTTCATGATTGATAGAAATCACTTCCTCACGTTGCCCAGACCTGAAAAGGGATGCTTGAAAACTCCAAAACAAGTCTTAGAGAGTATTAGCCCAGCAGAAGAATACTCGCAGGTGGTTTGTGCCCTCAGAGAGAGCCAGGAGCCGTGGCTGCCCTGGCAGCGAGCAGTGCAATCACCCAGGGGCCACCCCACAGTGGAGCACTGGCAGTCAGCACTGAGTCCCTGGCTTCATCTTTCCGGCTCTAGAAAGGCACCACGGTGTTTGTTCCCTTTCCAAAATGCCCCACTTCCCATGGCTGACCTTAAGGCAAGACCTGACACCATCCAAAGAGACGAGCCTTGAGCCATGTTGGGAGCAACATCTTTGCATGATACTTTACAGCACTCCGCAAATAACACCTTTCAGCCTACTCCCGTTACAGAACGGCAATTCCCAAGAGAGGGCACTCCATATAAAATTAGAGACCTTCTACAAGGCAGGACTCCACTGCCTTGAACTGCTCCTACAGCAGCAGCAGCCCCTGGGCTCTGTGGGCACTCCTGTCCCCTCCACCCCACGACAGTCCTGGAGAGCACAGAGCAATTTGCTGGCCAAAAGCTGGGGTGCTCTCAGCACCTGCCTGTTCCAGTCCCTGCTCCTAGGTCCCATGGTATGATCTATTGAGGAATCCTATGGATTCTTTCTTAGAATGCTCCCAAGAATTAAAATAAACCCCATGCCATGTTGTAATAACATTAAATTAAAGTGATGCAGGTGCAGGTGCACCAGCTTGCTCAATGCCCAGCTCCGCAGGCAGGGTGCATCACAAAGCCAAGGAGGCAGTATGAAAAGTCCTTTCGTTTTTCCTGAGAGAGGAATATTAAAGAGCCAGCGGCAAGCAGAAGCTGCAAATACAACAGGCTTCGATTTCTAACAATGATTTACAAAATTCTCCTGTTATGAACAGTCTGGGCTTGCCCACAGGTAGTGGTGGTGGGGCTGAGTCAGGGAAGCTGGGCACTCCTCCCAGATCCCACTACTGCTTGGGCATGGTGAAGTCCCATGCTGTCTCCTGGGCACATTTCCACATCGCCCGCATGAGTCGTGTGAAGCCCATGTCCTTAGGCTTCTCCAAGCCTCTCATAAGGCGCTGCTTCATTATGGCAACAAACTCCTTGTTGCTCAGCTCGCCGTTCCCTGCAAGAAGCAGAAGAAAAAAATATTAGAAACACTAAAACCCACCAACCTCCTTCCCACATGCAGGAACTTTGAAGGGCTGCAGCCACAAGTGTTATTTCTCGCCGAGACTGAAACCATGCGTGGCTTCAACATACCAAAATGCCCTGCTGAGCAAGGCTCACCAAACCACAGCATCTGAATACCAACCCTAGAGAGGATGCCGTGCCTAGCCAGGCACCACCGCTGCAGGGCCTGCAACACTAGGGCTTGAGCACAGAAAAGCAAATGCAAAGCAAATGCCCGCGCATCCGCAGGAAGCTCTCTGCTTTAAGTCATGTAAGAAATCATAGGAGCACAGGGTAACAGAACAGAAGATTCTTCTTAATGCATTAAAAGGCAAGATTCATTAATCTAATCTAATCTAATGAGGATCCTGAGAATTATGTCAATAAAATTTGTTAGAAGTAAGATTTGATGAATTGGGGCAAATTTTATTCCACAGCTGATTAACTACCAATAAACTACAATTTCTGGGATTTTTATGTAGGGCACTGGTTGATGGCTGGGGACAGCAGGAAGGCATGGCACGACTGACAGCCTGATGCCCACCTGCTGAGGAGCTGACACCTTTTGCCACGATGCTGCACGTATCCTGTTGCCTATTTTGCTCCCCTGCCTTTGGCACAGAGCTGCCAGCACTGATTTTAACTTCTGGGGAGCAGCAGTTTCCCAGATCAAATTAGAGAGAATCTGGCTGATACCACGAACCACATCATATTTCACAAGTGAGTTTCTCCATTTGAGAGCTTTTTTCTTCCCTTGCATCTGAATGCAAATCTGGGAAGCAATATTCCAGCAAACTATCAGGGGGTGAATAAAATGTCCCTCTGGTG
This sequence comes from Cuculus canorus, assembly GCF_017976375.1. NCBI lineage: Eukaryota > Metazoa > Chordata > Aves > Cuculiformes > Cuculidae > Cuculus > Cuculus canorus. The sequence continues at coordinate 35,511,673 of NC_071407.1, forward strand.
CTGCAGGTTTTTGATGCGTGTGTAGTAATGTCTATAAACACCAAAGGAGTGAAAACATAAAAAAAGGAGGTCTGCGCCTTCTTTTCTCCTTGATTCCTTCCTTACAAGGACTCCTCTGCAACTCAGTCTTTCCCCCCAAAGGTTTGCTATCAAAATATTTAGCAGAATCTCTGCAAACAGAGAATATTTGGCTATGCTTCCCGTCACTCTGATCTCCAGCTGGATCATCTCTCGCTTGAGGATCATATCAGAAAGTGGCACTGGAGCACAGAGAAAAATAAAACAAGAGATGCAACCTTAGGTGCAGAACAGCAGGTGGGGCTGAAACCATTTGGGACAAAAAGAAAGAAAATAATTAAAGATTTTTATTTTTTTTATTAATGTTCTTGGTTACCTCAGAAAGTAAACTCTCTACGAATCGCTGCTGCTCAGAGCTGCCAGATCCCAAGGGCTGTGCTGGAAGAACAGGGTGCCCGCAAGGCCTCTGGGTTTTGGCTTGACTCTTTCTGGCAAATGCAGAATTTCGCTACTTTTTAAGTCTGAATTGCTGCCACGGTCCCCTGCTGGCAAAGACTCCACTAGGTCTCATTAAATCAACCCAAAACTGTTTCACTGTGGCAACAAACTATCCTGAAGGCTCACATCCTCTGCACCAGCAAAGCAATGAGCTTCCTAGCAGGACCCAGAGCTGCCATTTATTAATTAAGCTGATATTCATCCAACACTTTGGAGATAACAAAGTGCCAGATAGGCTCGTTTCCAACATTGGAGCAGATAGCTCATTTTGTTAAACAAAGTAGAGTTTTGTGGGGGAGGAAATTAGCAAGACATGTACGCCAAATGCTTGCATCCAGTGTATTAAGATGAACATCCTGGAAGCTGGGTACCATCAGATACCCTTCCTAGAAGGGCAGGAACATCAGTACAGATCAACGGCCAAAGAGCAGATGGTAGCATGACAAGAAGAGCGAAGGCTATGGCAAGTTTTCATGGCTGTCATTTTTCCCTCTGTATTTCTGCCCATGGATTGACTCTTGCACTGCCTGGTTGTGAGAAGAATGGGACGAGGCTAAGGTCACTTACCGTCACAGTCAAAGAGTGCGAACACCACATCGCAGACATGGTCTGAGAGCTCCACCTTGGCCACCGTCTTGGCCACTTGCTGCATTGTCACTGCAATGGAGGGAGGGCAAAAGGTTAGTGAGATGATGTTACCTGCCTGTGGTCAAAGAGGCTTGAAATAAGCTTCACGGCCAGCCCATACAACACATGACTCAAAACTAGGTGCCTCAAAACTTTCACCTTCCTACTGCAAGCCCACATGGGGTGTGGAGAGGCTAAAAAACATTAAAAACACTGAAATGAGATGTTGTTTTTCCTCCTTTTGGTTACAAAATTAGAAGAAGTGTCAGCCCTACAGCAAAGACCAGGTGGGAAAGATCTCCTGATGGCCTCGATCAACAATGCAGCTCCTTCTAATGGTATTGCAAAGATGATACTCTATGAAACAACTGGGTTTCCAGCAGGCTGGAAATTACAAAAACTGTGTTTCCGGTTAAGCAGCCCTGCAGCAGCAGAATGAACCCATCCACCCTTTGCCTGCAACAGGCTCTGCAGTGAGCAGACAAGGTTAACCTTGCAATAAAATAAAAGAGTCATAATGAATCATTTGACTGCCTCCCAGCCCCAGACTGGCAGCAAAGAAGTGAGCAGTAGTTTTATTCATGCCTTAGAAATGAGCAATCTGTGAAGCTATCAATCTCGCAAGGTTATGCAGTAGATTTTGCTGCATAAAGGTGAAAAAAACACTCACTAGCCCGGTTTAGCTGTTTCCCTATGTGTATTCATGTGTGTCTGGCTGCCCTTGAGTCTCCCTTTTACAGCTGCTAATTGAAGGAAGACGGGGAGGCAAGAGCACCTCCATTGACAGCCTGCTCCCTTCCAGACACTCGATAAAACGGAAGGGCTTTTCATGAATGTGAGCGTATTTCAAGTTGACTTGCTGCCCTACAAAGTCTGACCTGAGAAAACCCTGTCTGGAGAGACTTTGCACCGCAGGAGCGTGCCCACAGCAACTGGGATGAATGTTTAGCTGCAGCACTACCTTTCAGCCAAGGAAAAGGAGGAAGCAGTACGACACAAAGTCAGATAAAACCCTAAAAAAGCCTCTTGCTTTCATCCACAGCACCCTCCTGGGTTCATGCACTCCTGTCCCTTTGCAGAGCTACTAGCCCTTCAGAAATTGTGGAGACTCATGTGTCAATAAGGAAAAAACAAGCACCCTATCTATAGCATAACCAGATTAATTATAAACTACATCAAGTGTTTCTAAAGGGATTTTTGTTTTCACGAATGTTCATATTATTTGTTCCTTCCACCCCATTTCTGCTCCCCTGAGTAAGGTTTGGGGGTTTTGGGGAGAGATCCATAGCCACCATCAAGTCCTCTTCCCATATAAAATCCCTCCATTTACTAAATAATGCAGGAGAAGACTGAAATTAAACAGAAGGTGGATTAAAATAGACAATCTCCAATAGGCACCCCATTTCCCTAGAATTATTCTTTTCAGGTTAAAATCGAAATGAGAGACGTAGCCGTGGTCTGCAGTTATTACTCTGTGTTTCAGTTCTGTGACCACAATCGTGTCACAGCTGCTGGTGTGTGTGTCCCACTGGCAGCCAGAGCTTGCTTTTAGGAGGGCAGGGGCAATGTGATCACTGAAGAAAATCTAAGTTAATTTTCTTCCCCAACCTTACGCCTGAACCGTGCCAACCAAGCTGTGGAGAGACTGCATGTCTCCCAGCCTACCCATACCGACCGGGCTGCAGAACACACCGTGCCATGCACAGCCTCTCTAGAAAGGCACAGCTCTGAAAAAAACCTTGATGGGAAAGGAAACACAGGAATTCACATTTTAAGTGCAGAGACAGCTACCACATCCGTGCATCCCTTTCCTTTCGCTCCCTTCTTCTGGATATGCACAAATTAGCCAGCAAGATGCCACACGATCGAACGAATGAACTGCAACACAAGTGAGCAGGAGCATTAGACGGCAGCAGCTCTCCAAAAAGAGCCTTATCATTTAATTACCTCACCCTGAAGTGGAATGCTCACAAATTAAATGGCGAAGTTCCCTTCAGCTTTCCTCCTCGATGTGAGAGGGAGGGACTGATGGCCAAACCAGAGGAGAGGCTGACTATAAATTGCATAGGTATAATGCTGTATTTACAGGTCCTCCTGGATCAAACACCATGAACACAAAGGGGCAGCAAACGCTGGAACCTAATGGCAGAGTCCTTTGTACCAAGATAAATGCCCTGCGTCTGGATTTTATATATGCCTTTGTTAAAGGCACCTTTCTTCTCCCCAATTAGGTGATGTTCGCCCCCTAAATACAGTCCTAGCTCCAGCCAGCTGCAAAACATGTCCTGTAACTCCTGTGCACTATGTGTGTTGCTGGACAATTTCAGAAACACACATGAAGCCCAAGGAAAAAGAGTTTTATGCTAAGAAAAAGCTTAACCGAACTTACTTCTCAGCTTAGTTTTCTCCCCAGCAATTCCACCTGCTAAGGAGGCACTTTAAAACACCTCAACTTTGGAAATGACAGAGGTTTTAAGCACTGTAAACCATCTCTTAGCCACAACCTTCAGACAGCAAAAGCAAATCTAGATTTCCTTAGACAGCAACACCGAATTTCATTTAACTCCTTGTAAATGTACATCTTCTTTAAAGGCACTCGACCAAGCTTTAACACCATTCTCTCCTCCTGGTGTTCTGGGTATTCTCCTCCTGGAAAAGTTACTTGCTGCAGCCTTACATGAGGAAAAAAAAAGGCAGAAAGATTCCTTTAATTATTAAGTCATATTTTTCTGCTGAGTTTTCACTCCTCTCTAGGGTGTCGCCTGGCCTCTCCTTCAGCTTGGACCTGTGCTTATTTATTTCTCACAGCTGCAGTTTTAGCAGCTGTAATTCGTACTTAACAGCCGCTGGTTACTATTTCCTCTCTTACTAATCCAACTGTGCCACCTCCATCATGTTGCTCTTGTTCAACACAAAAATTCTGCAAAAATGTTATTTCCCAGGGGCTGTGTGACAGTGTTGGGCTCAGTAATGATTTTGTTGATTTTCAAGGAGGAGAAAGGGAAACATCTCTGCTTTCCTCTGATGCACACAAGGTGAGGCAAGTAAAACTGAAATAAACCTCTCAGCGTCATGTCTTTACCATTTTCAAAATTAAATAGGTGCTGTCTAGGGAAACTTCTCATAAAACAAAGGTTTTTGCAGGTTTGGGATGGCTGCATCCATCTCTAGTTGAGAAAGCCTCCTGGATTTTATACCACTGGAAAAAGAGTTCCACATTCTATTTCAAAAAGCTATGTGGCTTTTAAAATTTCAAGTTAGCACCTCCAACTGGTTCCTTTAATGAGCCATTGGAGTATTTTATGCGAGTTTAGCATCTGACACATCTTTTTCACTCTGATTCCCAGAACTGCATCATGAGTAATACCTCACCAAGTGCTAACAAACACGGCTTCTCTATGGGTGAGAGCCTTGCCAGGTGGCAAACTTCTCATTTTCCCTCTGTCTTGACATTAATCACCCATTTGGCCAAAATAACAGGCAGCTGGGCTGCTGCTTTGTTTCCTGAATGTCACCCAGGGTGATGCAAGTGGATCACTGCCAACAGTGGTCCCAAGCTATGGGGGCAGGACGTGTATTTTGGGCTCCAGAGGCTAGGTAGGGTCTCATGTTGATACACACGTTTCATTTTAAGCATCCCAGTTGCACACATGAATGCCATCACTGACAATATAACCAGCAAAAATCTATTTAGCTTTCTTCAAAACGTTTGCCTGTGTACGTAACAGAATATCTATCCAGAAGAGCGAGGTAGAAACCCTACACAATCCTGTGGCACAGCACGTTTTTCTTCTCAAAATGTGAGGCTGCAGCTCTGCAACAGATTTGAAACTGTTCTGACATCAAAGGGGAATATTATGGAAAGTCATGGAGATTACACTTCTGGGAAAAAAGTGGAGCTACCAGACCAAAGGCAGAGAGGATCCACTGTTTATGTAATATTTGCAGTCATAAATACGAAAGGAGATTCCAACACTGGAAGTGGTTTCTTTCTGTTGAAAGGTTAAATAACCTTAAATTGCATCTTCCAGGGGCTGCTGATCTATAGAGAGCTCACCTGCAGGGTTATGAGCTGTTTTCTTCAAGCCTTGTGGACAGGCATTCCCTGCTGTGACAGAGCTTTGCCCCACAACTCACTACATCAGTGCTCAGCAAACACCGCACCATAACTGTGCATATGACTAAAACCAAAGGACAGATGCGCTCCAGATCCCTTCTGCTGGAGCACATGGTGCCAAGCACTTCCATGGTCCCTCTCCATCGGGGAACACACGTGCACGCTCATCAATGCACTAGTGAGAGCTGCAAAGGTGACAACCAGTGACCTTGACTTTCATCATTCGACTCGTCTCCCAAATTCCTGCAAGTACTCATCCGAGCTTTATGGAGATGCCAGGCCATGATGATCTTCCATTAACCTCTCCTGGGCTTCAGCCCTGCTCTGAGGCAGCAGTGGGCGCAGTTATATCCCCTCGCTTTGGCCCATCTCTGGTGAAGCTCATCTGCTCATCGCCCAAAAACACAGCGGAGTTACACTGCAGCTCTGCCCGCACCAGCAGCACGGCTGCTCAGAAAGTCTGGCTGCAGGTGGTGCCAAAAGAAGTGCAATTCACATCTTTGCCTCAAAAGGAGAATAAGTGACGAATTTGGCTCCTGCCCTGCTGCCAGCTGTAAGGGCAGGCTGGGAAAGTTTTCTAAGTAACGCTTGTGATTTAAGAGAATGCTGTTACATTTCTGGTAAAATGAAAGATAGACTAACAAATAATCTGCATGTTATTCTATGCATCATTAAAATACAGGTTTATGATCCTTTTCAGAAGAGGCTGCTTTAATTCCAGACAGAAAACAGGAGGTCAAGCTACACTCTTTGATGCCATCCATTTTTTTCCCCCCTCTTAAATTTTAAATGGCCTTTCTAAAGTTATAATAACGTTTGCTGTATTAGGTTAGCAGCAATTTATTTGATCCACAAACCACCCTGTTCCTCCTCCCTTAAGATGAGTCATTTTTACATTTGTTGGGTTTTAATAAGCAATTTTGTGAAAGCCTGAATTTTGGAAGAGCCCACCCCATTTATTGTTTCTGTGATTTGTGGGGGCAATATCCAGGTTGAGAGTGGAAGCACATGGAAACAGGTGCTGCCTAGACAATTTAGGCATGGAAGCATACGTATCTTTGCTGCAAAACTCAGGTGTATCGCGGCAGTATCTTTGCACCTTCGTTAGGACCACGGGAAAAAAAGCATCAAGAGAAGGGCAACAAAGCTGCTGGAGGGGCTGGAGAATAAGTCTTATGAGGAGCGTCTGAGGGAACTGGGGTTGTTTAGACTGGAGAACCTTATCACTCTCTACAACTCCCTGAAAGGAGGCTGTAGCAAGGTGAGTGTTGGTCTCTTCTCCCAAGTGACAGGTGATAGGAGAAGAGGGAATGGCCTCAAGCTGTACCAGAGGAACTTCAGATTGGACCTTGGGAAAAACTTACCAGGCACTGGAACTGGCTGGCCAGGGAGGTGGCTGAGTCACCATCCCTGGAGGTGTTTAAAAGGCAGGTAGATGAAGTGCTTAGGGATAGGATTTAGGAGTGGATGGTACAGTTGGACTTGATGACCTCAAAGGTCTTTTCCAACTGAGGAATTCTATGATTCTACACGTGTCCTCCCAGATACACAGGGGCATCTCTGGGTTGAGCAACACAGAAAGATGTGAGAGATTATTCATTCTGCATGCAAAGAGGGGATCTGCAGGACAGCCTTCTCTTCTGCCCAAGCCCAGGAAAGTCCCTCTTGACAGCCAGGACCCTGCAGGCAGGGACAGGGGTCCAGTGACAGCCAAGCCTGCAAGCAGTTCAAAGCCATGCCTTGCACAGCACAATGCCTCCCCCAAGGTTTCTTACTCCTGCCAAAGGACTCCCAGCTCAATGGCTATGGCTCCAGCATAAGCTAATTAATTGTAGTTAATTAAACAGCAAACACACTGATTTACCAAGTGCACGAGGACACAAATACTCCATGATTACATATTCCATGACTGGGCAATTGCTCGTTTACTGTAGACACTGAGTAAATTGGATTTGCTGGGCTATTACCTCCTCTTGGGATGCAGCAGAAAGAGCTCTGCACACCAGCAGCACATAGGTATTCATATTTTTATTTTTCTATGAAAGAAATCCTTATCAGATTCTTTCAAGTCTTAAGATAACGGTGATCTAAAACAAAGCATACAGATGATTCCCCCCAAAAATCAAAGATGAGAAGGGCTGCTGACAACACAAGAGATGTGACATCTTTGACTCCCTTTGTAATTCTGCAGCCCAAAACCTTTTAATGTCTAAACATTCCCACAACAGTACCGTCTGGAAGAATAGCTTACTTCCAAAACACTTAATTTTGCAGTTGCCTGAGTACATCAGCTTTAGCTTCCATTGAATCATAGAATGGTTTGAGTTGGAAGGGACCTTAAAGCCCATCCAGTTCCACATCCCTGCCATAGGCGAGGACACCTCACACCAGACAAGACTGCTCAAAGCCTCATCCAACCTGGCCTTGACCACTTCCAGGTAGGGGGCATCCACAGCTTCCCTGGGCAACCAGTGCCAGCGTCTCGCCACCCTCATCGTGACCAATTTCTTCCTAATGTCTAGTCTAAATCTTCCCCCTTCCAATTTAAAGTCATTCCCCCTTGCCCTATCACTATGTGCCCTTGTAAAAAGTCCCTCTCCAGCTTTCTTGTAGCCCCTTCAGGCATTGGAAAGTGGCGATAAGGTCTCCTCAGAGCCTTCTCTTCTCCAGACTGAACAACCCCAACTCTCCCAGCCTGTCCTCATAGCAGAGGTTCTTTCTAGTAGACAAGGGTTTCCATTTAGCCAAAAAAACTTTTAATGAGTTTTTAATGAGTTTGCCTCTGGCCAGGCGCAGCCTCTGGACTGTGGGTTATCTGAAGAAAGCCTCCTCTAGACAGACTTCAATGCTCAGTCTGGGAGCTCAGTGGGGTTCCAGCACTCCCCATCCTTCCTTTCAGTGTGCCTGGGAGCTCCAAAGGTGCTTGACATTATTTGGATTTCAGATCAGAACCACAGCATTTGGCCACACAGGTCTCATTTCTAAGGAAAGCCTCTAATTTCTAAGCAAAACTGAAACAAAACAAGTGATGAACAGTTCCTACCACCAGCTCCACTGCTGGTTAGTGCCTCTGCTGCATCAGCCATGGAGACTCTACAGAAGATTCAGTTTGCAAGAATACTTATAATACTGCTTGTCTTAGCCAACAATTTTTCGTGTACTTCATAAAAGGAGAAAAAAACCTCACTCCAGAAGACAGGGATGAAGATGAAACACTGGCGTGCCTGGGATCTGGTCCCACAGCCTGTGATACACTCACAAGGTCATTGTGTCTCTGCACGCACCAAGTCTGAATGGTCTTCCTGCGGATATCACCTTGACATCACTGCTTACTAATCAATCTCCATGAAATCTCTGCTTCCTAATCTACTCAGGCTATACATTTAAACTTTTTTCCCCTCTCTATATGTAAAACTGGGAAAGTATAAAACCTGAAATCCCTCTTTATCCATGGACGTAGAAGTTAAACATCTCATTACAGGAAGGAACTGCGATTTTGGTACATTTTTAACCTGCGAGCCTGGGCTTGTTCAACATCTTCCCAGATTCAAAGACACAGCTGCGCTTCCTTAAGCTTCTTTTCAGTGCGTGTCCACCCCACAAGTTTTTATACCTTTATCAAGCGAAGCTCCAGCCATGTGGTAGAAGCTCAAAGCTGTGTCCACATCATTTATGTTCTTCAGAAAAGTGAAGAAGCTCTCCACCTCCTCAAACGTCAGCCCCTAGAACAGAGGAAAAGAGTCTTACATTGACGGGAAATGGAGATTGCGACACTATCTGGATTATGAACAACAGAGACGCATCAACCCAAAGGTGTAGCCAGAGGGAAATTCATCTGCATACTCAAAACACTCGACATTTGAGGATGTGGTTTGTGACCCACACTTCCGTCAGCCACCTCTGCTCCCCTCCCAGTCTCACCAGTCGTGCAATGGGAAGGGACCTCATGCATAGTCAGCAGCAGCAGAGACCAAAAGCATTTCCCTGTCCCTCACTCCTCAGCCAGCTCTCGCCCAGAAGAGTGGGCACACCATGAGCCTGTGGCTGGGATGCAGGAGACCACTGCAAGCAAGTTCATAAAGTTTTTTAAGCCTGCACACTTGCAATGACAATAATGGAATAGTTCACACGCTGCAAGGTCTCCCCCAAGAGATTCAGGGATCCCTGGGGCTATCTGTGTCTTGCCCAGTGTCGTAGAAGGTGCCGCTGCAAACCACAGCACACAGAGATGTGCCTTAGTAGCTTCAATGGAGGCAGGGCGGCTGCGGCGCTGGATCACTGTCTGCTCTACTTACTGGCACAGTTGCCCAGGGCACGGCTCACCCTGGGATGGGCAAGCACATGCTCAGGGAGCGCCTAAAGCCACGCACCTGGCTAGTCCCGCAAAAGCATCCTGAGATCCCCAGCACTGGCACCACTGCACCCCAGCACAGCCAACAGGCAGGCAAGGGATAAGCAACATGCTCCTCCGCACCAATCCGACCAGCGAGGAGCATGCCAGGACAGGAACTGCCTATGGATGGAGCTCTGGGCCCCCCACCCAGCTACACTACACAGCACAACACCTGATTTTATCAACCCATTTAGTACCAGCACAACTGCACCAGTGCTGGGATAAAAGCTGCAGCCTACAAACTCCCCCACCACAGCTACATCCTGAAGTGAATGGAGGAGGTAAATCATCGCCACAGTAACAACCACTCAGTCTTCCTCTCTGAAAGTGAGCAATCAGCTTGTCAAGAGGAGTTCATGTTTGGGTTCCTCCTACCCTGTCTAGCAGGACAGAATGATATAGCAAGACACTAAAATCTCAATTGCATTGCACAGCACAGTTTCATGATCTGGATGAAAGAGCACACATTCAATGGGTACTGCCAAACATAAATTTATATGATTTGTTGTAACCCTGCTATTCGCAACAACTTCCCATCAGGGAAGAAGCCACCTCGCTTTTTTTGATTGAAAAAGCACATTTTTCACTATGTTTGCACACAGACATGGTGCCTCTAGAAATGTGAGCTGACGAAAATCTGCAGCTTGCTCCCATCTTTGCTGTAACTGAGCAAGTGGCAATGCACTGCTGAGGGACGCTGCAAACCAGCTGAAAAAGCAAAAGAAATGACATACTATCCTACAAACCTGGGCTTTCACGTGGACAGAGATACTGAATTTCTGTAGCAGAAATGCCATCGGTATTAGGAAATATAGTATTTTATTAATGAATCCTATAGTTGAGGCTGGCTTCAGCATGAACTCCTTTCCAGCTACAAAAAGCAAAATAAAATCAGAGACTGGGACAGCCTCAGCACCAACAAGTTGGCAGATGAACAATCACCTTCATCAGCCAGAAGCCTGGGTATGGGAATTTATCTATTCCCCGCCAATGTGTTTGTCAGCACTGTTCGGCTCTTCTGAAGTTATTCAGTGTCTCCTTTGAAGTCCAGTAGACACTTCCATTACATAATCATGGCTTGTGTTAATCTGGAACCACAAGAAGTTTCATATGGCTGGAAAACACTAGGGGAGCAATTACGGGACCTGGACGATCACTTCTACAAAGGCATTTGTAGATCTAGCTACTGATTCATAAGCCTGAATCTTTTCACTGTTTAAGCAATACTAATGATATATAAAAAGAGAGACTCAAGAAATGCATATCTGCTTGCCACACGCATCTTACAAGAGCTCAAATACCTTCAGCAAAAGTTAGAGCTTTTCACCTGGGAACTCAGGCTTCAGCCATGGAGAATTACCTCTTGCTCGACCTTCTGCCATCTCAACAGAAAAATATGCTACATAGCCCCCAGAGTATATGCAGAAGATGACCTGGATCACTTGTTTCCAAGGAGTCAGCTTTGTTTTCTAGCAGTTATAGACACACAAACCTTGCTCAGAAATACTATTGGCAATCCAAGATCTTTTTTCTAGGAGAAAAGCAGCTGTGAAACTCAAGCAATTTTAAACAAAGTAGAGAGTGGCATCTCTGCCGAATATGCAGAGGAGTTTATGTATCCAGGTAAGATGGGATTTTTCCTTAAGAAAAATAAAAATGAGAGCAGATTATCAATTACAAGAAAACATGCCCTCTCCAAAAGCAGTAATGTAGAATAAGTACTGGGAGAAGGCTAAAAGTTAGATTAAAACTACAGCTTTGACATTTTAGAGGCTGCCAGCGTCACCTTGTGCAGAAAAGGCAACTGCATCAGATAACAAAGATGATGTTTGGCACATTTGATAAGAAAGACTCACAGGGTAAATCGTATTTCCAAGGCAAAGCTTAGCAGGTAGGTTCAGTACAATTACTGCTATCCCCCCCCAGCATCATACTATTAAAATTATTTTAGCCCTGCTTTCTCTGGAAAGCAATAGCAAGTCAAAGCCCCTACTGCTTTTGGCACAGGGGGAAGTTACAGCAGGTTACTAACTGTGGAGATAACGATACCGTGCTGCTATAAGAGTAGACCTGTGAAGTGTGAAAAGAAGGGATTTGGAGAAAAATCCTTCCTGCAAAACATGATTGCATTGTAAACTGCTTTGACCAACAAGTTGTTCAGTGACTGGAAAGTACTGCAGGATAAATGAAGCGGCTCGGTGGTTTTAATGTCTGTGTGAGGTCTGGGAGGTGAAGGGAGAGCAGTGGATAGCACTGGCTCCGCTTCCTTTTTGTAGGATAGGAGTAAAGCAGAGCCTGAGCAAAGCAGCTGTTTGCTCTGCACACATCTGGGTTATAAACAGAGAGGAAGAGGCAAAAAGGGCAGCAAGCGTCTGCAGTTTCAAGCAGGAGAACACTCCCTGGCTTAATACTTTCATTTAGAAAGAGAACTTTGCATGTACATCCCTGAACAAGTTATCCAGAAAGTTCTAGAGGTGCTTAGCACAAATTCTGGTCACTGCAGTCCTGCTTCTAAGGAGACGGGGAGTGTTAAGCTAAGTAAAAACACTGATGGCTGCACCAGGGTGATCCAATAAAAGTACTTCAATGTGTTTAGATACACAAAGTGCTGGACATGAATCTGCAAGGAATACAGTCTTCTGAAATGCCCCAGGAGAAAAAGAACACCCCACAAACTTTCAATAAAAAGTTCTCTTGTATAAAAGACAACGCAGGGTTAGGCACCAGGCTGGATTCTCTAAGAGCTAAAACCTGCTGAAGTGAAGGATGTCAGTCTCTGATTTCTCCAGCTCTTCACAAGCATTGACTTTGAGCTGTCCTGGCTCCAAAAAAGGCTTATCTGCCTCCAATACAAGGCAGCTGGCACTTCTTGCATCCTTTACATCTCCCACAACTGTTAAATAGCTTATTAACAGAGAGGCTGTCTCATTTTAGGGTTTGGGGTGTTTTGTTTCCCCCCTAGTCTAAAGAATCACGTGTTTTCCAACAATTCTGTTTTTTGAAAATGTCATTTTTGTGTCCTTCTCCTTGAAAGTCCTTGGAATGCAGAAAGAGAAAGACTTTCTCTCAATCCAGTTATCTACAAATAGAAACACAATCTGGCTGACTGGGGAATGAGGATAAGGTAAAAACAACAAGTTCTTCCTCTGCCACAGATGTCAGGGTCTTGGCTTACACATGGAAGGAAGGAAACATCTGCTGTAAGAAACCTAGAATAACTCCCTCTGCCTAATTTCTCATATACCCAGCTATTGTTCAATAATATATGTTTAAAAACCACAAATGACAGCAAAAGAATCAACGGTTTGGGAATGAAACAACATAGCTGATATTCTCTGTTAGACACACGCCACAGCAAAGTATTTTTCCACAAGAAATCAAATGATTCCTATTAAAACTCAAGGGGAGCAGAGGTATTGGAAAAGCCAAACTGGCAGCATCTGGCTCAAAGATCAAATAAATGGCCTCAAAACTACACCTCTGTGAACTTCAATGATCTTATTTAAGCCAGTGAAAAAGAGCCTAAGAAGTGAGATTTGCAAATACTAGCAGGCAACGCATCTCAGGTCCAATGACACATTGACACCATCTTTTGATAACAGCCTATTAAATTCTGAGCCTATTGTTCCACAAAACATAGGAGAATCTGCAAAAAACCACCCTTTGTGGCACCCTGGGGCCAGGAGAAGCTGCAGGCACCACGGTCCTCTGGCAGGAACACAGCTCTGAGCCTTTTGGCTCCTTTAGGGTTTCCCCCAGCTTTTAACTTTTTGGCACTGCATGCAGTTAAAAGAGCCCTACTGGTCTACATGCCCTGCTGCTTCAGTGTGCCCAAATTCTCCTCCAGCACAAATGAAAGTGGGAGAAAACAGGGGGAAAAAATTACTGGAGTGGCTTCATATGAAATGAGGATTCCTGCATATCACAAGAGTTCAGTGAAGGCACTAAAAAAGGGACAAAAAAGACCAGACTCAAGCCAACACTTGTGTTTTATTACACATTGGGTGTCTAAACAAGTTAAGAAATAAATGCCAGTTCTGATGTTAGGGGAAAGTGTCTCTAAAACAGTTGGACCAACCCAATATGCAGCCAAAGCCTTTCCATCCATTCTCACTTGGGCAAATCGCTTGTTTTTAACCTAGGTAATAGCAGAACAATCCATCTTTATAGAAACAGATATGAAATTCTAATATGGAACTAATTCAGTAGCCCATACTTGCTTATCTGATAAAGCACGTCCTTTCAGTATGGATATCTTATTCCAAGGTCTCTCACTAAATTAATGAGCGCAGTATCTGCAACCTTATTCCTCTCTAAATCACGAATAATTCAAATAATTTTTCACATAAGTTTATAACTAAATAATAAAATGCCCAGTCGCAGCAGCTAATTAATCCAAGGTCGAGGCAGTAACTAGGAACAAGTCTTCGATGTTTATTCTGGCTCCAGACGCGGGGTGCCATTCAGCAAAGTGAAATTTTGAAAATCACAGCATCTGTTTTAATAGGGACAAGCCTACACCTTCACCTGGACACTGACCACTGCACTCCCACCTCTTCTGTCTCCCTGCTGTTGGCAAAGTATTTATCATCTGCAAAGTCAGTGTGTCTTCACATTCTGCTTAACAAGGTGTGGGTGCTTTTCCTGACAACATGGAGATTGCTTACTCATTTCTCAGCATGGTGCAGGACGGCTGCCCCCACTGCAACTCCCCAGATTTGCTGCAAACACCACTGACCTCCCCATCTTGGAAATGCTTCTTGAGCTGCTTCAGCATCACAGTGAGCTTCTTGGACTGTACCCCACTGTAGGCCAGCAACATGCTGCCGAACTGCCGCTCCGTGATCCGCCCCTCCACCGGGTCATGCCGCTCAAACTGGAAAGGGGGAAAAGAAAGAAAAGGAGAGATGAAAACAAGATCATACAGCAGCAAGCTCCACGCACAGTAAGGGCATAAAAAGGCACTGTAACAAAAAAATGAACATTGCAGGAAACAGTAATGAAAAAGAAACTCTAATGCATTTGAATACTTGCTTTCCCCAGGCCTATCTCCATCAATAAATCAACACTTCCCCTATGTGCTATTCCTTGGACAACTTCTGCAATAAGCGTTTGTATGCTGCCCTCCTAGTTTTAGCTCGCAGAGGCACAGCATTTGTAGAGCTGGACTTGAAAAGGCAGGATGATTACATCACATTGAAACCAAGCTGGTGGCCACAGGTCTCCAAAAGGATGGAAAGCAAGAAGAAATACTAAGGTCTTCTTCATACGCACTTCCACCTTGGAGGTCTGAATAAGCACCCAGAGAATTTGGCTGCTGCAGTGACCTTTTCTGTCTGATCAAAAATCTGTGCAGGACTGAGCTAATGTGCAATTGCGTGCTCCAAAATAAATCTGCGTAGGAGTGGCTCAGTAGTTAATAAATCAGGAAAGAAGAGTCTTGCAAAAATCAAGTCTCCTTTTAGTTCATCTCTGTTCCAAGCTCTGTACCAGTGTTCCAGCAAGAGCAAATGCATGGGGTCTTCAGACCTCATCTTCCCCAGTCCCAGAAAGTCCTCCTCGTTCTCAGCGCCTTCCAGAGCCCAACCCTTATGATTGCTGCTGTGAGGCCCCTGCAAAACTCCCCACGAGCCCTTTGACAGAGCAAGGGTTAATGCATCTCTCCAGCTTTGGAAAGCGCTGGGTTGGAGCACCAGGGCTCTGCTAGCTGAAAAATGCACATTTAATCTTTTCTTTTTTTTCCCTGCACCATTCTGGGGCTCTACGAACACAATCAAAACACAATAAAAGACTTCAACCAACTTCATTTTCACAGATCTCAGCATGCAGGATCCTGTATTTGGTTTCCTTCAAATTTATCAGAAAACGTGACCAACGCTACAGCTGATCATGAGCCAGAAGATGACATTTAACAACAAAATTAATGTTTAATCTCCTACAGAACAACTCAGTACCACTGAGGAGACATCATATTGCTCAGTGAATTAACCATTCCTGCCTCAACTGCCCTTCTGTGCTTAATTACACAGCTAAGACAAAATCCAGCAAGGCACCCGACCGAGATGAAGGTAAGGAGATGAAAGCTGGCAGATCCGCGTGCAGGCAGAGCTCCAGACACGCTGGCTATAGGCGCTTTTAATACATATGCTCTTTAGCTACACTATGTAACAAGCCAGGCTGCTTGCAAACAAGCTACTACAATTTCCATGTTAATGTCAACTCGGGGGTAAATATTTTTCAGTTATTAGCATACCGGCCAGAATTCTCCTGCTTTTCCCTGTGGGACAGCAAGTGATTCCTACTGCATTTGAAATGCAAGAACAGTTAGGGCAGGAGGTACCTGGATGGACTATTCTGGCAGGAAGCAGTTCCTTACTGGACAAATTCTGTTTCCTGGCACCTTGTGCTTTTGCGGTCCACACAGTATTTGGGAGAAAAGACAGCACTTCTACTGTCATCTGATACAGATACTGGGGTTTAACTCACGAAGCAAAACACAGGGCTCTTCCCCCCTTGCGTGCTGGGAAAAGAAGGAAAACTTATTTGGAGGAAAAGTTTATGTTCTCCCTTAAAAAGCGAGGTAGCCCTTTCTGCTATGTTGAAGCTTTACAATACCCAACAGACACAAAAATATGCAGTCAGTACTGTTTCAAAAAGCAGCACCGATGCTTTCTTCCACTATAACATTCCTAATTTCAGCCCAAAAGCCACAAACCAGTGTTTTTTCTACCAACCGCCTTCACATATCCCAAGTTTTAGCAGAGCATGAGACAATATCTTTTATTAAACGACAAGGAACAGCTCTCAATATCTCAAATCAACCCCATAAGTGGTGAATATGCTTAGGAAAGCCTTGAGTCAGCACCTAAAAGCCCACTGGTCCTCTACCCCTGCCCTGCACTAAGGAGTAGGCACTACGTGGCTCCAAGAGGTAACACAAGTAGCACAGCCCCTGCAGTCTTGCAGATGGGGAAATGAAAAAAGGGTGAACTCTTCACAGTTTTTTTGTAACCGAGGATTCAGACAGTGGCCAGATTTGCACTACCAGATGCAAAAATGATCAGAAAATTTAAAAGAATTTTTAATCTTAATTTTTCTCCTGATGCGCCTCCCACAAAGCCTTTCAGTGCCATCTTTAAGATAAGAAAGGAGGATTAGTCTTCAAACACCACACTGAAGAAGGCTTAACAGGAGCACAATGATGAAAACACATCGTTCCAGCCTAGCCTTCCTCTTTCTTTCCCATTTTCAGCTGTGACCCCAAGATACTCAAAGCAATGGGCCACCGCTGCTGCAGAGGGTCTCAGCGAGCCCTTTGGCTCCTGTCATTCGGGCTTTCCCAAAAAAAGAGGATGAAACACACCTATGGTTTAAAGATAACCTCAGGAAAACTGATACATTACGAGTAACACTGTGATTTCCAATCAATATTTACAGCCATGCAGCTGGGAGAAAGGCAGAAAAACACGCTTTAAGTAGGATAACTTGTAAAATTTGTGCAAATCAACTTCTGCATCTCAAATTTCACTATTGAAAACTGATAAAATAAGTTATATTATTTAATGGCACCTGTTACCAAAACGTTTATAGCTACAGAACAAGCAATGTGTGCCCAGGTGGCCAAGAAAGCCAATGGCATCTTGGCTTGGATCAGAAACGGTGTGACCAGCAGGTCCAGGGAGGTGATTCTGCCCCTGGACTCAGCACTGGTGAGACCGCACCTCGAGTACTGTGTTCAGTTCTGGGCCCCTCACCACAAGAAGGATGTTGAGGCTCTGGAGTGTGTCCAGAGAAGAGCAACGAAGCTGATGAGGGGCTGGAGAACAAGTCTTACGAGGAGCGGCTGAGAGAGCTGGGGTTGTTTAGCCTGGAGAAGAGGAGGCTGAGGGGAGACC
The DNA here is from genome assembly GCF_017976375.1 of Cuculus canorus. Taxonomy (NCBI): domain Eukaryota; kingdom Metazoa; phylum Chordata; class Aves; order Cuculiformes; family Cuculidae; genus Cuculus; species Cuculus canorus. Next base: position 35,529,221 of record NC_071407.1, read on the forward strand.
TTATTGCTCTCTACAACTACCTGAAAGGAGGTTGTGGAGAGGAGGGAGCTGGGCTCTTCTCCCAAGTGACAGGGGACAGGACAAGGGGGAATGGCCTGAAGCTCCGTCAGGGGAGGTTCAGGTTGGACATCAGAAAAAAATTCTTCACAGAAAGAGTCATCGGGCACTGGAACAGCTGCCCAGGAAGGGGGTCGAGTCGCCTTCCCTGGAGGTGTTTAAGGAACGGGTGGATGAAGTGCTGAGGGACATGGCTTAAGGGAGTATTAGGAATGGTTGGACTCTATGATCCAGTGGGTCCTTTCCAACCTGGTGATTCTGTGATTCTATGAATGAGGGAAAATTCTTATTCCTCCCGTGATTCACCTTCTCAGCTTCTGGTCCTGGGGGTTTTAGGGATTTCCTTGGTGGGAAGCTGTAGCTGGACCCATACATCTAAATAGCCACAAGACAAATTTTTCCCAGGAGGTTGCCTTTTGCCACTTGGCACCCACTAATCCTTTTGCATTACGAAAATAAAGCGTACTGGCCCAAAAGTTTCCTGGCAGGCACTACTGGCAAACTCTCAACCATCACTCATGCAAGGAAAGGATGGACAGAGGTGCAAACCACGCAAAATCTCAGTTTGGGCAATCTGGTCGAGATCAGGCATCAGGGATTCTTCTGTACTAAAAGGAAAATAAAAATCAACACGTGCCATTGCATCGGATGTCAAAGACATGAGCCAAGGCAGGTGGAGAAAAGCCTCTCGGAGGCAAACTTTTCTATATCATCTGTTAAAAATAACACCAATATTTGAGTACAAGGATCTCACCAGCTCTGAGCAGCCGTATCAAACCATGGAGCACAATTAACATGCTGATGATTGCTGTATTTTTGGTGTCTTGCAAACTTTATTGAAAATGAAGCAGCGCACCCATCTCCTATAGCCAGAGCCTTGATCGCGGCAGCAGCAAGCGCCTTGCCTGTAGTAGACCCACTGTACGGAAAGAGCTTTAGTCTTTTGATTTATCACACAGTTGGGAGATCGTGTTAAAGGACAAAATAAAGACAAAACAAATCTAAGATGATAAAAAAAAAACTTATTTATACAAATCTCTGTAAAGTACAAAATGGTCCTGATACCCTGTGAATAAACTCATTCCCGTTCCCCAAAACTACCCTGTGGCTTCCTACTTTTAATTTCTGCAGGTGGTCATCAGGCACAGTGATGAGTCAAAATACCACGCAAATATTATTCACAAGAAATAAAGTCTGTAAACCGTGAAATTAATTATTCTTATTATGGGTTTATCTCACTTTGAAGTGAACACCTCTAACATTAAACCAAAACACAGATGCCCAAAGGCAATTCCTGGCCGCCAAACGTTAACGGCTCCCATGCACAGGCACACAGCAGTGCAGCATGCAAAACCCAGCCTGGAAAGGGGCTGGCAAGTGAGAGCTGGGCAACAACCAGCTTCCAAATTCAAATACAATCACCACTGAACTGAGAAAAAGTATTAAAATCATATCCATAAAGAAACTTGGCTTCAAATGATTTCTGACTGGAAAAACCTTGATTTCAGTTTCTAAAAAACTCCATGCACCCCGATACTCCCTCTGTCTCCTCTCTGCCTGGGAGCAGAGGTACAGCCTCCTTGGATGTTTTCTGGCCAAGCGAACACAACTCAGCCACTGAGTATACTTGAAAATGGAGGGTACAAAGCCTTTGGCAATTTTTCTTTCAGTACTCAATACACAGCCTATGAAGAGTTTTAAGTGTTAAAATCACCCAGATTTTTGAAAAGCCAGGAGAAATACCGTCTTTTCTCAGGTAATCACGATCCTTTGCCTTCATGCACATGACATTACTGTACAGGTTATCTTTCCAGTCACTTGGAGGGTGGGGAACCAAACCCCACAAGGATGGGATGCAGGGCAGAGCACGACGAGATTTATTATAAGCAAGCAAGTGCTCTGACAGTCTTTTTCCCCTTCATACATCTTAGAGAAAGGAAAAGCATGATCAAGGCAATAGCTCAGGTGGCATTGCAGGCACCAGCCAGCATGGGACAGAGAAGCTCCTGTATGTGATACCCAGCACCGGGGAAATTGGGAGGGAACAGGAAGGTCCTACTATCTCCAAATCGCAGTCCCAAAATCTACACACACACACACAACACAGATGGCTGGTGAGTCCAACACCTCTGGAGCAGTTTCCACCCACAGCCACTTGGTGCCAGCAGCGGATTCTGCATCTGCACACCAGCAAGGATACAGTAAATAATGAAATAAAATGCTCTCCCGTGTTCTTCCCGCAAGCCAGGACACCAGAGGTGCTGAAGAAATTAGCCTAAAATATAATACGCAGTATTTTGAAATTCATTAAAAGCCATTATGACATGCAAGGAAATCAAGAAGCATTTACAGGAGGGTAAGAAGGCTGGAGAGTGAGGGCACAGAGCTTCCCTCTCCAACCACCAATCTGACCCAGCTTTGCTAGCCCAGTCCCCGCAGCCAGTCCATATACCATGTTAGGATACTTTTAACAACCATTTAAAAGACTACACATAATCTTAAATATGTACTAAACATCTCTCACCTCCCCAAACCCCCATCAGCCAGGACGTACACCTTCACATGTCTCTCTATAAGCTATCTTTCTTTCTGAACAAATAACCCTACCCTTCGGTTCCGCAATGCATGGATGAAAGGCTTCATCACGAGGAGAGCAAAAGGCAAATAAGCAGACAATTTTCTCTGTTTTTACATCCCTTTAACAGCATAACTTTATAGAAAGGCAATACAAGGATCCACCATAAAACAGACCTCTGTTTCCAGACTTCACTATTTTTCCCCCCACTAACCCAATCCACCTTCTCCAGGGGAAAATCAAATACCAGCCTCTCAGAAGCATCCGGCCTGAACCAATTCAGATGAACCAACATGGGAACCATCTTTATTAAAAAAAATGCTAGAATTTCTTAAACACAGACATTGGTTTCCTGTCATTTCTCCTTCTGCTGCCAAGAGCTCCAAGGCTCACTGCTGGGAAATGAAGCAGCTCTGACAGCTATGGAGCCATCTGGCACAGGCAAGTAAGACTTCCTTTGGGTCATCCTCAACTGTGGAGATGAGGCATTGCGAAGACTGCTGTGGAGTCAGGCCATCCCCCTCATAAATGCAGACTTTTCCAGCCTGAGAAACACCAGGGAAACTAGGAAAGGTTGTTTAAACCAAAGGCTGAGGGTGCAAACAGCACTGTTTTTCTATGAGCATGGACCTGCAGCCCTGGTGCTATAGAGTTGCAAGGTAAGGGCTGAATTGCTCCTTCCAGTTCAAGCTCGGTGGGGTGGGACACAGAGCTTCAGCTTAGACACTGCAGTGTTTCAAAAAATATTAGGATGAAATTGATGCTTTTTCACTTGCCCGCAGGACATCCCACCTTCAGAAGAAGGTCAAACATGGGTACCTTATTGCTTAGAGGGAGACTTCTAATTCCAGCTGACTCTCCTCCCTCCTTAGATTTGTCATAACCAACAGCGTTAATATGGGAAATTTCAACCCAAAACTCCAGTCCTGAAACCCTGTCTAAACAGAGCCTGCAAGTATTAAAAACTACATAAAGACAGGGACACTGCTGGTACCAGACTCAACCGTGCTTAAGAGAGCAATATTGGCTCCATAATTGCCCATGGAGGGATGCCAGAGCACCAAAACCCTTAGAGAGGGCTTAGCATCATCACTTAACCCACAAATAGATGTAAAAACTTCACATTTGAAAAGTGGAATTTCTTCTTCTTAGTCCAGCATCGCATTTTTGGTCTGTACAATGACTACAGGCTTATCTTCTTTTGCTTTCTTTGTTTGCTGAAGAAGGTTGTTAAAATCATAGAATTGCAGAATGGTTTGTGTTGGAAAGGAAGATCATCTCATTCCAATGCTCTGCCATGGGCAGGGACACCTCCCACTGGCTCAGGCTGCCCAAGGGCCATCCAACCTGGCCTGGAACACCTCCAGGGATGGGGCAGCCACAGCTTCCCTGGGCAACCTGGGCCAGGGCCTCACCACCCTCGTGGTGAAGAATTTCTTCCTTATGTCCAGTCTACATCTTCCCATAACTGTCACGCCCTTGGCATAGATTCAAATGGCGTTTAAAGTCAACCAACACCAGTGAAAGCCTCAGAGCCCATCTAGTTGAGAGGGAAATACCCAGCCGTAAGGCAATGCAGCACGACGAAAACGCAGCTCAGACTTGTCCTAAAGCATCGCCGAAAGAGCGAGCAGTGCCACCTCCCAGGCCAGTTGCCAATTACCTCTATGGTGCAACCCTTCCAGCAGCCCCAGGGCGATGGGATGGGGAAATCAGGTTGGTCTGTGCTTTAGGACTGGGATCTATATTCCCCAGACTTATCCTGGGACAGGAATACTGACTGCTGAGCTACACAAACAAAGTGATACTCCGTGCTGCTTCTCTGGTAATTATGCCCATACCTATCAGCGCATGGGCTCATCCAAGAGCTACTGCATGGCTCTGCTAGTCTATCAACAGCTGGAAAGAGTACAAAACGTGGTCACATCAGTTTTAAAAGGGTTATTAAACACAAACAGCACAGCACAGCATTCCTGCTGTGCAGGAATCAGCATCTTCAACTTATTAGGCTTTTATTTTTCAGAAGCGCTTCTGAACTCATCTTCTGTAAATGTGATCTAGATACTCTTGAACTTCAAACTAGCTGCAGCCAGGCACGCTGGCAACACAGTTTCTTTCTCCTTCAAAGACTCACATTAGCAAAATATCCAGCTGTATTTGAATAGGCTCTTAAATTTCTAGGAAGGCATCTCCTAAAAGCCAATCAAACAATGTATTCCGTAAAATCTCAAAGCAAGCATCTAAAAACGTGTGCCACGTTTCCAATCGAGATAGCAAAAAAAAATCTACAAGGACTTTTGCAGTGTTGAGGGATGATTTTTGAGCTTATTTATGCTGGCTAAACCAACATCAATAGCAGAAATATTGCTAATACTAATTCTGTCAGGTTTAGGGGTAGTTGAAAAAGGTGACCTGTTCTGAGAGGTGCAGGGTGCGTAACAAGGAATCGAAAGAGCCTGGGAAATAGTGAGTTGCAGGGTAATAGTCAGATTCACAATATATGACCCTGTAAAGTGGTATTTGCTCAAAGCTTTATTTGACAGGCCGTAATACATTATTTATCTCCAAAATGCTGCAGCACTGGCTCCATTTACTGCTCTGGAGAAGCAGGCTGCCAGGATCTCTTGTCAAGTTGCATATACAACTATGACAGAGGAATTAAAAACAGGGGAAAGCACCGTACATCTTCCTAAATCCCAGCAACCTCCTCTGTCTGAAATATAATTAATATTTGGGAGTAAGCTGTACTGTTTGCACAGGCACCAAATTACTGCCTAAAAAAGAAAGCAAGGCAAAAGTTTCTAAAGACTTCCTACTTGGAAATATTAAAGGTTTCAAAATATGAATTGTTTTGTTAATTATGCTGAAGGGTTCCAGTGCACATGGATCTAAACAACTTAGTTTTGCAAGGGGAAACCAAGTCTGCTCCAGATACAGCCTGATGTACTGCGCTGGCAGCCTGCAAAGAGCCTCTGAGTGGGACCAGCAAAGCTCAATCACATTATTTGGTAACGACCAGTGGAAGAAAGAGCTCTAAAGATCACCAGATCTACCAACAGCAGCAGAAATGCTAACGGTAATTATGTGGAGGAGGAAATGCCGAACCCAGCCCGAACCATTGTGCATGGGTTAATCTGAGCATCACCCTGCAAACCCAGGCTTCCCAAGAAAGCTGGATCAGAGCTGGATAGCTCATTCAGAGAAGCAAACCATGACCCATCTTGGATGCCTGGAGCAGGCTGAGAGGCTCCCTGCCAGCAGCACTGCAGCAGCTCCTGCCCTGGTGTGCTGCAACACCCGCTCTGCTGAGCTGGCATGCTGCCTACTGCTGATGGCAGTCCCTCCTCACCGGGGATGGGCAGACAGCACTCTGTAGTCCTCAGGTTTGGAAACCACTTCTGAGCCTTGTAGAACGAGCCAGAGCATCTGCACTATTTAACTGTCCACTAACTCCCTCCCCTACCCAATTCCCTGAACACAAGCATGGGTTGTACAGCTGGATCAGATCAGGAAAAATGCTCCCAATGCTACCAGGAGCAGCCTGCTTCTCTTTTTTATCTTACAAAAAACCCCCATATAAAATAAAAGGGAGATAGTCTCACGTAAGAAAAACCCGATCTTCCTAACGCTTTCCCTGTTCGCACTTTCCCTCTGCTCTCCAAGAGCAGCTTAAGTGATCACATAGCATCCAGGTTAAAAATGTACATGTGTCAGCGGCAGAGCAATCCCAGCAGACCAGGTGTTTGATAGATGCTTTTGAGGCTTCGCTGACCTTGGTGTGCCACTGCTGCCTGCAAGGGGAAAAACTAATTCCAGCCACCAGGAACTTGTTACGCTTTAATGAGCAATTAAAAAAGGTTACGTAAAGATTGCCGCACCTGAAATTCATCCTCATGAATCAAAATAACTTCTTGTCAACTCTGAAAAGATCTGCAATTTGAAATCTCATGCAGTGGAGGGATGGAAGGAAGGAGATGTAAAGGAGAGGAACAGTATTTCCCTAAGGGGAAAGGACGCATCTGATAAACTAAAGGGAAGCACTCGCCTGACTGCCAAGGAGTGGGAGAAGAGATGAACAGCCGTCTCCCACCACTGCTCTCCAGACCTGGCTCCATTACTGCCATTCCGGCCCTTCACAACACTCCTGCTACCCAATCATGAGGAACAGAGCTGCTTTTCCATCCTACGTGTCACTGGATGGAAAAAGAGTGAAGTTCAGAGTATGAGTTCCCAGCCCCCTGCAGGGTTCCCTATGGATGGTGGAGCCAAACCATTACTCTGAAGAACACAAAAACCTCTATGGAACTGATATACACAGTTTTATTAAGAAACATAGCTCTCTTACTGCCCATTAGAGTTTATGCCGTTTCTGCCTGACCTTGGTGCTCAATTTGTCAAGAAAACTAACTTAGCAGCAGTTTGACCCAGCCTAGCATGGAAAAGAGAATGCCTGTATCCCGCTCCCATGTCCTTAAAGCACCAACACAAGCAAAGGCAGGAGCTGAAGCACAGACGGCAACACATGGAGGTGTAGAACAGCTCTGTCTTCAGACCAAGAGAGCTAAAGCGTTTTTTCATACATCAGAAGGATGAGGCAGAAATGAGATACCTGCTACAACAACTGCTCATCAGAAACTCCCCAGCCAGCGATTTTAGCATGCTGTTACCATGCATGACTCAATTTGTATTTATTTGGGGTCACGCTTAAGAAGCTGGCTGACATTCTCACCCAAGGAAGCACAGCAAGCCTATTGGATGATAAATATTCTGTTTTTTTTCCTGTGATTACCAAAACACATTGCCCACGCTCCCATAATCACTGTGCTTGAGGGACCATGGCAAGATGGAAAACACAGCCCTAAATATCTGCTTTGATTTTTGTCAGCTAACATTGCAAACACCTCAGCAATGGCTCTGAAATAAAAAAAAAAATCAGAGCTGCAGAAGCTTCCAAGCCAATTCCTGCCTTTTCCACCTCGCTAACATCACAAGATCAGCATGCGTGTGCACTGAGTTTGCCAGGCACGAGTTAGTCTTCGTCTGTATGGGTTCCTCTGTACGAGGCTTACATGCCTGGTACATCACTTGGCTAACACAGGTCCGAAGGGTTCACCCAGACATCCAGCCTCCTGCTCATCAAATTTTGGTCTCTTGGTTAATTGTATTGTGTGCACATGAACAGAAGCATCTATGCTAACTTGCTTATACCTTCTCCTCTGTGGTCTCAGCAATACAAACCTCTACACACATGCTTGAGGTCATATCATTAATCAAAACACCACTCCTGGGATTTGATTTACAGGGCTCTGCTGCTGCATGAGCACAAGGCTCAGCATGCTGCACTGCGGGAGCTCAGGAGTGGATTTAAAGACCTTTCATAAACCAGGAAAGGAGCCCATTGTTACAGAGCAAAACCTGCTCCTTGTACTAACGATGCAATAAATAGAAATTCCAATAAAATCCTCCAACGGCTTCCCCTGCACAGCCGCTGCATCAACCACATTTAAGTCACCCAGCTGAAGTACAAGCAAAACAGCAGCGTAACCCATAGCGGGTATTTTCTCACCAGGCACTGCAATGGTTGCTTGAGTCAGTCCAAGATGCACCCATCCCTAATGGGGAGATGGCAAACCCGCTCCTGTGTGTCGAGCAATGCTCACCAGCAGCTGCAGCACCTCAAGGCACATATATTGTCACGCTCGGGCCACCTTCACTGGCACGCTTCTGGATCACTGACTATTTTGGTCTACTGACCATCGGAGGTTCTCAGTTTGATGCTGGGTACCTGGCTCAGCATCACTGCCCTTAATCTCAGCACGTCAGTGCCAGTCATGGTGCTGCAATCACTTGCTTCTTGCTGCTGATGGAGCAGACCCAAGTTACAGCTAAAGCACAATTTAAGAAGTGGCTGACTGAGTGCTTTTACTTGATTTCAATCCAACAGGTACATTGAAGATGAGTCAGACACAGTCTTTCTGTGCTCACACAGGCTGACCATGGAGTTGATTCAAGCAGAGCCCCAGGGCTGGTGTGTGCATCACGTCTTGAGGCACCTCGTTAGCACCTCCATGATACCTCACCAAGCATTTCACAGCTGACATGCTAATGCCTCATGTGCTTTTATGATCCTGAGCACCCCCCAAACCACCCCACAGCTGATACGTGATTCTTCCTCCAGTTGTCAGACAGAAGCACTGGAAAGGTTTGATTTCTCTGGCATGGCTGATTTTCCCCACTTCCTTTTGCAGCTTGCACGGGGGAGGAATTAGTCAGGAATAGTGATTATGGCATCTTCCAGTATAAGCTGGAGCACAGCTCTAGGTACCTCGCCCATGACGGCGAGCCACTCGTCCACCCAGCAGCACTCTCCCTCCTTAATGAAAAAAGAGACTGCCATTCAGCCTGCCTCGTATTTAAACTAAACCTTCCCCAGTGCACATTTAAATCTTTCATTACCTGTTCTGCCATTACTGATTGATGAAAATTACTTGCTTCACTCTTCCTTACTCCTCATGTTTACTGAGACAGTTATAACTCCCTTCCGTCTTTCCTTTAAGATACACATGCCATGGCCTCGTAACTTATTCCTGTTTTCCAGGGTGGTTTTTTTTTCATGCTCACACTCCATTCTGAATTCTCACCAAATCTTCAGCCAGCATTGGACAAAACCTGAACGCTAGCTTTTCCCCAAACTGTAACTGAGAGAGTATGGTCAACCTGAAAGCTTCATGTGACCCTTTCATTCACATGCCAAGACAAAAAACACACTGCCAGAAACTCTGCATGCCATCAAAACATGATGACCTGCCCAGATCATTTCAACTGCCTGCCTAGAAACTCCCAGCATCTGCTGGGCTGTGACTCTTGAACTAAAGAGTTCCTGGATATGAACCTTGTCATGGAGGTCACTTGATTCCATTTTTAACTGGAGATATCCACACCACTTTCATGGCTACCCATCACAAAGTCATGGTCATCAGCCTTATTGCTATTCCCTGAAAACTCTAACACATTGCAAACAGAAGAGGGAACATAAAACTGTGGGAATGAGCCAGATAAATCTTCTCTTCTTGGCATGAAACCCATCATGGCTTTGTCCATCCCCGACTCCATTAAGGACTTCTGTTAAATTCCTCTTTCCTCCCAGACCTGTTGTTTTAAGGCTATTAGCTATGAATACACCTTGAATCTAGAGCCAGAGGATGACATAAGAGACAAAATCCCACAGAGTGGGCTCTCAGACTTAGATGGGAACAGATATATTCTCCAAGGTGTCCCTTCTGTTGACCCCCTCATTCCCAATCTGCCTCTGCCCAGCCAAGAGAAAGTAGTTTAGGCTGAACTTGGTGTGTAACAGCATAAAAGGACCAGCGGTTAGCAGAGGACCACCGCAGGGCATCTCCCCCGTGCACAGATCCGACCCTCCATGGCTGCCTCCCATGTCTCTCAGCTTCACAGCATCCACCCTGCAGCTGCACAGACAATCCATAGCCCACATGGGGTCTGTTGCCTTAGCAGAGAAGAGGCTCCTAGGCAACACACCAGGACAAAAATGTAAAAGACAAGCTGCTCCAGGTCCTTCTTTGATTGCCCCCCAAATGGCCACTTTTTAATTGTATTTTCAGCTTATTAATAGTCCTCTCCCTGGTCTAACTCTGCTCTTTACCTACTCCCTCTCGCAGCAGCCACTGTTTGCCCTCTACCACTGCCAGGGCAGGAGCTCTCAACCTGTGTGGTACACATGCCCGAGCCTGTGTCCTTAGGATGCTGCATCTCCACCTCACCTTCCAACTGAACTGCTTATCCTCTGGGATAAAGACAGGACCCATGAGGCTCATTTCAGGCCTCCTGTATCTACCCGTGGCACACTGAAGGATTGCAGAGTGTATCTTTTAATACCTCGTTCCGCAGCCACACTGGCACATCCCAGTTGACTCAAAACATTCCTCAAGAAGTTGTACATCAGAGACAAGCACCTCAGGTAAGCGCCACAATCAGGTCAGGAAATCCACTAACAAAGAACCCAGGCAATTTTTATATCTGCTAAATCCCCAGCTAAAGAGACAAATCCACGTGGGCTTGTTTGGTTTTCCATATGTTAGGACCACGTGAAGGAAGAGAAAGCAAGGAGGGAACTAAAGGAGGAGACATAGATATTGAGGCTAGAGATACAGAATCGACAAAACTACTTAGTACATGAAATCCATTACAAGATGCAGAGAAGAAGGAATCCATAAGAAGAAAGGGAAGACATTACATCTCCCATCATTGTTCCCATGGTGGCCAGGCCAGCAGTAAAGCTGATGATGAAGTAGATCAGCAGGTAAAGAATGACTTTGTGAGACAACAGAGCTAACCATGTGCCATAAGGGCGACTTTAAATAGAAATGTCTTGCATATGTTCAATAGCAAACTGACCTCCAAAAAGTCTGAGTTTTGGGCCCTTCATTAGAAAGTGTAGACAATCTGACACTGACAGAATTCATTTTTCAGGTCAGTCAAAACAATTTATTTAAATTACTCTTTTCTTTCACCTAAATCAATCCAGCAGATGAAGATACGCAACTCATTACTACAGACTTGTTTGCCTATGTTAATGACTAGCCAAAATCCTGCAGCAGTCTACGAGGCCATATAAAAATAAGGCATAACTCAAAAAGTCTGGAGTAAGATGGTACTAACATGGTAGTTTTCAATATCTGGTACAGGATTACTCAGCAACCACTCCAGCAGTAGGACCCAGAATAGAAAGGTACTTCCAGGCTCAAGTTATTACCCTAAAACCAGACTGTGAAACATTATAAAAGCTTTCTGAAATCAGAATATTCATTAAAACAAGGCTGAGACCCAAAAAGATCTATGAGTTTCTAACAAGATATGTGCAGATGGAAGAGCGTTCATCAGCTTTTCTTCATTAAAAAAAAATCCAAGCAGCAGTTGTATCAGCATTGGTCATGAAAACAGGTGTTTCTGGGATAAAGAAGGTACTCTCAATATCACCTGTCACAGAACAGACACAAATTAAGTGATTTTCTGGACGGCAGCAATGACACGTGGCACATTTGCCATATTCTCATAGAATCCCACTTCTCTTTGCTCCAGTGCCTGAGAAGACCTTTTGCTTGGGAGGGACTGCTACTGCGGCAGCCTTGATCCTCGGGTAAACGAAGATTTGTGAAGATCCCTATGAATAAGCACAAGGGTACCCATCTGCATGAGGATCCGACTCCTCAACCTATCTGGCAAGTTCCTCCAGATGGGAGGAACTACGTTGGGAAGTTGCATCCCACCACCTCAAAACGTAGACCCCAGTTCACACCAGACAGAGAAGTGGAGCTGCTCAACACCGTGCTCCTTGCCTCTTCAGTTCTGACATCTCCTGCCAGGAAGACAGCCCCACACCTACAAGATGGATTGGTACCTGCTTCACCAATTCCACTGAGAACAAATGCCCTCTGTGAGTAACTGTCAGGGAAACAATGTGCTATAGAAATCTCACTGGAGGTAATTTGGAAATAAAAAAAACCTGTACTGTCTTGCATCATAGGCAGAAATCCCTCTGCTGGCAGAAAGAGACCCGGGCAAATAAAACAAGACTAAGCGTGGAGGTTAAATCACTGCTATTAACAGCTTTTGGGTTGCCTGTCAGGGGTGATGCAGATGTGGAGACCCAAAGGCTAACACATCTTTTCTATGTGTGCTTAGAGAAGCATAGAAAAATTTAGGCTGGAAGAGACCCATAGGCTGGCTGGAACTCCTCTTGGTCCACCAAGGACATGGAATATCTAGGACAGACACTAATGAGCAGAAATAGCATAAACGATGATGTCAAGTCCTATCCATCTTCTTAATTCACAAAGTACTTTCACTCAAAAAAAACAAAAGCACCGTTGGAGCCAAATACTGCCTGTCCTAAAAGGACACGTTATAGATGCAAAGCCTGTCCAGACAAACCCATCACTGTTTGTCATGCGAAGCGACAAGAAGAAAGGAGGTTTTTCCATGGGCTCCAGCACAAGGCAGCATGAATGCTGTAAGAAAACACAGAGGACTTTGCTGGGAGCCTTTTCCATTTCATGGCTCAGTTCCTGTGGCTCAGCTTCAGCTAAGCCAGGTCACCCCAGAACACAACGAGGATGCCATGGCTTCTTCAAAGTAGCCAAACAACAGAAAGTTGTAACAAGACATCAAAAGCTTTTGCTCTCCCTCTGGCTGTAGCTACCATCCTCATTCTTCCCCTCCTGCAACTGAGCTGACTGCTGAGTTTCCATAAAATGACAGAAAGTGTACTTCTAACAAAAAAATAAGTAGAAGGGAAGAAGAAATCTTTATGGCTACTTAAACACGCTGTCGGCACTTCTTCCATGGAAACGTTCAGGGCTTTGTCTGATCTGATTGCTCTAAGAAAGTTTCTGCTCAATCTTAACAAGAAATATGCATGAAGATTTTGTTAAGCAAAAAAATGAACCAAAACCAGTAACAAAAAGGTGAGTTCAGGCAGTCAGAAACTATTGTTCCACCTTCACAGTCAGCAGAAACCAACTCTCAGGTGTATTAACTGCATATATGCCTGGATCTTGAGCCAAAGTGAAAACAGCTTTAAGAAAGGTCTTAATTAAAGTAGATTTCTTTTGGAAGAGAAAAAGCCAGTGTCCCAGTTTGAGGAGAGAAACACCATGTCACTCAGGGGCTGCACCAGCCCCACGAGACACTCTTCAGATCTGTTCACACTGAATTTCCGCAAAGTCTTTTCTAGAGTTCAGACACCTAACACGAACAAAAACTCTCAAAAATTAACATACCAGCTTCAGACCATGGATTAATTTTGCTAAACTACCAAATGATGAGTCGATGAGGGTACAAGAGTTCAACTGAGCTCTTGGCCGATCTGTTCCCAGTTCGCTTGCTCCTCCTTGCCCACCAGTAACTCCAGGCACGCAAAGAGAAGGAAGCACAGATGAACTGCACGGGGCTGACAAAGGATCACTGTGCTCACAGGCTCATTACCCAAAGACAGAAACATAAAATAAGGCAAGCTGCTAAAAATTACCTGCGTTTGCTACCTGATGATCTGTAGCACAGTATGTCCTAGTGCCACTTCTCATGCTTTTCTGCTTTGCATGCATCAGGGACATTGCCTCTCTGAATTACCACATTTTTTAAGTGGAAGAGTTCATTAGAGCACTCCTTGGAAAAGGAGCAATGCAAACCCACTAGACACTTGTGTGAAAAGCCACTTAACCGTGAACAAAACCATCAAATGTGAAGCAACGAGAGAAGATGGGAGATTGTGTCAAAAGAGATAAAAGCAGAAGAGGAGAGAGGTCATGTTGCACAACACTGAGGAACCAAAACAAGCCTGTATTACCTAAACTGATAAGAACTATGAACAGAAAAAACAAGTGTTTCAGTACCATGAACTCAGGAAAAAATTACATTGGGCAGAACAGAACTGTTGCCTTTACATATTTTTCAGTTAAAACAAGTCCAAAAAAATGCTGGCACAGGATGGTACTGTGCTCAAGGGTGCTGTCAGGAATTCAGTAATGATGCATTTATGATATTCATTAACTTACCAAGACATAAATATCTTCTACTGTCCCCAGTTAATAAAAAAGTTGCTAGAAAGGCAACTAACATTCACCAGAAAGGCGCATAATTGACCAAACTCACTAAAACCTAAATTAGTACTAAACTGTCGCAGGAGGAAAAGAAGAAGTACCATAATGAAAATGAAAATAAACCCCATAGATTCTTAATGAGATCAGCGGGGAGCTGCAGCACAGGGTCAGACATAACTCTTCAGTGCCCCCTCATTGCCCGTCCCTGGGTCAAATGTGGCAGTAGAAAACCAGAGCAGGACAGCAAATGAGGACAGAATAGTCTCTATTTCTCTTCTCTTTGCATTCAAGCTTCAGCTTATGTTTCTTAAACTTTAAAAATACTGTATTCATTTTCAGCTTGTAGAGGCACGGAACAATTTACAGTTCCCAGTGCACAAGGAAGATTTTCATCAACCAACCTATTGTTCCTGCAAATGCAGAGCCACACCACCCGCTTCCACGACCAGTTAAAGGAAGTCAGCCAACCAGACAACTACCTTTGTATAAAAAAAATTAGACCTTGGGTCAGTTCTTTACTTAGACTTGTGAAACTCCAAATAAACAAAGGGAATAAATTCAGGTAAAGTTAGCAATGATTGACTTAATAGGAACTTAATAAAATGCTGTGCACTAGCTGGATGAGACAACCTGAGCACGTGGACAACAGACCGAAGCAGTACTGAGCTCTGAATACTGTTGTGTTAACAGGTTATGGTCGTAGGAACGTCTTCTTGTGCACAAAATCCTCACTTCTGATGCAAATAAAAGCTTGGCTTTACTCAAGCCAGGTCAAACCCTTAAACCTGCTCTAGAGAAGGGCATTGTTTTTGAGTCAGCTCCACTTGGGAGCTGAAACACAAGCCAAGGAGTCCCTTGTTGCTATTCTTGTACTCGCTTTAGTCAAAAGTCCCAAATTTTAAGTTTGATCCTTAAATTCCATCTGACTAAGAAGACGGAGATCAGGAGCTGGTGCTAACTCCTGGTAATGCAGCCAAAAAGGGAGATCTTCAATTCAATTGAAAGGCTAGAGTCCCAGAATATATGGACACTTTTTATAATGCCGGTTAACCCTAGAAGTGAAGAACAGAGGTCACGTAACGGACCACCTACTTAGCAAGATCCTGTTTAGCAGGATCAAACAAGGCTTGAACACTTACATGACCAAAATAGTCAGAAGAGAAAAGGAAACGAGAAGGGGACAAAAGCAGAGATGAAGAGTTTCAGGATGGTTATGAACCCTGGTCCTTCAGGGCACAGCTTGCTCACTATCAATAAGACAAACCTTCCTTGGGCAGGTAGCAACAGATTGCTCGCAACCTCTTCTGTCTTATTTTCCAAAGCATCTCGACATCATCTCCATGGGCCAAGGCGTTGGCAAGGCAAGCATCATGGAGTGACACATACCTGGCGTGTGTTGGCGGCTGCTGCAACTCCCCAAGAATGGCTACCACAAAAGTTGGGGATGTCCCTAGGGGGTCCCACAGGCACCAAAATGCTCATCAGAAATTCAACAACAGTTTTGATCCGTAAGTGCTATAACCTGCAGCTGCAGTAATTCCCTCCAAACCCCTCCCATACTCTTGCTCTTCCTCCAGAATCCATGTCACGCAGCACTGTCCATGCTGCACTGCCCTCTTCTCTCCACCATATGTAAAAAAATAACTCAAACCTCAAGCTTCAGAATATCGTGCTGCAGCTTGCGCTGAAAGTCGAGGAAGTGGGAGATGGTCAGCTTCCCCTTCAGATCTGCCCCGAAGAAGTACGTTGTCAGCGCAGAGTTGAAGCCAGTTTTCAGAGTGTTCCCTGTTGTAGATCGGTCTCTGTGGCGCATGCCCATGCTGGTTTGGGAGCGAATGATGCTCTGGACCTGAAAATAGGAGGGAGGATGTTAGCATCAAAAACACCACTGGGGCTTAGAGTAGTCAAGTGTCAGTACGAAGTACTCCATGCTCAAACATGTTATCCTCTACTATTTTTTTTCCACCTGCAATAATACTTCAAAGGCAAGACAATTCAAAAATCTGACTGAACTTTGGGTTTGCATTTTTCAGTCCTCTTTAAAGAAAGAAGAGTATAAAATGCTTAAAACGAGTTTTAAGAAACAATCCACCCTGTCTGCAGGTGTGCATTTCAGCACTGATTCTGTGCCTGGTCAGCAGAGAGCAGCTTGTTGCCAGCAAAGTCGCAGGAAGACAGAAAGCCAAGGCAATCCCGGGGAAGAAAAGTCCCGCACACGTTTTGGAGCTTCCACTCCTATGTTACCGCCCATCTTTGTTAGTCCACACCAACCCCAGACTGCTCTCATTGTGTTTTCTTTCCCCTTGTGCACAAACCTGTGGGTTTTCTACCCAAGGGCACCCCCTCCTCGCTGCCACAGCTGGAAGCTCCTCTGCCCCTGGGGCTGTGCAGCAAGCTGAGCTGGAGGCAGAGGCTGACCCAGCCAGAGCAAAGGGCTCTCCAAACATCTCACAGGCTGTGCAAGCCCCAGCAGCAGTGCCAGCAGAGGAGCAAAGAAAGCAGAAGTATCCGAGTTACCAGCAGACCGAGATATTCGTATAAAGACAGCCAAGTGTGAAAGTACAGATTTACAAAGCAATATCTCAATGTTTTTAACAAACCACAGAAGCAAACAGCCTCCTCCTCCCTTGAGCTCTTGGCATGACCGTGTACATTCTTGAAGACACTGCTCAACCTGAGCAGCTGCTGAAGGACACAGGACAACTTCCCCACCCTCTACAAAATGGCAAATGACTGAATGTGGAGGATGCAACAGCCTGAAAAAACCAACAGTTCGTTATTTTAAAGGTCCTGTGCTAATTTAAGAAGACAGCCAGGCCAAAGGCAGCTAGCCTCCTCCTCCATCTCCAAGTATCTCGCTACTCCTTTCCAGCACCTGCCCATCTGAATGATTATAGCTGGGGTATGAGACGCCAGGCTTATTCTCCGTAGAATAACGGATACCTTCAACAAGGCATCAGAAGGATTCATATTAAGGAAAACAAGCGTGAGAAAGAAGAAGAAAAACGGCCATTCAATGCGCTGCCTGGCACTCAGCGTAGCCTCGATGACACAGGCTTCTTAAAGCTCTACAGCAAACATCGCTGCTTCGTCTTCAGCCTCTTCATCCTGCTGACAAAGGTTGGAAGGGAAGAAGGAAAACAGCTGCCAAGAGCTCCAGCTGTCAAAAGGATGCCAGAACCTCATTATTGTGATATATGGGGTGTTCATTTTTTTTCCTAAGAAGAGAGTGAGTGCTGGAACAGCCCCAAAGGGGATGCTCCAGAGGAGAACACTGCATCGCTGCCAGGCTCACCTTGCTTGAAACACCAAACCAGAGAGTACGGGCTATTCTTCCACTATAAAGAACACTAAGTTGAGTCAAAGGGAAAAAATAATAAAAAAAGGGTTTGGGCCTTTTTCCTTAAAAAAAAAAAAAACCAAACACCCCCCCAATATGTGCTGTGATGTGAGGAAGGACTTTTGCCTTAGCAAGTCCTTACTTTGCTTTGTGCTCCACTTTAACTGTGAGCTCTGCATGCACATTCTGGAGACAAATATTTATAAACTGTCTGAAGCATGCAGTTTATGACTTGCTTGGAAAATTGCCCCTGTCTCTGCAGAAGCAAGTGTTTACCACACTGCAGACTGTTCGATCGAGCATCTTTTCCCGGGTGTTATTTATATGGCATCCTACGCCCCTCTTTTTCTCTCCTCATCTAAAATAAGTGTCGGAGAGTTTGAAAATCCATCTGTGGGCACTGGAGCCAAAATTATTCGGCTGGTCCCTATTTTGGGTAATCCTTCTAATAGTCAGAAAAGCAGGCAACCATGGCGAGAAGCTGTCCTCCAGTCCAGCCAGTAATGTCCTCCCCCACGGCTCATCTCATCGATCGTACTCAGGATATGAAGCACAGAGATGCTTCACTGTCTTCTGTACGTATTTCAGCCTAAGCGTTCGTGATCTGTTTCATCTTTTGCACCAGAGAAGGGAAAAGGAAAAAAAAAAAAATCAATGAAAATAGTAAATGGTTTGAAGAGAAATCACAAGTAACACTGCCTGTGAGTCTACTACTTTTCATCCAACTTTTTAATTAAAAGTAGAAGAGTGAACTTACAATTTACATCCTAAAGGACGAAAAGTTGAAGATGATAGTGATGCAAGCACCTAACTATTCAGTGCTGTGCACTAACCATATGCATCAACTGGAAAAAAAAAATCCGAAGCTCTTCATTCAGGCCTAAAGAAACTCAATATTTTCTTATTAAGTAGTTAAAGCCTCTAACTTACTTGTATATTAGCTAAATTACTGCAAATGATTTTATTTCTTGATGAATACTCCTAAGGTTTTTCAGACATTAATGAGAAGAAGGACCTGCTGTTGGCTCTCTCCAAAGAAGATATGTGAATAAGGAGAGTGCAATTAATTTCCAGATGCTCACAGCCAGCGGGGACAGTATCATGCATCTGTGATGACCCTTTTCTTTCCCTTCTTTTTCTATCCAATCTCCCCCAAACAATGTTGCTCTTTTAAACCAATGGCACCTCTATCAGCATAATTCCCTGCCTGTCCCATGTTTATAGGACAAATCTGCAAAAGCAGCCATCCTTCACATGTTCTTACTGAGGCATTTCCATAAGGAGTGAAAAATAGTATTTATAATCTAAATTATTGTGTGTTGTATTATATATGTGTATGATGTTATATATGTGCCTAGAGCTGAAGGCCTGCGCTTACTTTAAGTGCAGCAAATCAGTGATAGCGATATCTGCAAAGACATTGTAAGCCGCTTCTCACTTTCCAAGACAGCTCTTTCATCCTTTGGCTTGAAAGCTCTGGAAGATCAGTTTTCACCACCATATTCTGATGTTAATCAGGAATTTTACACCTTTATATAGAGGCAGTGACGCATGTAACAAGCTTAACAAAAATATGTCCCTGTTCCTAGGGATTTTTACATGACTTAATGCACACAGAACTTCCCTTTGCCTACCAGATGATTTGAAATAATTTAATTCAATTTTGTACTTTCATCTTCACAGCGCTTCCAAAACATTCATCCTCAAGAAACACTCTTTCTTACTTAATCTGTCTAATAAAAAGTCAAACATGACACCTGTGTTAGTACTTTGGTGCCACTTCATTTTTAGTAGGCGGTTAACCGCTCTCCACTTTTCTTAAATTCATTTATCTCCATAATTGATTTCACTCTAGAACATTAGTTACTACCGTAAAACACCTTTTGAATTGTCGGATATTAACAGACAGCTGCAGTGGAGTGCTATATTCAAGCACTATGCAAATAGAAGGAAAATCTGTATTTTTCACTTGAGGAAAAAAAGAAACTTGGATTTTTCATAGCTAAACCAGTAGTTTGCAGGGAGGCAGTGCCAAACAGCACAAAAACCTGGACACACCTGTGTATTCAAATCCACGTTTGAAGGAAAAAGAAAAACTCCTGGCTGGATTACAAGCTATCAGATATCATATTGGTAATATATGTACTCCCATTCTCCCCATAGTCCAAAGTTTGCATTTAAAAATGTATACTAAAGCAGATCTATTACACAGCTCTGGAGCAAACTCATAATAATGACATCATACCCACAGGTAATAATTTAAGGAGGATGACAGCAAAAGATTAAAAGGGGGATAATTAATTTAACAGACTTGCTTTGCCACTAGCTCTTCTCATTTATAGCAACTGCCCCAAGCGTGACCTTTTACAGACTCTTCTGAAGTTAACTAGCCATTCAATCAACCGATGAGTTAAGAATTTGTAACTAGATTATTCAGGGCTGCTTTGTTCTCAGATATCAGCTCAGCTTTTCACCTTCTCCAAATACAGATGTCCTCCACGCAAGGGCAAACTGTTTTTTTTCACCACCGAGTCCTTTCCCTTGCCCAGAAGCAGCAGCTTCTACTTGCCCATCAAACATAGAGCCTCCAGGGATGTTGGGTCACAGCAGTCCCAGGGCCCACATGAATATTAGGTCGATGAGTGGCGTATCTCCTCTATCTTGCTTTTTGATAACAGAGGTGGTGACCTCCCAATCCAACTGGCTTCCTTCTTTGCAAAGATGAGAAGCACACACAGAGCTTTGCTAATACACAGCGACTTCAGGATGTTTATGAGTTTCCAAAGCCTTAAGGCTATTTCTACATTAGTAAGAAACCCATACACTTCTACCCGACGTCAGATTCTGTTCCCATTGACAGCTCCAGTCTCCAACCTGCTCTCACTCAGGCACAATCACAAATCTTAGCTTGTAGGAGGACCTCACCAGTATCAGACACGGAGGCTAAGATCATTAGAAAGCCTGTATCAAAATCCCTGCTGATGAAACCTTGACAGAAGTAGGGGAAAAAACCCAATGAAAATACATTCTCACTAAAGACAGTTTTAGCTTGCATTGAAATAACCGGCTAAATTCTTTGAAGCAGACCCATCTTGGTTATTCTCTTGACGACAAACATAATTAAGGAATTCAATAAAAGCTGTAGAAGAAAGTAGAATCAAAACCCTGTAACACCAGGACAGTGAAAACAAAAATAATCTTTATCTACTTTGAAGGTGACATCTTGTAAACATCCCTCAGTGACAAAGGCAAGGGAAACCAGAGTTAATACTTACAGTTGCCCTTACTAAATGAAATATTATGTCTGCAAATATCCAGCTCAAAATAAAAGCAGGCACTGAGCCAATACAGCACAGAAGGAAAAGATGTCAACCAGCAGTAATCACAAATATAAATCACAAGAAGATTGTAGACGAGTACTGCATTTATGCCATAGCATTACGAAGCCAACCTGTTATCCAACTTGCCTGCTCAAACTCTTCCATGTCCACTTCGCCATCACCATTCAGATCAAACATCTTGAAGGCAATTTCAAAATTCCTCTGGGGAGCTACACAAAAAACCAAAAAACAAAACAAAACACAATCCAATAAAAACCAAAGACCAGTTAACAAAGATAAAACAGCTCAATAAAAAAGGCACAAGCTCAGAATGACTGTATCGAAAAGCAAGTTTCCCTATTTTTTGCAATCTTAAGAAGAAAATGTAGCTCTTGGGAAGCTCTGGCTATGAGCTTCATGGTGCTCCTTTTAGTCTAGACAAGGAGGCTGGGAAGAGGTTGGTTTCTTGAGTGAAATTTACTCCATTTACAGATAGAAAAAGCACCAAAGCAAGACACCATCTGATATTTTTAATGATGATCAACAGAAAACGACACTGTAACAAGAGCTCCAGCCTGCTCCAAATAGTTTAATACCAACGTGGCCAGAAGATGTTCCTCCAGCACGACAGAGCACTCTATGCTTTGCAAAACAGCCAGTGGGTGAGGAGCAGAGCTGGACCTCAGGTAATTCTCTTCCAGACTCAGCTGTTGTCTCACTGTGCAAGCTTAAACAAATCATTACCACCTCTGTCTCCACACAGTTAGGACATCAAGATAACACACAGACTGGAGCTCACCAGCTGGGATGCATCTGAGACAGCACAGTACCTTATTTTTCATTGTATTTAGTCTATGTTGTGAAGGTTTATTTAGTCAGAACTCTGCAAAAGCATTGCCTCACAGCCACTCATCACAGCAAACCCACGCTCTTTCCCCTGCATCCTAAAGAATTTCAGTACATTTCCATTTTGGGCTCTGTAACCCATCACCATTTAAAGCTGCATGATGCCACAATTTTTTTTCCAAATTAAGCCAATAGATGAAAATTTACCTTGCTCTGCTACTTACAAATACACACCACCTACAGGAATTTCTCTGGGATTTCTAGGGAATCCTCTAGGCTACAATTTATGCTTAGCAATCTTAAGCAATCAATTAAAATTTACCCCCTTTTTTTGTTCCCGTAGATTGCTCTTACCCACCCAAATCTGGCAGCATGATGTGGCTCACCGGTGAGGCTCATGCACCTTTAACCTCACCTGTCGCAATCAACATTTAATGTACCTTGCAGATGCTCAAAAAGTAAGGAATTCCTGCAATCAGCACGCTGCATTAAAGCATTTTGCAAATGGGAGTGGAAGGGGGAGCACAAAGAGGAATCACTCAGACAAAAAGCAATAAATACGGAATTACCTGAATTGGATTTTGTACATTAGTTACAACTTCAATTTAGGGCCAGGAGACTTCTACATCGTGTTTTCCTCTTGCTATAATAAAGTGTAGCACTTTATTGCTAAGAGATACAGCAAACATTTTAATGAGATTGCTTCTTCCATATGCTTTGTGTCTCCAACAGCCACCTCACACCATGAAATGCTACAGCGGGAACGGCCTGTCGCTCGCCACTTGATATATACAGCACATACAGTGCTGCCGCTACTAGCTCTGGATTTCCAGTTTCCTTGTGCCAATTATTCGGGCTTTAAATTCCAAATACCATGTGCATAAGCGATGTCTCTTATAACCACAGCAACTGTCAACAGCACGAGGTGGGCTATGTCATACACATTCCCGCAGCAGCAACACCTCTGTCCTGCCTGCTAGGGCGGGGAGACCTTTGCTTGCCATCCCTCCTTACTCCACTCTTTAGCCAAGATGTACTCAACTCAGGTAGACCAGTCATTCCCAACACCAACTTCATCATCTCTTCAATAATGCAGTCTCACTAAAGTGATTTATACAAAACGCCATCCATCATTTCCAGTGATTAATTCCCCGTTTCTTTGAGAGCAACAGTATTAAGCACCTTCCAAGTGCCCTCTTAACATTTAAATAACACATCCAAATTTATTCCCTTTAATTGAATGTACTGTCTGGAAGCCTGGATGTAATTTCTCCTTTAGCCTCCTCCACTAGCAAAAGAGTTGTTTCTTCCTGAGACCATATTCAGGGACCATACAAAGCTCTAATCTAATTATAAGATGCCAGAAAAAGAGCAACTTGCACATCTCATCTTCCTTCTTCTATTTTCTCTGCCAGGGTACAATGATGTATGCTTTGAGGTTGGAAAATCTGTTATTCCTTGTTAAAAATTGGTGTTTAGGGTATTTTATACCCCTTTTCTTTAAAGAAAAATATAATACCATGTTCTATCTGTGCAAACATGGGACGAAAGGTGAAAAGAGAAAGCAGGGTACTTAACTTACTCCTTGCAAAGGCTGTTTCTTTCCTTTCCCTCCTCTAATTACACATTTTCAAGAGCAGTTTATCAAAGCCTCGGAGAAGGACATCATTGGCAAAATTAAAATGAACAGTTCAGCATCAAAAATCTGCAGGGTCAGTATTTTCTAAGGACAGGAAAGTGTCTTTAGATTGGCAAATTTAATTACTTCATTCCTTTAGCTAATAAGTGACACAGTGCATTTCTTCCTCTGATCTGCATATTCAACTCCAATTACTTCTAATGACACTTAATTCCAACATTATGAATCTGGGCCAGAGGAACCAAAGGGCACCAAAGACACTTAGCTCATCCCACTGCTGCTCAGGAAGACATGACGATCTATGTCCCTGATCTCTGGGCAGCCTGGATTTACCGGCCCGGAGTGACAAGATTTCTGCCTCTCCTCTTGGCTGTGATGTTTCTGACCAGGATTTATTGGGGAAGAGTCATTCTTATGGCAGCTAACCCCTCCTTGCCCACTCTGCCCCATTACTCATGGTTACATCAGCCTGTAGGACCTCTACTTTTCTTCATCCTCTTCTACTTGCATCTCTCAGAAACTTGGCAGACCACAAAAGCAGCAGTAACTTAATTAAAATGCCTCAAAATGAACACAATATTCCTCCTGCGATGGTTACCAAAACCATCCAAAAGGCTGTTTGCTTTCAATATGCAGCGCAATGCCCGTCTTTACAAAAGAAAACCACTGCTGTACTTCCCCAAATGCTGAGCTGCACTTCTAGCTCGCTCTGGTTTTGTGAGCCATCTCCTCGCCATTCTTTCTGACATTATTCAGAATCAAGATTTTTCGTTGCAACTCATTTCCCCTGTGCAATGAGTCAGGAATGGGTCAGAGCATCCACACTTTCTTTTCTAGCTTCATTTCTAGCCTTCAGGTGTTCAGGAGGGCACAATGATTTCATTGTACATTTGAAAAATGTACATTCAGCGTACATTTTCCATTCAAATGATTCCTCTAAATCATTTGAATGAAAAATGAAATTAAAAAACAGTACTGGAACCCACACTGATACCTGTTTTTGAGATACGTGCAAATATATCTAGATAGATGGGGCTAAAATCATTCTGTAGGTCCATAGCTCCACACCAAGTTGCTTTTTCATCTGACTTGGGCGTTAGGGCAAAGAGCAATTAATATTTGTTTTGACTCATTTGTTCAAATCAAATACTTGGGAATAGAAAGACAATAATTGGAGAACAAGTCGTACGAGGAGCGGCTGAGAGAGCTGGGGTTGTTTAGCCTGGAGAAGAGGAGGCTGAGGGGAGATCTTATTGCTCTCTACAACTACCTGAAAGGAGGTTGTGGAGAGGAGGGAGCTGGGCTCTTCTCCCAAGTGACAGGGGACAGGACAAGAGGGAATGGCCTGAAGCTCCGCCAGGGGAGGGTCAGGCTGGATATCAGAAAAAAATTCTTCACAGTAAGAGTCATTGGGCACTGGAACAGCTGCCCAGGGAGGGGGTCGAGTCGCCTTCCCTGGAGGTGTTTAAGGAACGGGTGGATGAAGTGCTGAGGGACATGGTTTAGGGAGTGTTAGGAATGGTTGGACTCGATGATCCAGTGGGTCCTTTCCAACCTGGTGATTCTATGATTCTGTGATAAGAAAACCAAAATCCACGGGGCAGTAGCATTATGAAGGTTTGTGACCTCCACGAGACAAAGAGATGATGAGCAGCAGCGCTGACTAAATTGAAATATCCCACTGATCCACCAGTATAAAGCCCCAGGGAAGCTGAGGCATTAGATGGGTTGATTAGGCATCTTTAGGCCAACTCTGTCATTTTTAACTATTTTGAATTATTCAGTGGACCAATTTGCAGCACTCAATTGCTCTTTACTGCTATTTACTCTCACCAGAAGCAACACATTCTGAACGACAATAAATGCTCGCTGATGAGAAAGGCCGTATTGCACTATTTTTGCACTGATTTGATCTTCTCTTTTCCCCAATCCCAATGCTCCACACTAGGAGATACCTCTCAACAAGTCTTTCCCTCTGACTTCTGTTGCAACTCGTGCAGTACATGGCTACAGTCACAAAAATTGAAGTGTCTTGCAGAGCACCCACCTCAAGTGGAGGCACTGCATTTCAAGAAAACTATTTTGAACATACTTTTGGAAAACAAACATTGCTTCCTTCAGACGTAGTTGAAAATTTCATATCTGAATTTAAACACAAAGCAGCGCAGGACTTCAATATCCGTCCTGAAGCCAAGTAATCCCTCAAGCAACTCCAATGTGGGGCGAAAGATCAAGAATTCAGCTGGAGAGTGACTTTAAGAAAATATAGGAGTTAAACACCCTATGGTTGTACAAGAAAGCTGGGAAGGGACTTTTTATAATAGTATATAGTGATAAGATGAGGGGGAATAGCTAGAAATTGGAGAGGGCAAGATTTAGACTAGACATAAGGAGGAAATTCTTCACCATGAGGGCGGTGAGGCACTGGCACAGGCTGACCAACGAAGCTGTGGACACTCCATCCCTGGAAGTGTTCAAGGCCAGGTTGGATGGGCCTTGAGCAGCCTGCTTTGCTGGGAGGTGTCCCTGCCCATGGCAGGGGGATTGAAATTAGATGATCTTTAAGGTCTCTTTCAACTCAAAATATTGTATGATTCCATGATTGCTCCTTCCCCATCTATCCCAGAACTGAGAAGAATAGATGTACAAAGGCCACAGTACTCTGAA
Organism: Cuculus canorus; assembly: GCF_017976375.1. Lineage (NCBI taxonomy): Eukaryota > Metazoa > Chordata > Aves > Cuculiformes > Cuculidae > Cuculus > Cuculus canorus. The sequence continues at coordinate 35,555,286 of NC_071407.1, forward strand.
GCTGAACAAAACCCTTATCTTCATAATCAAGCCAAAATTAACATAGTCTTCCTAAAGTAAAGACAGATTTTCATCAACAGAGACGGCTTTTCAAGCCCTGCAGCTTTAATATTTTTTCTTTTCCCTTTTTGAGGCCACAACATTAAAAAACCTTACCTTCTCCCTCCAGCCAAAGACTAATTAAGACTTTTTCCTCCCTTCAGTTACATGAATCAGCATGATCATTATTCTGTCTGATTCTGCATAGCGGTATTTTCGCTGAGAAATTTTTCTGTACGCATTTGAATTGGAACATTTCCATTTGAAGCAAAGAATGGGGGGTCACAGATGATCTCATCCTTACAAGACCACAGGCAGCAGCCCAGCACCGGTGTTTGGTTCATTCTAAGTTACTGCACCAGTAATAGGGAAGACCCAGATGACGGACTTCCACATTACACATCTCCAAATGCTGTGAATTTTTTTGAGAACAGAGTTACAGGGAAGCAACTATCCATAGAACATTGATGGCTGAGCCCTAGCTGCAACAAAGATAAGGGGAAAAAACAACATTAAAATATCCCTATGCTGCAGATACTTTCTTTCAAATTATTCCACTATTTCAGAAAATGAATCCGAATCTCACCAACTTTTCTTTTTTTTTTAATGTCAATCAACCAAATAATGTAAATAATAGGCAGCTAAAATAACCTAGTCCGCAGCACGAAGACTGAGCCACAATATGATGAGTTCTAAAGGTAAAATATCTTTAAATAGCTAAGGGCTATGTCTTACCACAAGGAAAAAACAGAATTGCCTCTGAAATAATACAAATGCATCATTTTAAACCTAAGTATACAAATCCCACTAAAGTGCAGACTGAAGTTTAACACCAGGAAAATCAAGATTTCTTTTGATTTTTGAATTCCAACTAAAATACAAGATCTAATGCTGCTTTCACAAGTGGAAATCAGGTCTTTCATACCTGGTAGAAGTACACCCTACTTCTATTACTGACACATGTTTGGGGAAGATATCATTTCCCAACAGCACAAGCGGGACTACCACCTCTGGCTCTGTGCAGCTCCAGACACAGGAAGTAGCCAATAAAAACGCCTTCTCAACTAATAGTAAGAGAAGCCCTAATCAACCCAGATCAAGAGAAATGAAGTTTTTCTTAGCTCCTCTCTCCAAATCAGCCTGAACTCAGGCACGTGGATTCAATCCTTACTTGAGCACCAATCCCCAAGGTTACCCCAAGGATTGGTGAGCATATACAAGCTGCATATGCTCACACTGCCACCAGAGACAGTGAGAGGTGCCTAACAGAACGCCAAAGGCAGGTTAATCAGTACACCTGACAAGTTAAATCTCAAATAAACTGTCATCTTATACAGAAATGCATGGATTGGGCACCTTATGCAGAAATGCATAAGGACCAGCAAAAGGATCTGGCACATGAACGGGTGCTCCCATCCATCCTGTGGAAGGTTGTACCTCCAGATACAGAAATTCACACCAAGCATGCATTATGCTTTTGTTGGAGTGATGTCTCAGATAATGCCATCCTTAATCTTTCCTCTATTTAAACAATTTTTACAAAAATATTGCTGTTTCATTTTTCTGTTCTGCTTGTCAGCTTACAAACCTAAGAGATTGTGTAATTTCAACAACAAATTAGGAATCTGGGTTTTAACATCAAGGACAAATGTATATCTCTGTTTCAGGGGTTTGAGAGAACATGGCAGCACCTCGGCCGGCATACAAGACTTACCTTTCAACAACTACTCATCAATGACCTCATGACTCTTACAGCACTGCTGGAAATCAAGATTCCCTCCCTAATGCCCCTTTGAAATAGGGAAACAAGTTTCCTTTTGGAAACAAGCTGCAGAAGAGGCAGCTCCAGATGAAGGCCCTTGGAAGCCATGCTCTCCAGGGAACCCCTGGAGAAAGAGGACACACAAACACCTGCAGGTTCTGGGACACTGCTATGAGCAACAAAATTACTCTATTTCCTAAATCTATAGAAATAATCGTTAAGTTTCTGGAACCTCTCAATCAGTCTAAGAAGTGCTGCATGAAGAGTGGTCCCTTCCCTGCTGCAAATCTACAGTCCTTTGTGTTGATGGAGATCCATCAGCCCATCACACTACGCAAATTCAAGGGATGAAGAGTGAAACAGAGAAAGACCGAGTGAAGACTGCACGCGGAGATGTTGGTAGAGCATAGCATGCTCTAATGTTGATTTTCAAACTGGATAGGTCAAGGCCTGCTTGGAAAGATCCCAAACTGCCAATTGTGAGAAATCCATCCCACTTCTTTCTTTTGGCATGGCGGAAGTGTGACACTGAGCCAGAGAGTCTTTGGTCTGACATGAAGCAACCAGGTTTACGTTCAGAAGATGGGACATCCCTTAGTAGGGAATCCCTGTGGCGCTCAGATACATCTTGGAGACACCACACAGGCAGTGACTGGGCTGGCAAAAAGCTATTGAAGACATCCCTTCATCATATACTGTGGATGACAGGGACTCACATATATGCCCGTAGGTAAATAGAGGGTCTTGAAATCATAAAGATAAAGATGAAATTAACATGAACGGAACCACAAACAAAAATATTCCTACAAAATGAAAGCAACCTTATATCTCCTTTTCATGTAGAAATGAGCTCTATGGCACTTAGTGCTGCTTTGCAGAATTAAAACACCATCAGTAATACATCAGATCTCATTTGTGGCAGGGAAGGAGGATGAAGACATTCATGTCAGCCGGCACTACAGATTCAAATCACCACAGGACAAACAGATCCCAGAGATCCCATCATCTGTGCGCAGCTGTGCAAGAGAGCACGCCATGCCGCCTCCTTCACGGGGACCCGTACAGCGCTCAATATCCAGGCAGAAAATAGTTTCCAGAGCTAGTTGGTTTGGGATTTCTTTCCTAAACAAAGGAAAGCAAAAAAAATTTTTTTAGAAAGATTAATCTACCCTAGGCAAGTGGTCTCTTGCAGGCCAGTGCCCGTAAGGGATGGCAGCACGCCACGTTCTAGAAAGAACCCACAGGAGATGGAAGAACGAGCCCTGGCAAAAGTAATCACTTCAGCTTGAGCCAATGCTATTTAACCCCCCTTCCAGGAGCAGTAAATCCAGACACAGTGACAGTCCAATTATGGAAACAACACCAACTTATTCTTTTAATGCTCAGCTCCCTTCAGTACCTGTTAATCAAGGAGGCATTAGCGTGCCTCAACAATGGGCGACATTTGCTCTGAAACTGCAGTCACTGATGATGGAAAAGCTCTTTCTCCCCTTCCTCCATCTGCTCTGCAAGTCCAAAAGCAGAACCCTCTTTGGTTAGGGTAGCCCTGTCTTGGCTTTCCTACAACATTTGAGGGACCCAGAGAAAACCTATCAGCATTTTGGTTATGTTGTGTTTTGCTCATCTTCCTACCTTTGCTCCAAAACACAGGAGCCACTGAAGCACAGAAGCGACAGAAATTGCGGTGAATCCCCAAGGTCACTCAGTTCCAATGGCCTTTAATAGAAGGCTGACTTTCTGAAGCACTTAAATGCTATTTTATTAGTTGTTTTAAAAATACATTTTCACAGAAACATGGCAACTGAGGAGCATAGAGAATGCTAGAGCAAGAAACCACTTATAAATAAAATATGGTGACAGACTTAATTTTTGGTGCAATATGCAAACAGCTCCCTGCAAGCAACATACAGATAAAGCCTCCAGCCCTCTCTCCTCCTCTCCCTCCCTGGCAGGTGCCATGTGGTCTGCTTTTCAAAGAATACAACTGAATTGAGCTTCAGTTGAAGCTGCAGATTAAATGAAAAGCTTTGGGAAGCACTCTAAAAGCCTGGAGATGCTTTTGGTAGAGTCAAGGAGTTGTATCAGTAGACTTGCCTGGGTGTGACCTTCCTGATGAGCACTAACAAAAAGCCCTTGGGGTTTCTTGTTTTCGGGGTTGTCGTTGATCAGGTTAGTGTTCAGTAAGGCAGCCTAGACCACGACCCCATCACTTCTGAGCACAGCAGAGGAGCGCCTCTCCTCCTGTCTCCCACTCCCAGACCCAACCTCGCACTCCTCCTTCTGATTATCCAGCTTTAGTGCTCAATACTCCACTCTCCTTTCTCAATCATCAGCGGTTTTTTGCTACTTGATGTAACTTACAGCTTGCTCTAGTCCAGATTCCTTCTTAATGTTTGGGTTACTTAAACAACAGTGAGAAAACCAATATTGAACTGGCAGGTTTAAGATGCACTTTCCTTGTTCTATTTCAATAATTTCCCAGGGGAAAAAAAAAAGATCAGAAAATCCTGGATTCCTGCAATGCAATGTTTGCTAGTAGGAGAGTGCGGCATTACGGTGAATTTTCCATTTAGCCACAGGTTAAGGTTTGTTTGAGAGTTTCACTTTTATAATGGTAACTGCTTCAAAAATGAAACCAAAACTCCTCTGGGGAATGACTGTTTGACAGTAGCTCCAGAACTTTCCTCCATTTTCAAGTCATTCAGCAAACTCCTATGATGCCTAAGAGTTCTAGAAAACTTTTTTCTTCTCTCTTTTTTTCATTTTTCTTATTTGAACTTTGTTCACCCTTCACATAGTTCCTCAAAGCACACACCACCCAATTCTGCCTCCTCTTGTTGGAGTCTGATTCCCTGGTAATTGCAAACACATTTAAAAGCCCAAGAACAAGAGGAGAAAAACCTGTCTTTCCTGCAAAGCCTTCTAAGGCAAGGCTGGCTGCTACTCCAACACAAGGTGGTCCCTTTTCTTTTATTTCTTCACAACAAAGAGATTTAACCAAAGCAAGAACAATTTCTCTTAGTGCTGCTTGTGAAAGCACATGAAATTAACTTTGTGCCCTGTGTACTTAATTAGGGGGTTGTTCACCACCAGCACAGCCATAAAGCCAAGGGTGCAAACATTTTCTAAACGACATTCATTAATGTGATACCATAGGTTTGACAGTTTGGAGACACAGATGAAAAGCCCCGGCTACACAAGTGAAAAAAAACAGAGATAATTTTGGAACAGGCTAGACTAGCGTAAGAAAGGAACAGCAAAAGTCTTCAGAGTCAGTTCTGAGACTCAGTCACACAAAAAAAGGAGATTAAAATAATAAAACAAATTCTCTGGCTTGAACTAGCTTTATCAGTGTTTGTTTTCACGACATGAAGGTCACATACACATTTTCCCCTCCACGTCTATATGACAAACAAGACCCTGAACATTGCTTTTCCCTGTAAGAGATCCTCGGTAAAAGAAAAGCTGCCTCATTTATCTGTCCATCTTACAGCATGCAAGAACATGAGGAAAGAAATAAGGCACCTGTTGCTTTTTACAAAACATCAGTGAATTACCCAGCTGACTCCCTGAAGAGCAGAGAACAGGACTACAGCACACTAGGAAGTGTTCACCTTTTTAGTTCCTGTAATAAGGTCATCGCGAAACAAGTTTACGTAGGCGAGTTTTCTCTTTTTTTAAAAAAAAAGTCTGAAAATACAATGTCTCAAGTTCATTTGGACAGTGGCGTATTGCCCCTGACCCCACATATGAAAACCAACTGGAATTTCCTTTGACTTTCCTGTTTGTGATGCAGCACCTTCCAAGCAGATACAGAAGCTCTGCAAAGAAGGCTTTGAGCTTGCTTTCCCTGTGAAAGTCTAGAAATGCCGTTTGACATTACCAAAGACTTGAGTTTCACTGTTTCTGGCCGACAAAGCAAACTTTTCAGTGCCAGCACTTCAAGGGCAGAAGGCTGCTGGAACAGATTAGCAGCTCACAGAAATATCACAAATGCAAGTCAAGTGCAGCAGGGTGAAAAGACAGAAGGTATCTTACGATCCTCGTTGAAATGTAAACAGCTTAACTTTTCTCTCCTCCTTGGATCACATCACGCACAAGCCTGAGTGAAAATACAGCTGGAGAAGAGAGTCTGAACAGTCACATAATCAGTGATGAGCTGGAAAGCAATATTCACCCAAACACAAGAACATCCTATGAATACAGCTCAAGAACACATCTCCATGTATAGTTTTGAACAGCAGGTCAAATGACTCATTAAAAAAAAAAAAAAGTCACATTTCAAAATAAGAAATAAATCTTCAGAAGTCATCAATCTGCTTATCTTTACAAACCACTCGAAGCTAAGTCTAAACCAGATGAAGAAATAGCAATTATTCACTCAGCTTGAGTTTCAAGCAAGCAAGAATTCCTTTTAGGGAAATATATGTAGACAACAATAGCATACACATTGCTTGTAAACCTTCAAAAATTAAAAAAAAAGCCAAAACAGTAATTGCAGAGAAAAAAAAAACCTTGTGTACTTACTGGAAAGGACCGTTGTGAGAAAGATGTAGTCAGAAAAAGAAATGAGTCCACATTCTCCAAGTGCATAAAATATGCTGTCCTCATCGGCAAACTTCTCTCGCTCCTGGGATAATTTCTGTTTATTCATCCCAAATACCCCAAAAAGAGAAAATAAATTAATCAGTTAAATAGAGAAACACAAGGCTTTATTTGTATCCTGACCACCAACAAGCTATTCCATGTACACACACCCCTACTGTCTCCATTGCTATTCAGCGGACCTTTTCCAGCCTTCAAATCTATCAGAAATGCTCTGCAAAGATCAGTGCTTCCCCATCTCAGATCGGGGATAAAGAATTGCACAATATTCATTAGTTGGTTAAGCCTCACTGAAATACAGATAAATAAAACTGCGTCTATTTTGATTAAAATTGTCTGAATATTTGAGATTAGTGTTATATAAATCAGATTTTTTAATACAGGATTCAAATTGGAAATTAGTTTATTTCACTTACAGCACTTTAGCTATTCTCCACCGTAGCAGAAAGAATTATTTCACGTGCATATAAACTATGATCAACATTATCAAAAACGTGTAGTTATCAGAAGCACACGATTGAGGGGTGTGTTTAGCAAGTTCACTAGCTGAACCGGGACTGATACCATTCTTAATCTCTCTCTCTTACTCTAATTTTTTTTAAACATCTTGTTTTAACAGAAAATACCAAACTCGTTCTATCAGCTAATCTCCCTAACTAAGCCAAAAATCCAAGTCCCTTTGATCCGCTGAAGCTTCAAAGACTGAAAAGGATCCATAAAACATTTAAGGAAATCCACAGTGATGACCCATTTTAAGAGCACAGCAGGAAGATGCACACGCACGCACACAGCAAAATGGAATTACTATAAAGGAGAGTAGGCATGGATGAGGTTACTTCACAGAAATCAGGTCATGCAAGCACAGAAGCATGGTGAGAGCAAGACTGAATTTAGGAATGGTTTTAGGAGAAACCACCAACAAGCACCACCACACAAGGGTCCAGCTACACAACTGTCCCCCACTGTTACCTCTGTCTAGCGGAGATCCCATCATATACAAGATAAAGGAAAGAAAACTGGTTAACTGACAATAAAATAAGCAGGCAAAACATTACATCAAGTTGAACCGTTAGGCTTGCAAAGAGCAAGAAGGTTTCGAAGCAACTAGGTTGTTGCTTGACTGGGCACTGCTAAGAAGTCCAAGTAGACACCCCAGCAAGAGTTAGTACATAGCCTCTTTGGGCCAGACCCACTGTCTGCAGCTGATGTCTCTCATCAACCTTCAGTTTCCTGTTGAGAGAACTCACCATTGTATGTGACTGCAGAGTGGGGATGAGCTCAGCTAATAATTTAGATGAAAATTTAACCCGTATCTGGCTTGGAAACCACAAGAAAAGAGACAAAAATAATCATATAGATACGAAAAAGTAGTTTTCAGGGAAAAAACGTTCAGCTCATTTGATCAAATAAAACTCTTCCCAGTAGCTCTGCCTTTATCCTCTGGAGAGCATCAGGAATTTAATAAGAGGTGAGTCACTAAGAACAGACAACATGCTAATGGCATTCATTTCATGCTAGATATCTGCTCTTTATGCTTACAGGATACTGTGTTGGAGTACCATGTACTGAAAAAAACTGGTTTTGCTTCCCTTCCCATTGATACGGATTCAAAGCAAAATTACATTGTTAAGGACAAACAAGCAGTGTCTGTTTTCCTTTAAACTGAAGAGAGGATTTGTGGAGAAAGAAGTTTTCTGTGACTGCTGCCAGCGGTGTTGCCAGCAGCATCTCACCTGCTCCTTTGATTTATTGCCTCTACCCTGACTGCCTGTCTTTAGCAGCATTTATTATAAACTAGCTATTAGCATCCTACTTCACCTGCTTGAAGGATTCCATGAAAAAGTTCTAGAGGTTGGCTTATTAATTTTTATGGGTTTCTTTTCTGCACATAAAATTCACAGTCAGAATCAAACAGCTCAAAATATTCCTCATAAGCTGAAAATCATATCCATAGACTAACAATAAAAAAAAAAAAGATATTGTTGATTGCTCTCTGAAATACAAAGGCATAGTCAGGTGGGAGGGAGAAGCATTTACTCATTTGCATCTTACTTGGAGCAAACAAAGTAAAATCTTTTATTTACTTATTTTAAACAAGCATCTACTAGTCAGAAACCTGTCACTATGGTGCCCAGCCTGCCTACAGCTAATGGGAGAGGGAATTTCTCCCACCGATCTCAGTAGGGGAGAAATAACAACTGATCCAATCAATAAGATATTCAAGCTCTCAGCACTAGGAATATAGAAGTTGAAACATATTCACAATTTTGCCATTTATTTTTTCCTGGCTCACTGAGAAGCTGCATGTTTGATTGCTTTCTACAAAGTGTGTGGGAAGCTCTCCTCACTATGGGAAAAGCTGAAATCATCCTTTCTGAGGGTTGTTCCCCACCAGTAAACTTTATGGAATAATATTCTACAGAATAATACAACCTCTAGGAAAAAAAAATATGAAATTAAAAGTATCAATCAGTCTTACAAAGCATAATGTGGACTGTTGCAATCCCTCAAAGTTCAAGGTGGAGAAACCCTAACACGCAAATCCACTGTCTATGGACCTTGAGCTTCTTAGTCACATCCTACTTTCCTTCCTGCATACTCTACCCTTCCTTCTAGCCAGAAAGGTAATGCATGGGATCAGAAAATGTAGGGGAAAAAACCATTTTCAAGCCTCTGTCCTCTTTTAGAGACATTTCATCTTCACAAACTATTTATCCACACCATTTCAGGATGACTTGACATTTCACACCCTTTTGTATCTGAACACAAGTTGACTCTCACAAAGCGGTCAGTTGAAATAATTGAAGAATTTTTTTCTATGTCAAATCCATTCCCAAAACCAGAGTAATTGGTTAAGATCACTCAGCATGCCCGGAAAACATTCAAAACTAAGCATTCACGAGTGAGCAAGCCATGGGAAACAGTTTACAATTATGGTGTATCTTCCAATCAAGCAGTAGGTTCATATTAAACAAGCACACAAACAAGCAAACATCCAAACTAACATGTAAAAAGGAAAAGAAATCCAAATGTACCATTGCTTCCAGCACAAGCATGGCTGTGGAAGTTCAGTGAAAAGCTGCCAGCCCAGTCTCAGTGGAATAGAACTTTTTACAGGCATACAGGCAGATTATCTTACAATACCAAACATCAACGACATATAAAAGAGATAACGTAATATATTGTAACCCAAGACTGATTTACTGCTTGAGCCTCTCTCAAGCCAAGTACATGGTACAGCTTCCAGGTACAAAGGATTTTTTGAGGAAAAAAAATCCACCGATTCCTTCAATTCCTCGACAACTATTACCTTTATTTTGGATTTTAAAAGTTTGGGTTTTTTTTTCCCCAGGACTGAGTAAAGAGTGAAACATGTTAATACCTAATTCTGCAAATTAGAAAACAAAGATATAGTTTCACAAATTAAGGGATACCTTCTCTGCAAAGGCAGAGATGGGTACCAGGTGCAGTGCTTGTGTTTGCTCTGCGTTCTTCATGTCTAGAAAAGCCATATCAGCTAAATCCTTGCAGCTCCACTTCATTTCACATTTCAGAAACTACTAAATGAGCGGCATTTAATTTGCCACTTTGGGAAGAATACATTCTTGGTAAATCACTTAGAGCTGACAGGTTGTGTTTCAATCTGGTGGAGAAAACACACTTTGGGCACATTTATTCACATAACTCATTTATGTTTCAACATCACCTTTGCACTTCTATGCACCAAACCTTCAGAAATTTATCAGCCTTTATCAGTCCAAAACGACAACAAAATAAATATCGTCATGCAAGCGAGATAATGAGTATTTCTCCAGAACCAGAAAGAAACTTTGTGAATTAGTAAGGAATTTTCCATGAAGCATAACCATCTTCTAGTGACAAATGTCATCATATTCAGTTTGTTCCTCATTAAAAGCAATACTGTAAGGTTACCAATACCATGTAAGCAAATACAAAACCATGAGTGTTTCAAACAGTGAAGTCACCTTGCTGCAAAGCAATTCTCTTCCAGTCCCAACTGACCACCTTCAGTTACGCAAACCATTGAACAGACATCTATTAATGTATTCTTTTATAGTTAGCTGTGGACATACAGGAATAGAAGTTAAAACGCTCTATGTTCAGTGTTAAAAATAAATATTTTCTTTCCATAGTAGGAGTTTCCAAAACAATCTGTGTTACAAGTTTGCCAATTATAGAAAATGTTTTTCCTAGTTTCTGAGCTTTCTGGCTTTGTAAAGTAAAGATGACCCTCCATATTATTGCAATTTTGAGATACAGGTCTCTTTACAAATGAAATCTCTCCAAGAAGAGAAAAAAGCCTCCATATTAGTACTTGTGCACATAACTTGAAGAAGTACGTACAGACGTGCTATTAGTCCGGCTCACGCATGACTTGATACCTTGGGCCTAAACCCGCAGGCAGCGCTCCTATAAATAAAAAAACTATTAGGAATCCTTCTAAGGATGGGAAAAAAAAAATCAATATTTTTCATAAAATTTATTGGATAATCCATTTAACTAATGTATTTTAAGCACTCTTTAGCACCTATCATGCATACTGTTTTAGAAAACATACATGTTTGACTGTTTTACAAGTTCAAAAATATTAGTGAGCGTCTGCCATCTTATTAGAGCTACAGAACATTTCGATGTGCAGAGACGTGGCTCCTCTTTGTCTGGTCCGGCAGAGCCAGCACAACAGCATCGTGCTGGCAGGGACTACTGCAACTCCTTCCCAAGCAGGATTGTTTAAAATCTGAGGAAATAAATACCAAGACTCTCACTAACCAATGCGTTTGCAGCAGATCCTCTGTGTTAGTCTATTACACAAGACAGATAACGGAAAACCCTTAAGAAATGCCAGGGAAAACTGTGGGGAATGCAGCCTGCTATGGGAACTAAAAAGGCTAATGCATTGAATTCTATCTGCATCAAAAGCTGAACTGGAGGCTCTCAAATAAAGGAGAGATTTAATTATGGCTCTTTTATTTTTTTTAAGATATAAACTTTAAAGAACCAAAGCCACGTATTTAGAGATTTAATGACACATCATGTTGGCACCTCACTACCTGCATTAAGAAAACCGAATTAAAGAAATAAAAAGGCTTTCAGGAACAGAATTAAAACCAAAGCCTTTCAGCCCAGATGTTCAAAAGTCCTTCAGGGAAAAAAAAAAAGGGGGGGGGGTGTCTCTCTCTCTGCACTGTGAACAAGGACATTAAAAAAAAGGAGTTGGGGGAGAATTGAGGGAATTTAGGGATTTTAAAGCTAGCTGTACGAAGTGGATGCAAAATAAGTTGTTCCAGATGCACAAGCTGGCATTTTTGCTACCACTTTTTATGTATCACTAAAGAAGAAAGTGTTTAAGGTTGTGATGGAGACAGCACAAGGACTTTCTGAAATTCATAAATCTCTTTTTGCAGTGGTAAAGTTCACAGTGTCATGACTAGAGGCTCTAGATGGTTTCCTATGAAGCCTATGTACTAACACAGGCAAACGCAATCAGATTCTGCATGGCAAATCGTGGTGAGTGAGTGTTAGCTTAGGAAAATACTTAAAATTTATTGTTGGCAGATAAATACTGCAGCTTATAATCTTTCAAGACTACATTTTAATAGAGTTTTCTAAACCCTTTGTTTTGAGGATTATTTTTTCCTGTATGAACACATGGGCGAAAAATACAGAGCTGGACGTGGATGAAGTTCTGCATACTCTCTCCTCTGAATTAGAATTTGGGCATGTATAGAGAATCAAAAATTAGGCAGAAATTATTACAACAGGTGGCCTCCTGAGACTGGAAAGAGAAACCTGCATTCCCCTCTTCCAGCAAGGCTGTAAATATTCATCACCTTTATAACACGTGGCACCTGAAACGCAAGGCCAGCATTCTATACAACCAAGGAAAAAAAATGACACAGACTTTCCCGGCCCTTCGCAGGCAGCAGACCCACTCATGCAAGGGAGAAACCCCTGCTGGAAAAGCAAATTGGAAATGCCTCAGAAAAGGGACAGTCTACACTTCCGCTCCGCTCTGCTGCACTGCCTCAGTCCTCTCCGTAGCAATGAAATCATGATCCGTAGGACCACAGCAGCATTCACCGTGGAAATTCGAGGGGGGAGGATTAAAGGTAGGTCCTTGAGATCTCAAATCATGCTTCTAAAATGAGCTGACTTTTGATACCTTTGAATTTAAATGGCTGTTAAGGCCTCTGGATGGGCAATTGGGATACTGCTTTCCCACATCTCGTCTGCATTATCAAGATGAGCTCATTATGTTGATAATGCACACTGCTCATTTTCTCAGATGAAAATTCCAGTGTGAAAGTACACAAGGAAAATAATAATTCTGTGTAGAAAGCAAGCATTAAACACTGGCTCAGATGACGAGGTTGGGGCCACACACTCAGTACTAACCTCCCATCAAATGAGAAGGGAGTTTGGGGAAAGACCACATATAATCATGTACTTAGAGATTGCCATCATGATTGCAAACGGTTTAAGGAACCAAATACAACTAAAAATCTTGCTGTTCCCTTACACACTCTCACTCCTCTTTTCCTCTTCACGTGCTTCTCCCATCCAGACCTCCGCTCCTTCTGTGGTCAGGAGGTCAAGCATCTCAGAGCATTCCCTCCCGTCCTGCTTCATTCACCCTCCTTCCTTCTATCCTTCTTCCCCACTAACTCCACGAAAACTAAAGACACTCTTCAGAGCTTAGTTTTGCATCCCTTCAGTATTACACATTAATCTAATGCCAGCAAAGCTATCAAAGAAATTAAACCCAAAAATGATCCCAGAAACCATTTTCTGACTAAAAGACTACACATACCCACTAAGGACACCTTGTCACCACATTGCTTATTTTTTGCTAACTTCCTCTGTGGGTTTCATACAGGGCAAGCAGAAAGTGTTTAGAGTACACCACCCTCTTTACTTACTAATCCTGAATGAATTTTGTTCTGCTTTCTAGCTTCTTTCCCTACAAAACATCTTATAAACTATCACATCTAAATACTTCTCTTCCTAAAATATTCTTTAATACAGTTCACCCTATATAGTTCTGTACCTTGAAAAACTCCACAAAGTTTTCAGAAATAACCTTTCCCAAACTCACACGCATTCAAACACACGATGTTTCCCCACAGCATTTGGCCAGGTAAACACTTGTCCTTTCTCACCGTATAAAACTAACTCCACGGCCTCGAGCAGAAAATGCCATTTTCCAAGAGAGTCAGCGTACTGCGGTCTCATCCAACAGCAAAATAAAGACAGAAATAAGTCAGAAACCTCAAAAGACAACTTGAAAATACGAGGACAGGGAGATACGCGCTTGAGTTTTGCTCAAAGACATTCACATTAATAAAGCCACTTATTAATGCTTACCCTGAGGACTGTACCCTTCACAAGCCAAATTCAAGTATTTGGAAATAAATCCTTTAGGCTGAGGATTCAAGGAGATAATTCAGGATGATTTGTTAAAGGAGCGGGGAGAAGGAGTGAGTGTACACTGTCCCTTTTACATGAAAAGTGCATATTATGAGGTCGGAAGCCCAAACTATTTAAAGCACATGCTGTCTGCTTTGTACCTGCCAGAAATCCTGGTGGAAGGGGAGAGGGTTAGAAAAGGGAAGAAAATGCTTGGTTACACCAAAAAACCCAAACCATTATCAGAATAAAGACACAAGTATCAGAGATGGATCAGTAGCCGGAAGAAACAACTGTCAGGTACCTAGAAATGAGAATAAAAGATGACATGCAGCAACCAGAGCATTTTAATAGTATCTGCCGGATGAGCCCTGTGAAAACAAGCAACAGAATTAGCAGTGCAAAAAGGTAACAGCAAGCAGAGCTCTGTTAGAACGGAAGTATGCCATGAACGTTTGGTAGAAGAGGTAGGGAAGGATGAAGCATGTTCTGTACATGGACGTAAAGCAACGCACGTGCCCTCCAGGATGTTTGTGCACCATGCGTTTACCCATGTTAGAAGCAACTAAGTGTTTTCTTTGATTAAATTTGTTTTTATTAAAAATAAGCCAAGAGAAGAAATTGTGGTTCAGTGTCTGTCCAGTGAACCACGCGGAGGAAAAAGGGGCAGGGAACACAAAAGTAACTCAGAACTGCTAACCAGCACAAATGACAGGATCAAGCCTGGCTGGGAGGAGAAATCTAGAGAGCAAAGAAACCCACAGACGCGGTCACAGGTGTCAGCAAAGAAAGTTATAAAGAGAAAAATTGTGTTGGCTCAGCTATGCTTATCTGCAATCAACTGCATCTCTGCCTGCTTCCACAAAAGTTCTCAGGCAAAAATAATCTCCTGCCAGTTCATTAGGACCCTTCTGGGGACAGGAGAGGAACTTCTGTTTAGATGAGTGTAAGTTTATTATCTATGTAAGAAGATGACTCCTAGTTATGACATAAAACCCCCTGTGCTAAGATGAGAAGCTGATGGAATTTACAGCAGGAAATCTGAAATTATACAGAAATGTTCTACACAGAATATAGACCAGGATAACCGAACGCTCCAAGAGAAGCTGATGGAATTTAAAGCAGGAAATCTGAAATTATACAGAAATGTTCTACACAGAATATAGACCAGGATAACCGAACGCTCCAAGATATCTCCAAGTAAGCCACAGTCTAGACTCAACACATCAAACTGCAGTCCCTGGGGATTCATTCATTGCACACACTCTTACATCAGACATTGGCAGGACCTCCTGCAGGTAGGCTTGAGGACAACTGGCCATCGCATCTAAGCTAGAGTAAGTACTGAGTATCCATTCCAGTTAATGGGCTCAGTAAATCAATCATATATCCACTTTACACTGCTGTTTACTGAATTGTGATGGCATGCTTTTGTTAAAGTGTCACTTGGAGTTGCATCCTTTTGAAATGAGGTTTCAAAGGCACTTACAGATCACAGGAGCTCAGATCTAATATTTGGCTTCTAAATGACAGCAAGACTTTGAGCTTGTCTCGCTTGCTGCAAACTTGGGACTATAGCAGCTTATGTCACCCTGGTGGAAGTCTCATACCAAGCCTCAGCTGACGCATAGAACAGAAGATCCCAGAAATTCAGGCTAATAAATAAAGGCCCCCTTTTCCCCTGCTTTCAAACCTAGCTGCAAGATCCTTCAGTTCCCTAGAAAAGGATAGTTCATCTACCTCCAAGTCTTTTTAACGGGGATCATTCCTGAGCACATTTTTTCAGGCTCCTGTGCTCCCAAGATGATCTCTAAATCACATGGCAGGAAATCTTCCTCCCGAGCTGACTCCCGGCAGCTCTTCTTTGAAGGCCATGCACCTCCAGTTACACGGCCTTGGCATGTTAAGTGTACTGTAAGCTAATCACTGTACTGGTCCATGATATGAGCTGTCACTATACACCGAAAGTGAGTTTATATGTTTTCCTGGCCCTTGTCCAATTCTTCCCTTCCTACACTTCAAGCTTAATGGAGGACATCAAAGGAACCAATACAAAAGGGTATGCACTTTTGAACAAATTGCCAGAATAAAACAGAAAACAAACTTGTAACATAAAATAGCGGCTTAAATACAAATCATCTTTCCTTTTGAGAAGTGATGAGGACTGAAATTAACGTCTGCAGACGCTCCTGGCTACAAACATCCCTACTACCTCTGGCAGGGATTCACTTCTTGCTAAGCAGAGATGAACAATGCCCTGCAGGAAAACAACACAGAACAATTTGAAGTATTTTCCCTTTTCCTTCATTTTGCTATTGCTCTGCATTACTCTACAGCATCCCAAAACATCTAGTGTGTAAATATAAATGCTAGCAGGAAATACTTAATTCATGAATTTAATTAGAGGGCATGAAAGCCTCTATAATTACTGACTGCAGCAATGGTAGCAGAAGGGTAAGCTGTTGCTGGTAGCTTGAAGGCTTTTGTTCTTATTTAGAAGTAACAAGAAACTTTCCCCACAGGAGAACAGAAAGAATAAGTCAAGTGTGTTCTGTATTGAAACTAACAAGCCAGACAGAGTGGTTTCTTTTTCCCTAAATAGGTTAGAGGTCTCTTAAAAGCACTACACTTACATTCAGCGTGAGCCCCACCTTCACGAAGGTGAATCTAGGCAGTGCAGAGATGTGTGCAGGGCACTCACCTCATCCTTTCTCTGCCTCTGCTCCCACCTTTCCAATGGGCTGCACTGCTGAAGGCTCAAGCTGCGGGAGAGCCTGGGAGCTCCCAGGCATGGGCTCACCAGAACGGGGACTGCACCGAAGGACCCAGGCAACAGGGTGCGACTTTGCTCTGAACAGGTTGGATATGCAGCTCACGCTTTAGAGAAACACCACTAACAGCGCTGCTTCTTTTTTCTTTGAGACATTAGGCTTGCCAATCAGTAATGTATAAGCCAAAAAAAACCATCAAGTAAACAGAGAGGACATGAAAAAAGGAAATTTTAAACAAAATCTATACTACAGCTTAAGCAACATTAATGAAGCTTTTGCCATATGACTTGTGCTAAGAAATGTACTTCTAAATGAGAGCTTATTCCTCACTACCATTTTGCTAAGTCAGATGCAATCAAGGAGTACAAACAGCACAAGGCCTCAGTTCAAAAGTCTGATGAGGGAAGAACATCTCCACATCACTCTCAAAAGAGATTTCTTAAGCCCCAATGAATGTTGAGCAGCAAGGGAATAGCACATATTAAATCAAACAAGACTTCACCTCTTGGAAGCACAGGCACGCTATTCAGAATGATAAGGCAAGAGAAAGGACAATACAAGATATTTCTCCTGCAAATGGGTTAAAGAAGTGTTTTCCCATGGCCAAAATGCAAGAAGAGGAAAGAGATGCAGTGGAAATGGATCAGACTGATTCTGGGGCTGGATACCTTCATGCCACAGCACCCTGAGCCACACATCAGACTGTGCCTATCCTCACATCAGCTTCTATGTTCAGGCTTAATATGAACACTCTGAAATGTTTGCAAAACAACTAATATTTTTCTTTTCCCCCACTCTGAATGAACAGTAATCAATGTCTCCCTTCCTCTAATTTCCAAAGCTTGCTTCCCTGGGAGAGAAACCAATACACTTGGACAAAAATGGAGCCAAGGACATAGCTACCTCCCTACATGTTCAGCCCAGGAGGAGGTCAAAGACAAGTGTAAGTTCATGTTAGCTAACAGATTCGACCAAGGGGTTTTGCTGGACGAATGTCTCCAGGGTTCTTGGTCTCCTAATGAGTGAAGAAAAAGGATTTGGGCTCAAATTACAGCGGCATCATTCCCACTCATAAGGCAGTAGCCATTTATCGCCCTCTCCATCAACTCTTCTTCACTAAGAAAAAGAAGAGACAGGAAGAGAAAAAAAACTCAGGTATTCTATTCTCACCGTAGCATTCAGTCACATGCACAGCAAAATCCTTCAGAGACCCAACACAATTACAACACAGAGGCACATCACTACACAAAATCCTTTGGCAAAAGCAGTCCTGATCATGGCACGACAGTCAATTAATTGTTTTTATGGTAGTTTCATATAAACAAAATTGATTCTGTGAAAAGAGCAGCTCATATATCTACTTACTAATGCTGTAGCATTTCAATCTTAAACATACCTGCTCAGAATTTACACTGATACTTTAAGCGCTGTCCTGTACTACGTAATTAAAATGCACAGATGGTTCTAGTATTTTAATTGAATCTCCTTCTAAATTATTACTTGCATGTAACCCTGGCTATACATCTCTGCTCAGAACTGAAATTAATTCAGCCAGGACCTAGCCTGGAGATTGTCAGTACTTTTCAGTATCACAGCACGTTTATGTCTGACTGCTCACAAACTCCTTTCACCTTAAAAACAGGGGATATCTCCAGTGAACAGGCCTATTACTTCTTGAGCGCACACTTGTACTACAAGTCCTACTACTTTGGACATTTGTAAGGATGCTTTGGGGAACGATGGACCTCTCACTCTTCTGCTTGAACTCATCAGCTCTACCAGCACACAAAGGGAACGCACCACAAGAGCAAACAGACAAGGAGGAATAGCTGCAGAATGGTTTAGTCCTTTGGTGCCACTATGCAAGTGAAACTTGAATGAGTGCGCTGCACCTACAGCACCTCAGGTGCACTGCAGCACCTCAGATGGTGCTTGACTGCCTAAAGACAGAGTTGGTTTTTTTAAGCTGCAACCCAAAGCAAGCAATAAAATCAGGAAAAGATTCTACCAGACAGATCAACCGTGAGCCTCTTTCATTACCAAGGGAGAGACAACACCAACTTACACTACACTCAAATTATCCTTTCACCTGCATATCACTACAGCCCTAATAGCCACAACTGGATTTAGCCAGCCCCAAGGTGTCTTTAAGCAGACAGCCAAGCAAACAAGAACCTCTATTTCTTAATTTTCAACAGAGCAAACGGCTGCTAAAGTGTTATTAGACTGGGGAAAAAATAGGCATCCCAGGAGAAGATAACAAAAAAGAGAAGTACATTGCAGTGCTCTAAATCTGCTGCCTCACTCTCAGACTGTCCAAACCACAGCATACAGAAAGCCAAGTGCAGCACCAACATCTGTAAGTTATATAAAAAGCAATTTCACCCCTGTTACAGGTCAGAGTGAAAAATGGTTAGTGCAGCAGGCAAAGACAAAAGGCTATCTGTTCTCCATCCTCAGACTGGCAGAGATGTTCACCATGCTGAGTGGTGAGATATTAGCAGCTCAGACGGTGATGCATGGTTAAGTAGCTCAAACACCGACCGTGGGTTTTCAACACGCAGTAACTGTCTCTCTCACAGCTGAACACATCGCAACTCAACCTCTCAGTGTTGAGGGACAGAGGAACAGAAAGTTGAGCTGCCTTTGGATCTTCTGTCTGATGTGATAGGAATTGACTGCAGAGTGCTTAGGAACAGAGGAACAATTAGCAAAACTAGTGTGGGATTCAGCACTTCTTCCCCACAAACAAATCTTGTTTATGTAAAGCCTAAAGGATGAGCGTGAAAGCTTGACAAGATAAAAGTGATGAAAGTGAGCGGATGCAAAGTAAGACTGTCATAAACCAGAGGGAGAAACATTTCATATTTTGCTAAAAATATATGTACTTTCTTTTTGTTGTTGATTTGGGTTTTTTTCTTGAATCATGAAAACAAGATATTGGGTCTGTAGCAGGGGAAGAGGAAAACAAGTGTTCACAACATGCTTCGTAGTGTTGTGTGTCAAAACCAACTGCCAAAAGACTACCTTCCAATTGTTTGATTTCAAGCAGAATCTTGCTCTGCTGCCTGGGTAACCAGAGTGATTGTACACAGCTGATGACAGGGACCTCAGGTATCTGATCACCTTCTTTCTTTACCTTTCCCTACTTACCACAAAACAAGACACGGATCTGCACATGTTCAGCCCACACTGTGGTTATATAAAGCTTTAAAGGCTTTTTTTCCCCATGGTAAAAGGCTTTCTGGCAATGCCCGACACTACATGTCAGGTACCTCAGTCAGCAGTGAAGGGATCAGATGCTGACTTCCCCTTGGAAAAACAAAAGCTTTATTTTCAGATGGTGCAGATGAAATGAAAATACTGCTAAAAGCTGGAGTGTCATTATGTCCACATGGTGCTACGATAGAAAATTAGCTAACCTGCAGTTATCTGCATCAAGAAGTCAACAAGAGCTGCTAGTCCTAGCACCAGAGCTGCTTTTACTGTACTCCTCCATAGCAGTGGGAATTACAGAGTGGTTAATTGGGTCTCCGATTTGTATAATAACAGGTAGGATGCTGTGTGGCTCCACTTACAGAGACAAAACTAGATCAGAGCTTCCTCCACATTTTACCAACACGTATCGTCATGGCACAAACATCTAGAACCGTCATGTACTGCTGTAGGGAGGACCTGGCGTTCAAAAGGGGAGCGAAGGAAGGGTATTTGATGAGGGTGGAAGCACATGTTAAGGGTGCAAATAAAAGTCTCCTCCTTCCTTTAGGAATCTGGAGATGAGCCTGGAAGGGAAAGGTCAAGTGAGTTTCCCCTGAAACGGTGAGAGCTGAGGGGCTCTCATACAGTAATGGAAAAGCAGCAAGGAAATGTGATTACAACCTATTACTTCCAGTATACAAGAAGATATAAGAACAGTACATAAAAAGAGGCAGTATTGTGTCTGCAAACATTAGAACAAGAACGCTTTAAAAAAACCCAGAATCCACAAACTTTTTCTCATTGATTGCCCTTAGATAAAAAGCACTGCAATGCTACTAAACAATAAAAACTCAGAAGAGAACACTGCAAATACTTCATTTATCTTACACCCATATTCAAGTAATAACTAAAGGACTCTAGGTTAAAAAAGCCATTGAATAATACTTAAAAGTCTAATGTGCTCACCTTCCCATCATAGCGTTTCACTATAAATTGATCCAGACCCAGATCTGAAAGAGGAAAAAAAAGAGACAGTTAAAAAATGGTCTTGGAGTATAAAAGCAAGCATTTCATGGGTTTTCTGTCTGAGTGGGGATTAGAAAGTAAAATGCACTGTCTGATTAACATCAGTAGGAAGTATAAAGACAGAGAAGGGAAATTTTTCTGGCTTTGTGCATTTTGCACATCATATTTTCACCAGGAAAGACAACTAACGCATGGTATTCGAAAGGAAAACTTCCTTCTATCAGGGACAACAGGACAACAGTGCCCAGCATCTCTCAAGAGCCTGAAATACCCACCTCACTGTGGAAGATTTCTGCACTATTACCAGGCAAACATTTCACCCATGATGCCCCATGTAAATGCATGTTCATAAAATTCTTATTAATTTTAATAACACCTTTTGAATGGCTCACAAATGGCAAACCAAAGAATTGCTCCCGTAATTGAGATATCCTCAAGTAAATCCCAGACTTGCCCATATTTGAGTATAAAATTGTTTGTAAATAGGTTGGTAAAGGAGATAAGTTGTAGCTGCAATCAGAAGGTGGTGAGCGCTATAGCTAGAGGGGCATTTTTGAGAAAGGCAGAGAGACGGGTTATTTATACTGGTAAATTTAATTTCTCATCCCAACACAAAACATTTTCTCTATCTTTAAGAGTGGAAAAAAAATCCCAGCATTTGCAGAGTTAGGGCACAGAACGCTGTCTAATCTGCAGTGCCTGGCAGGCTATACAGACACTGATGAACGCACATATAAGCAAGATAACAGAAATATTCAGGAAGATTAATTATCTGAGCTTTGCAATCCAATGTTGGGAAGACTCACTCTGAAGGGAGATTGAGCAGAACTCAAACAGAGCTCTTCCAGTAACTCAGGAGAGCATGGGCCAGTTTTCCGTTCTCTGAAGAATAAAACCCTTCAGAAAAGCTACGTCCTGTGCATTTTCTGCCACAGTTTATGATAACTATCATATCCTCATTTCAATTTAAATTAGAAAAAAGGCCGATAAAAACAAAATAAAACCTCTCCCACGCCTGCTACATCACTTGCTTGTGAAGGAGGATAATAAAACTCTTCCCGTCTACTGGAAAGGTTCATAATGGTTACAGCACAGAAAATGGAGTTATTAGTTCCTTCAGGGTGACCTCCTCAACCTTTCTGAATGAAAGCAGCTAACACTTCCCCGTCATCAATTTCCACGGTCAAGGCAATTTGTCAGAGAGCTTTCTGGATTCGTGAATATTCAAGCCAGAAAACACCTTCTCAGTCTTTCGTGTGTCTTACAATACAATGAAAAGTGCATATTCATACTCATTTTCAGACTTTAATCATCTTCTGAAGAATTTTGTCCTCAACGTTGCAGGTCTAAATGTAGTACAGTAAGAACTGTCACATTTAGAGGTAGGATTCATTTAATAAATGTTCTTATTTTACCAGAGATGTGTTACCTGTTCAGAGCTTGCCCCTAACCATCCATCTGGATGCTGACCGCTGAGCTGAGCTTAGCTTTATGTCCATGTATCATAAAAGTCATTTCTCAAGCACATCTCCTGTTCCCATGCCAGGAAATAGCACTGCAGGACACTCTCTGACAGTCCCCCATTACTCATGTACTCATTTTCCAAAGCTAAAAAACCAACATGGTTTAACAATACCAAGTGAAAACATGTTTTAATGGTCCCCCTCCCCTCCTGCAACTGGACACTACTATTGGGAAAGCAAACAGCTTTCAACGTAGACACAAAATGAATGGATGCTGTGTAGATGAAGAGCAAGGAAAGATGAACTGGTTTCTTTTACATATATACATAGAATAAATACAGTATCTATCTCTAAATAGAGATAATATTTATATAATATATAATAACATATACACTAACCTGCATACATACAGAAAAATTACTAAAACCAGTCAAATTACACCTAAAAAGGCAGAATACCAACACCTGTACTAAAAGAAGAGGCCAGCATTATATTACAAACTTTGTGCTCTCCACAGAAGAAACATGAGGCTGGCAAAAGGGGAGGCGATGGGGTTATTATTGGAAGGTACGAAAAAGCACAAGACTTAACAGCAATAAATTACAATAACGATGGAGTCAGCGAAAGAAAAACACAGTAGTGAAATCAGGAGTTGTGAATACAGGGTAGCTTCCTCCAGACTGGGGTTTGGTCCAGCCTCATTCACCTAAGCACAGAGACATAGGTTTGCACGTGTTTCCTTGATTGCTATGGCATGTTACAAAGAAACAGGGAAAAACAAAGCGTCTGAGTAACCTGAAACTATTCAAGCGAGGGACAGACATTGACTTACATATGGCTTTTTGCAATTGCATCTAAACCCTCCCAGCAGGTGTAGAAGTTGCCAGGTCTGTCCTCAAGCTTAAGAGCTCTGAGCATTTAATTATTTCCTGAAAAAACTGCTGCCAGCACTGTAGTCATGACAGAAATGTAATTATTACCCATACCATGTCAGCCTCCTTCTACACAATCGCATCAGACAAGATGCAAACACATAACCCTGGTTTATGAAGGTCTTGGAGATCAGGGACAGAATGCAGCACAAAATTTTGTCACCTCTCTGCTGCACTCTTAATGTCCCTCAATAAAGTTCCCCTACAAGAGCTCCCGAGAGAAAAAGCCAATCCAAAAGCTGAAAAAGGGCATTTATACATTGAAGGCATACAGTTTTCCTTTTTCCAATACAGTTTCTTTTCTTTTTATGTACTTAGCTACATGTCTTTCTACAAGTCTTTAATCTTAGAAACCGACAAAACGAAACCAAGAAAAAAGAAGGACTGTTGCCTGGTGCCTGTGTTGTCCTTTCTTTTTTTTACACAACATAAAAACCTCAAAAGCCTTTTCCTCCAAGACGTTACAATAGGAATTCAGCGTCTGCGTAGGCTGGAGAGCTAATGGAAACACTCTATGAATGAGGACAATCATATCTGAACAAGGAAAGGAACGAATGTTAGTTATTACATCTCTGTTATTCAAAAGGCAGTGCGCTAAGTTAAAGTCACCACAGGACGGTCGTAAGCGATACACTCATAAAACAAATATCCTCTGGCTGGGCTGTTGCTGATGACCTGCAGGAACACAAGCTAATAGGCATGTTAAAAGTAAAAAAGGGCTTTTTCCACCTTTCACTGTAAAGCACAGGCTATAATACTGTTCTCCAGGAATAGATTAAAGGATTTCCTTCAATAGAGGCAGCAATGAAATCTAGAAATCTTTGCTTCAGGAAGCCTCCCTGGGACAGAAAAGCAGCACACCACACACCATAGGTACCCCAGAGTGCACAGCGACCACCCAGAGCAGCTGCGCCTCCGTGCTTGCTCCTGCTCGAACAAACCCAGAACTTTCACCACGACCTGCCCAGAACATGCCTTTCATTGACATGAAACACTGCACAACACCTTGCCTTTTGCTACGCAGCTGGATCAAAGCCCCTTTTGCTCACCCAGCCAAGGGTGTTGCACTGCTCACCTTCAGCAGCGAGGACCTACAACAACGTCCAAATCTGCTGCCCATAGCCAGCTTACTTTTTATCTTTAAGTATCACTATGTATTACTCCGCCAAATTCTGATACCAAAGGAAGTACCACATTGGGGACCAAAAGAAACAGCAGCACTGCTGAGGAGTAGCTAAGCAAGTGGCATCGCTGTAAGTGTTATTTCACTCACCAATACCAAGAATAAAGGCCCCCACTCTTATTCATGTGAGGGTGTCTTCACAGCACTCCAAAATAAAAATATTTCAAGATAAATCAAGATTATTTACACTCAGTGCCTGCTACAACACAGAAAAAAAGAGTGTTCAACAGGACAACTGTATTCTCTGCATTTACTACTTTATTTTTGGGGTGGGGAAGATGTTTTAATTGAGAAGGAATTATTTATGTAAAGGAAAAAACCACAGCATAACCTGCTGTTACCCTTCTTCGGCTCTAATTAAATCTCAAGTCAAATGCTTATTGTATTTCTATTGATTAACAAAAACATACATGCCAGAGATCCCTCAAAGCTAGCTAATTACCAGCTTGATAAATATCTAAACAATTACTAAGCTCTTGATATTATCCTGCATAGAGGGGAAAAAAAAAAAAGGAAACCAGGGGCAACAGATGATAGATTGCAGTTATGAAAAATATTTAACAAATGGGCTTCCAGAAGAACAATTATATTATGCCAAGAACATAGTTGAGATCTATTAGAAACCATCATGATTTCCTTTGGGATGCCAGTTTTCCACTGATGGAAAAGCCTTTTCAACTCCTTCCAGTCTTCATACAGTTGTCAGATTTTTCACATTATTTGGGTAACATCTGCTTTTCCTTTCCTGTTGCTCGATATATAACATGGACTCTTTCTTGCAAGTAGATGAGCAAAAGGGCTAATTACCAAGACTGAAGAAGAACCATGCATGCAATATGCTACATTATGGGAGGAGAAAATGCTGGACCATGTTTTCTTTCCCCTCCAGAGCTGTAACTCAGCTTCTGATTTTTGTATACTACTTCTCCCTGAATTCAAAATGTAATCTGAGAGCAAACAGTGAGCTGCCTGAGTTTTCTCAGGGGGCAATACATCCAGGTTTGTGTTAATGTCCAGAATTGTTTTGTTCAAGGAACTACGTTGCCCTCGTCTACCTCCCTGCCCCCAGTGGGCCAGTCAGTCTCTCTACAACATGTGTTATGAATGCAAATCATCCATACCAACCCATCTTCTGTACTGGAAGCACTAATCATTTGTTTCTTCCGATGACTCTTCCGTAAGGAGAATCTTGTCAATGCTGATCGATATTTGAAGGGCAGGAGTCAGGAGGATGGGGCCAGACTCTGTTCAATGGTGCCCGGTGACAGGACAAGGGGCAAGAGGCACAAACTGGAGCATGGGAAGTTCCCCTGAACATGGGGAAAAACTTTTCCTGCAAGGGTGATGGAGCACTGGAACAGGCTGCCCAGAGAGGCTGTGGATTCTCCTTCGCTGGAGATATTCTAACCTACCAGGACACATTCATGCGCAACCTGCTCAAGGTGACCCTGCTTCAGCATGGGGTTGGACTGGATGAGCTCCAAAGGGCCCTTCCAACTCCAACAGTTCTGGGATTATGGAATTATGTGACTACCACATGTAAGGGTATGTGTAAATGCAACTCTTGCTGCTGCTCCTCCTTGGCTAGGTTCCTGGGTTCTCCTATCAGGCATGACAGACTGGATGATCCTTGTTTAGGAATGACATTTTTACAGAAAAAAAACCTGACATCTTTTGACTTTCCTGGTTCTGGAAGATAGGCACCAAGTTACCTCCCTGTCTTACTGACAACCACTCACTGAAGACATCTCCAGCAGATATAATCCAGGAAGAAAACAGAAATAAGTCCCCATCAAAAACCAGAAGGCAAGTCCAGCATCTCTTGTTTCCTTCTGAGTCTTTAAATATCCCAGTCAAACACTTTGCACAAGTTTAGGAACCTGTAAGAGCCTAGGGAGTCCTCCTCCTCCCCACCAGACCAGGTGAGCACTTGTAGCAGCTCATGATTGCTCGTTCTACAGAAGACCAACTCAAAATAACAAATAATCACTCAAGCACTACAGCAATCCAGAACCCAGCTGGTGTTCAGCTGCTGATGTAGTCCAGATATAAGACCCCCCAGCATTTAAAAACTGAGAATCAAGCTATACAGTCTGATTGAGTCACCAGGTACCAGCACCATCCTCCACAGTTCCTCTCCTCTGACACTGTCCTGCGCACAGAGGCTGCAGGGGCACAATTGCTGTTTTTGTCTGAGCTTTGAAAGAACTTTGATGGTTTGGATCTTGAAAGGCATCATTCATGCAGCAGAAGTTTGGGTTAAGCAGAGAGGTTAGCACTAGAATTGAAGA
This sequence comes from Cuculus canorus, assembly GCF_017976375.1. NCBI lineage: Eukaryota > Metazoa > Chordata > Aves > Cuculiformes > Cuculidae > Cuculus > Cuculus canorus. The sequence continues at coordinate 35,581,984 of NC_071407.1, forward strand.
ACAAGACTAGTTTGGACATAACCTGTCTGTGTTACAGCATGCTGTGACTAGATATGAAGTCTTTTTTCACTTCTTTTAATCCTTACTAGAGGCCCCAAACACCCTGACACTAGCTTAGCTTGCCACAACTCCTTTGACCCAAAGTACTCGCTTCCCCCAGAACAATCAATGCAGGATGGAAACAGAAAAACTTGGGGAAACAGAAGGAACTCAGAGGCTAGGAAAGAGAGGAAGACTTGGCAGGCCACCACCACGTGGGTCCAAGCACCTGGAAACATTAAGGTAAGCCAACAGCTATGCAGGACTACAGAGAATGCAGAAGCAACGTCCTGCAACTATGGAGCATGGGATTCCAGTTCCTGTGAAGCGTCATGGCTTTATACCTTTTTTCAGCAAAAGCCCATGCCTTCTTTGAAGAGCTGCAACAACTAAAACGGCATTTTTGCAAACCCTTACCCTTCCCACGGGAGACTGAAAGGTATTAATTTCAGCTGGTTTGGGGCTCGGGTGCCAAACAAGCACCAGGTACAAAGCAACCATCCCCGCTCATCCAGCCTTGGAGATGAGCTGCCTCTTGGGCACCAGAGAAGGTGAGAGGGGGAAAAAACAACACAGGACTGCAGGGAGCAGATATCCCTGCCCACACTTCTGTTGGTGCTTGGACTTTCCAGATAGCGCATAAAGAAATCTACTTTTTTATTTTTTTATAAGCAGCTTCCAAGTTTAAAGCCATTCTTTGGCTTATTCTGACAGATACTTCCAAGCTCAGCAAGAGCGTGTCACACCCTAAGCACAGCTCGCCTGCTTGGGAAAGCTGCAGCAGAAAGCTCTACTGAACTATTAAGAGAAAGCAATCTACAGGAGCTAATGAATTGGCATTCCTTTTCCCTAACCTAGCAAAAAGCAGTCAACAATTCAGTAGATGCTTTACTGACAATAAATCAAATGTTCCCCTATGTAATCCATAAAAATGAATCAGGGATACGATCCTTTGCAGTAGATTAGCGGTTTAAAAATAAATATAACAGGGACTGAGATACCTCATCTCTCTGTATTAGTTACATTCCACAATATTTTCTCTCCATAAAAGAGGAGACACGTTAACAATAAGTTACTCACTGAAATTACAACCAGCACCTTGAGCATTCAGAGCATCCCCTGCTCACATCTTGGACTGCTTATGCAGGACTGTATTAATCCACAAGACCAGAAGGTAACTGTCTTGCTGCAAAAACCTTTTAACAAATACCACTCATGGAAAACCCTGTGGTTAGTAGGACTGCGGAAAGTAAGCCACAATTCGGTTCAAGCATTAGCCTACCCAGCTAGTGCAATTACAGCAGGCTACATCAATACCTGAAGGAGATTTCCAAGGAGCACTCGGGGCTACCAGAGAGGAAGGCAGTGTGCTCCAGCCCTGGCTGAGGGCACACCCAAGTAATGACTAAGGGAGAAAGCAGCCCTGGCATTTCCCTAGTAATCTATCATCTAGATTACCCTATGAGTCAGAAGTACCGAACAGATGTAAAGTATAGAAATAAACTGGCCAGCAGGTAGCACTCTTTGTCTTTAATTTCTGGTTTTAAAATCAGACCTATCTTCTCTTTTTCTTTTTTTTTTTCACAACCAGCTTTTAAAACATTTGGGAAGAAGGTTACGGCTGGTTTGACTTTACTGTAGCACTAAGTGTTTTACTCTTCTACTGTTCATTATGTATTAAAAAAACCCCATTAACTGTGATTGTCATGATGTACAGTGCTCGTAAGGAACAACCGCCATAGCAGCAGCTTTGTCTAGAAGCAAGTCCATGCCGGTAATGGTCCTCAGGATAGATTTTCAAACCAACAAGATGTAAGGTGCCCATGCTCCTGTTTTGCCTGCTTAAGGGCATCCAAAGCTCAATTTCCCTCTCAATTCCACTTTCCAGGAGCACCTGTAAGTATCACCAAGGCAATTTTCTTCCTTTACAGGCTGCTTTGTGTCACTGACTAGCAGCATTTCCAGGCACTTAAAGGCACCACAGCTTTCACAGAGGCCATTTAAGCAGCTCACCTAGCCAGGATAATAATAGTTACAATGGAAAGTTAGTGACTAAGACTGACAAATTATTTCCTACTAGTCACCTTTACTTGTCCCCAAAGCAGGTATTTTCTGAGCACTCTTCCACCCATTTTCTGTGCGCACTTTAAAATCTGCACATATATTACTCCGAAGAAGTAAAAGATAATAAGATTTCTTAAACATAGGATATTTTCTATTTTCAGCTGGCTGACACACACACACAAAAGACTTTCATGGGAAGGCTCGCACTCAACCAAGTACTGCTGCTTTTCAATGTTCCAATTTTAGCTTTAGCCAGACAAGACAGCAACACAATTTCAGCATCTATGAACATTATCTTCTGCTTACTGCTCAAACTATTTTTTCACTGAAGATGACAACATGTTATTCACACAAAAACTACAGCCATTTTCAGGACTTGATGAAAAGCTAAATATCAGTTCACCAATTTGCTTTAATACTAATGCCAGGATTGTTTTTCTTCCCTCCTGCACACACTCCATATTGTTGTTTTCCAAGGACAAGCGTACACGGTATTTATTTAGTAGCTGTCACATAAGGCACCAAAACAGTTTCACAGTTTGTGCATAAATCCCACTCTCAAAAAGTTACATTTGGGGGCTGTAATTCTTCATTAATGTCTGCAGAGAGAATAGGAGTTTTAAATTGACAAAAGGCTGTTTCATTCTTTGAGATACTGTGGGAGACCAAGAAATTTGATTTCCCACGTCTCACACAAAACACGGATCTTCAAAACAGAAGACAGTCAAAACTCTCCTGCCACTCCACAAAACCCAACCTCTTACCAAATGCTCAGGAGAGAGCCTTCCAGATGAGAAAAAACAGTGTCTGCTCTCCTGCCAGTTGCCTACCAAACCCCCACAGGTACCACAGCTGCCATGCCTCCCTGCAGTCCGCAGAGAATTTGAAGCTCGTGGAGATGGACCCCTTTATTTCTAAGGCTTTCCTTGACAAAGCAACACCTTTTTGCAGATTCTTTAGTAGTTCCTACAACGTTTCAGTTGAAGGTAATCTTCTGATATTAAATATGCTGGAGAGACCAGTCTGGTTCCTGTGTGGCTGCACTGGTTGCTCTCTGCCTTGTCTCCTTCACTTGTTACGTATCTGTTATCCTTCTGCATATCATTGCATCGCTAGAATGCATGGGTTGAGCACACCACTCTGACAGCGGCAGCACCCTGCTTTTGCGCCACACCTCTCAACGTAATAAGAACAATACCCAACAACATAATTGTTTGATGGAAAATTTAAAGATCAGGCAGGCATAGACTGTATACTTAATTCCCTTTGTCATCATAGTTTCTCAAATTACTACACACACATCACTCACTCTCTGGTTGCTTTTCATTAGGTGTTATTGATCTCACAAAATCCTGTGGTGTCATAAAAACCTCCGATTCCCCATGCTCATTTATGACTTTCAAGGTAGCGAAGTATCTGAAGATTTTGTCTGGCGTGGAGTAGGCTCTGATCCTGTTCTCGTATTCCATCACCTGTAAATGAAATTTAATCAGCATTAGATGTGCATGGTTCCTCCCCCAATACCTCTGTTAGCACTTTGGAGCTCTGACAGTTGCTTCTCACAGGTTTGTTGCCATGTGGCACAACACAACACTTAAGAGAAACAATGCTGAAAGGGTCAAAGTATCTCCTATCCTCAGCCTTTCAACAGTCAGGAAAGCTGGAAGTATCAACTCCTGACGTTCCAGAATTCAGAACAAGCACTAAAAGTCTTTACTATCTGTATGTTTTGACTCTTGAAAAAAACAAATTAAAAAAATCCCTGAAGGCACTTGTAAACATGAACATAAAAAGGCACCTGTATCACATCTGTGAATCCAAAGCAGCTCAACATCTCAACCACGGTGCTGAAGGGTCTGGTTTATGGTTAATAAATGAAGTAAAAGAAAAGTCTTGGAGAGCTGGGAGACACATTTGCTTTCAAGCTGAGACTTGGAAAAATCTACTCGGAGCCACAGCCGGTTGCTCAATCACCCAGCCTCACTTTTTCCTCTTTTCTATCACTTCGGCAAAATTCCACAGAAACATTCTTTACTCGGTCCTCATCTCGTCACCAATCTGCCACTTGCTAACTGCCAGCAGCAATTATTTTGTACCTAGAACTGTTTTCCCCATGACACAGCTAGAATTAATCAAAGAGAACGGAAAGCTTTTATGAACAAAAATCACAACCTGAGGCCACAAGGGAGGGAAAAGGCACAAAGATCTGCATTTCATTATGTACTAGGGCAGAAAACTTTCCTTCCCAGTTCAGCTTTTTATTTCTACATTATGCACCACTTTTAACAGTCCATAATGTACTTGAAACCTTCAGTAATTCTGGCCAAGAGCCACGAGAGAAAAATAACAACCAGTGATCTGTGGGAAGAAAACAGAGAAGATCAAGGATACTGCCAAGGCATCTGTAGATCATTTATGGCTTGAGTCTTGTTTCAACCTTGTCTTTTAACTCCAACGACTTCTCCACCCTGATGTTTATCAGAAAGAAAAAACCCTCTCTAATTTTTCATATTTCTAGGATAAAATAAGCCAAAGGCTTTTAATCCCCCAACCCAGGCTTGGGTAAAATAGCCAGGGGAAAGCAAATCCTTTCTCCTCTACACTTGTCCCAGCTCAGCCTGTCCAGCAAATGTGACTGGAGAAAAGAAAAACACAGCAGAAGGTCCTACTGATAAGCTTTTGACAATACCTAAAGCATTCTCCCTGTTTTCTTCTTTGCATCACCATAGCTTTCGCATAACCGAGCCCATCAGGAACACAGAAATGTCCTTGCATCAGCGAATACAAACAGGCCCCTCTTTCCTGTAGCCACCTGCACAGAAGAAAAACTTTGCCACTACTCCCATTTGTTACTACTCTTTGCACCTAAAATCAAACTTCATCCCATTTTTACTGCTTGAGTCCACAAGGTCCTCCACAGATAAGGGTATTTGATAAAAAGCAATTGTTTTATTGCAAACTTACAAGTCACTGTCTCTCACTAGAGCTGCAGTAAAGGACAACCTGCACTTTCCCAGCTTTTTCCAGCTGCAAAGTTGGATGTGTCTTTGTCTACAGCTCCCACCTGGCAGGCAGTAATTTGCTATGTTAAAGTGATCATTTGACTTGTGATTGCAGGCTCTTATCTCACTCCTTCTGGTAGCATGATCTGACCTCATTATGAATAACGCTCCACCCAACTTAATCAGCCAAAACCATAGCGAAGTACTTATATCTTTGAGCAAGACAACTAAAACCAACTACAGATTCAAGTCCAGGACTGGAGCCAAGAGCAGATGCTGCAGATCACGACCAGCAGCCCCCTCCATCCATGACACCCTCTCAACACAGATGCTGTTCCTCACCTGACATCTTCACCAATTCTCCTCCTTACCAGTCCAGCAAATTCACTGACAGCTTTTCCTTAATCCAAGCTTGGGATAATCTTCAAGGTCCCTGCTTTATTGATGTTAAGCAGTCTACGTTTGCTTTGACTTTGGGCACAGAAATTTTCCAACACCCCATTCAGACCCACACTGCAACCCTTAAGTCAATTAAAATCATCACTTACAGCATAAGGAAGCATCTATTTATTACTGAGCCCTTTCCTAGATTATTTGACATCCCATCTTCTATCCACACGTACTGCAGAATGAAAATCTTCCTCAGATGACTGCCAGGTGCTCCTGAAGATGCAATTTTGAATATGCAGCTCTAGAGCAGGAAGGGTCAGTCTGTTGCTCAGAAGCCACATACAGCTCCCAAAGCCACGTTGCATGGCTCACAAAAGTCTAATAACAACACAGGCAAAAAAGAAGTCTTGTGTCACAGAAGGCAGCATAACCACGCACAAATCTGCAAACCTAGAGGTTTGTCCCCATACAGCCTGTGGCTTCATGAGAAATATGTAAGTAGGCTTGGGTTCCAACCAAAGCAGCTGACCTCTCTTGGAAAAACAGACCCTGAGTGTGCAGCAGGTGGAGAGCTGCCAGTCTCATTTTGCATTAGGTCTCAGAGCACAGCAAAGCAGAAAATTAAGGATTTTTAATGACAATCACTTTCTGATGCAATGCTTGCCACATCTGGCCGAAGAAAGCTGAGCTGAGCTGACCTACCGCCTCCATGTAAGCTGAAAGCAGTCCCTCTAACCCCAATGCAGTGTAAGAAATGGCATTACCTGTTTCAGCAATTTTAGATCCAAAAGAGAATCTGAGTATGTACAACTACTCCAAGTTTCAATGTAAGCTACTGCTAATCATTTGCATGCTTCTGGGTTCCAGCATGACATACATAAACAATTAGCCATGACATACATAAATCCCACAATTTTCAGGACAAATACATTCCTGAAAAATTCTAAGGAACAACGGTCTTAAATAATTCACAATTTAGACAAAAAAAGTACAATCTAAAATGCTTTTTAGGATATTGCAAGCTGTTTCATCAGAACTGAAACCATACTTCTTCCTCAAGAAGCGAGTAAATGCAGCAACAATTCTCTCCTTTCGCTTGCAGCTGAACTCACAATTACCTCATTTTTGCTAACATGATCTAATCAGCTGGCAAAACACATGTTACAATCCATCCCTCTGACTTCAACAGTGGATTGAAGGTGAAGCCAGGTCGAGAAGGGAACAGCCGAGACCTTGCAAATAGGAACAACTCACTATTCAAGAGTGGGTGCTTAACACAGAGTGGATGGTAACATGGGTGCCCTGATCTCACTAGAGAAATGGAGATAAAAAGCGCATGTGTATGCATTTGGGGGTACACACCACCATCTGTGTGGGTTTCTTTTTTACACTGCTTCTAAACAATCTGGACGTAAAATCACCCCAAACAAAACTCTCCTTCCATGACCTCTTGCCTATGAAATGCTCAAAAATACTTTCCTGGCAAGGCGTGCACCCAGGTGGCTGCCTTCCCCAGTACACACCAGTCCTTGATGCAGCAGAGACCAACCAAAAATTCTCCTCCTGCCCCAAGAACTACAGCCACATGTAATCAGGGGCCTCCAGAAAGACACTGTGACCAAAGGGGACAAGTTTCTTTCTGGCATTTATTAATAAGAGTGGGCACTGGAGGAGAAAGATGAGCAAGTAATCTCTATTGTAGCTGCTGTCAAGACAGTCAATGTTTATGCTAAGCCTCAGCTTAAAAGGAAAAAACCACAAATCCTGCACAGACATGAAAACAAAGCTCCAAATTAACAACTCAATTCGCATCCAGAGCTTCACTGGGGCCTCCCTGACCATTTGGCAGAACGGGAACTCTGGCAGTCCAGCTCTACTGCACACAGCTTAGCAGGGTAAGGTAATTAGAATTAAATTTCTTTGTGTTTCCTACTGTAATGCATGCTAAAATGAAGACTTAGCACAACTAACACTGAGGCAGCATACCTGTGGGACCCTGAAGACGCTGCCAAGCGTATCTTGACAAAGCAGTCCTAACGCTGCATGCAAACTCTTAGTATAATTAATTAACATGTCAGCACACCCACATCATGTACTACCACTCATGTATTACCAGTCACTAGCCTTTGATGTATAAAAGCACACAAATGATCTTTTCCTTCCCTCCCTTACACAGTCAGGATCGATACATTGCATAACCAGGAAGACAACATGTGCCCTGGAACGAGCCACACACCATCCCAGCCCCAGCAGGTGCAGAGTGATTTGTATTTCAACTTCCTCTTCACTGAATCATCACGCAAAACAGCAATGTCGTGCCTAATTTATTATTATACCACCTTGATTGAAAGCAACATTGGGCTAACAAACAAGTGTTAAACACTTTCAATTAAGCTTGTTTTTTTTCTCAAGGAAAACTCCACGATTTCCAATTGATTAGGAGAATAATTGGAAAGGGGTTTTACTGAGGGCTTTGTTGTTTGGATTTTTTTTTAAACATATAGAAAAGTCAGGAATTCCTTGTGCAGAACCCCCTTAGGTGCTACACAACTGATTAGGGGAGCAGCACATCCTGGGAGTAGCCCTGATTTTGAGCAGGGAGCCGGGGCACACCTTCCTCTGCCATCCAAGCTGGAAACATTCAAACATACCTCCTCAGATGACTCACTAGGACAGCTGCTGATCAAACACCAAGACCAAACCAGGGACGCTCACGTGGAAACCAGTACTGCGAGACTACTAGTTACATCCTGCATTAAACAAAGCAAAGCACCTCTGGCACTCAGGTCACAGAGGGTACATGTGGTCTTTAAAGGCTAGAGAGAAGAGGGTTTATGTTGGCAAAAGATTGAGATCTGTTTTAAACAATGCTTTCCTTGCTGAAATAGCCACTCCTGAATTGAGCCATGTAGGATCATTCCCACCAGACCTCTTGGGCCCTCTCCACACCCGGCTTATGTCTTATTTGGAAAGCATGGCCACATTCCTCCCTGCCTAGTATGGGAAGGAAAGAGCCGGTCAGTGTAGATACATCTCTTAACAACTGGAATAAAAGTCTTTGCTAGCAAATAAATGTTCCCTGGCCAGAAGCAACCAGCCGCACAAGACAAAAATCAACCATGACATTTGCTGTATCAACAAATGTTCTTTTTCAAAAATAAGGGAGTGCAAGAAGGCGGATCATTTCTTTGCTCTCTGCAACACGCCTCCATTTGCTGACACTGGAAAAAAAGTGCTTCTCTTGAGTGGTCCTGGCAAGAGGTAAAGTCATTCTGAAGCTGTCAGAGTACCTGACGCTCAGTTGCCAAGAAAATTAGCAGAAGCCAAAACCCCATATTCCTGGACAATTCGGAATATCTCAGCATAGTATCTTACAATATAAGTCCACTGAGCTGCCACCAGCATGACACAACAGGGAGAGTTTGGAGCCCCAATACCACAAGGCACTTGAATTTTCAAGTTGTTTAATTGACACTAACCAAGAACAGAATATGATTCAGCAACTTCAAACAAAACAGCTCTTAATTTTTTATGAAAAGCTGTTAAGCCACTATATACAACCATCCACAATTTAGCAGCTAATGAGATGCAGTTTCTAGGATATGGACTCAAAAATAATTATCAGAAGCAAATCATACAGAAAGGAATAGTGCAGAGCATATACTCCCTTCCTCCTCTTTGCACTGCAAAGATATTAAATCATCAAACACAGCCCAATAAAACTGACATCCAGACAGGCTTTAAGATAAAATATCGAGGCCTGCCACCTCCCAGTTACAGGACTCTCCATCAGACCAAATCGTACATCTTGTAATAAGAGTGGTTACAGATAGCACCAAAATAGTTGTCAGGCAGTTCTGAGGAGCCCAATGCTTGGAGGGTCACCCAATAGCAAAGGCAGGTCACAAGTTGACAATACAGTTCATTACTCAAGCTTTCCTCCTCTTGAAATTGTATCTGATATAAAAAACAGTCTCATCAAGAGAGACACAACTAACCATGAAGAGGGAGTGAGGCTGTATTTTGACAACTACATTTCCATGCAATAATTAAAGGAAAAATCAAAGTACACCTTTGCTATAACCCTCTCTCCCATGCTCATCCTCTACTTCTTCCTACAGATACAGCTCATTCGCTAGTGAACACGTAGGAATGGAAGGGCTCACACCGAGACACATGCTAGATGTCCAAGATGGCTTTAAAGCTCTCGCACTGACTCCCTGCTTTGCATGTACCCTCCTAACAACCATCAAGACAGAAGCCTTGAATTCTCAGCCAGTCATTTATCAAACACCCAAGCGGGGATGGGGAAAGAAGTCTCAGTTTCATAGGATCACATGCCTTGCTTAACAATGACTAATAACTTTGCACTTTAGTGAGAGCTTCCGTACAGATGTAAACAACAGTATGTTATCAAAGGAGCTCACGATAACATTCCCTTGATAGTGCTCTTGTATATGCCCTGTTTCCATTCAACAAGGCACCAAAGGATAGCAATTAGCTTCTAGAAGAGCTCCTAAAACACAAAGGGAGGTAACAGACCTGGAACCATACAGAGTCATTAAGCGAGGCATGACAGTACTGTGCTTTCCAAACAAACAAGATTCAACCTAAAGAAACTCAAGGTACCATACCAAGAAAGTAGGTTCCCAAAACAGTAAGGTCCCTTAGAAAATAAAGGCAACTACAGAGCAAAAGCCAGACCCCATACATGCGAGGTACCATAATCTGAATAAAATATTCTGCCAGTGTCCTCCATGTTTCCACTGCAGTGCAATGGCTGCAGATGTAATGTGCCCAAATTTGGTACCTTACGGTCCCTGAACCCAGAACGCTTCTTCTTCTTCCCTTCTGGCTGAACCTCCTGATCGTCTGATGCAACAGCCTTCCTACTGTCACTGCTGCTGCTCTCCTCCTCCTCCTCCTCCTTCTCGCTTGGCTCTGTCCTTGGATCATGTTTTACTGAGGACGAGTCTTCTGCATAAGCCCTGTACAAGGGAAAAGAAAACATTAGTTTAGGAAATTGAGAAGAGTGCCAAAGATATAAAGATGGCCTGGCAAAACTGCCCCTTGAATGAAATGCTTGTTAAGAGTTCAGTGTGGAGGATAGCAAAGAAAAAGCAAACAAGTGATCCTTGGAATATTGTGTGCTTTTCCCTGCTGTGATCAAATTCCCCCCCACCCCAAAAGCCAAACTAATAACCACAGCAAGTTTTTGTAGTCCCAGAACACCAGAGTAAATGACTCCGTGCATTATTATACCCTCAACAAAAACTACACATGCAGGAAAGACCGGTAAGGGCATATCATATCTCCTCTAGTTTTGAATTCCATCCCCACGTCCCCAAAAAGATTTATTTCAAGTGATAGAAATGTGTTTTACTATCAGCACTGTAGGATTCAGAAAGAACAGCCTCTTTGTTTCAGCACAACTGATTTCTTTTCTATCTCCAGCAGGTGACAAGCTGGTTTATTTCCCTTTTCCACCAATGACTCTTCTAAACTCCAGTGCTACACGTTTTATGATAACAAAAACTGTAGTTGTTTATCCTCAAGTTGGCAATACAACTCTGGCAGAAAAAAAGAACCCCTTCCCTTGCTGTCCAAATGCAAGGATCTTCAGTGACCCTGTTTGCAGACCAAGACTCAATACCCAAAACTGCTGAGTCTAAGCCATGAGCAACTTGTAGAATTGCAACTGGCAATAGAGTGATTGAATAAAAAGCAGGATAAATCCATAAACCAAACAATGCTATGGCTTTCCTACGCTTTACTTGTAAAGCTGTTGAAAACCAGACAGAGCTCAGACCACATTAACATCACTGAAATTATAATCTCTAAGGATACGTTAACATGTCACAAGCAACAAAGAGAATGGTTTGATAAAATGATTTCTCTTCCTAAGAACTCAAACAGCTCAAGCAAATGCCCTAGCCTGCCTGTAAATTAAGCAAAGCTGCCTTACTTTGCATACCTGATTTATTTTGGACTAATCACAGGGTACGGGCTTCGCACATGGTTAGGTGCCGCTTATTAGCCAGCAGCCTTCAGATGAAGGCTGGTACTTCGGTACTCCCTGCAGCTATGAACATGGTCATTTACAGCTGTGAGTTTATTCAAAACAGGCTGCCTTGGGAGAAAACCAAAATCAAACTAAGATTTTTGAAGTTTCCCAAGATCTAAGCAAAAGGCTATACATTTTATCCTACCAGTTTCCTGGAAAACGCAGTGTGTGTGTGTTTCCTGGAAAATGCGGTGTGCAAAATTAACAGAGAAGATTCTTTGCCTGTCTTCCCAGCAATATACAGCTTTACAGCCTCTCAGCGCATTGTCTTCCAAGGAGGAGAAATGAGGGTAGGTGCTCCTCTTATTAAACACTAGCAAAATAAAAGACAACTCGCTCTTTACCAGTATCCAATAAATCACTAACAGTCATAGTACAAGAGAGATGGGGAACGGCTGAAGAGGTCCAATCCTTCCACAGTATTGGCGGGAAGCAAAAAGTTTATTATTTTAGAATAAACTCTGAAAGAGCATACTTACGAATAGAGTGAATTAGGACAAAAGCAAACTGACTTATGTTCATATTGTGGCAAATATTATATCTCGGTAAAGTACTGAAAGCACTCAAACAACTACCAAGATCCCAGCATTGCTTTGAAATGCAACAACCCACAGCACTACAGATCAGTTAAAGCAGTTTGGAGGTTCCTAGTCCACCACACAGGGACAGAATCTACCTCTACCACGTGGGCGTATTTTACAAGATCAAACAAGTGCTTGGTGAAGAGCGGCACTAATCATGCTTTTTCACACAAAATAGTCTAACATGCTAATCTTTCCTTCCTGAAAAGGTCCTGAGCCTTTCTCTGCCAATATATTTTCATAATTCTTATAGCAAAGCACCATCTTTAAGACCTTCACCGAACTAAAACTTCAAAGACAGGATCCAAACCAGAGTCCTCCACAAGCATCTTAAGATAAGGAATTATATACCCAGAAGGGCCAGGCAACATATCCGCCTCTTGCAGCACGAAGTCTATGCTGGCATCTCTCCCCAAGCCTTTCCTGAAAGTTTCACCAGCACTGGCACAGCCTTGCAGAGTTGCGGTTTTGGCTGATATGAAGTTTGCCTGAATAAGCTGTTGCCAGCTGAGGTTACACCAGCAGCACTGACAAGGAAAGCCCTTGTGTGGGCAGGACACCAGTCCTAAGTAGCTCTGAGAGAATCTCTTGGGAAAAGGTCCTGGGGACAGAATAGCAGTAGAAAATTGATGGCTTATCTAGACAATCAAGCTGGTCTGTATAAAAGGTGCCAGGGAATAGCTGTATCAGTGAAGATTAATTCCTGTAATGCTTGACTGACAGCTGGCAAACCAGGGAAAGGATAGATGAAATACAAAATCAAACACTTTCAGCAAATCCTACGCATTCCTTCAATCCATCATGCTGTCAAGTCAGCTGACTGCACCAATACAGACACAGCCTATATACAGTTGGCCTTTTTCCCCCCTCTAGCTTTATCCACATAATTAGCTCTACTCTACAGTTAGACCTCTTCCCCAGCATAGGAGCAAAACAAGCTATGAGAATAAAAGAAGAGTTTGTAGCCTGCTTCTCAAGCAAGGTTTTAAACAGTTCCTGCTATTCCTTACCTCCAGGCCACAGTCCAAACAACTCAGTGAATTAACCATTGAAAGACCTGCTCTCTACCTACAGCTATTACTGCATCGATGTTACATCCCACACAACCATCCTCTGTTGAAATCCTTGGCTTCCAACAACTGCAACTTCCATACTGTGCCCACATAAAGGAGTCTTTCAGCACAGATGTCAGAGTATAGCTGGAAAAAAACCCACAGCTGCAGAAACATCCACCCTGCTGGACTGGACTGCCACCAGCAACTGAAGACTTCACCTCCGTTGTTCATGAGGCTGACTTTCCGATGGCATGCCTGCTGCTACAGCTTCTGCGCAAAAGGAAATGAAAATACAAAGATTCCCTTCATGGTGTGCCAAGACTAGCTGCTAGCCTCTCTCCACGGAGCGTGCCTGCCCCATATCCTCGCTGCCATGCTTCAGCCCTACTGGTCTCCTCAGGTTCCCTCGCTCCCCCCGAGTGAACTGAATTTGAGGCAAAGATCGTTTTTCCCACCTACTTAGTAATCTCTTTTTAACGCCTGGAGAAAGCCAAAAATCAAGCATAAGATTAGGCTCCTCACGCCCAAAGAAAACCACCTAGCTGCCACAGAGGACTACTCACTGCTAAATTCTCACTTAGCAAAATTTTCTTTGAGAAAGCTAAACGAAAGCTAAATGAAACCATAGGATATACATCCACAAAAGATCCTGGGACTCATACCAGGCATTGGCATGATACTCCACAGCTGCAGGTCTTCCAATTAGAGAAATCACAATCCCTCATTTTAAAGTATTTTTCTTCTTTGAGCGAGAGAAGCAGAACAGCGTGCTAAAATAACAAAGCTTTGCGCCAGAGATAACAGTGCTGGTAACAGCTCTAAATTTGAAGGTAATAGAAAAGTACTTAGCTATCAGACACTATTTAGTCTCAGAAGGAAACGTAGGAGATCTAGCAAGAAGTTGGGCACTCAAAAGTCAGCAAAGGCATTGCCAACAAATAAGAAGCAGGAGAGAGGTATCCTGCCTGACAGATGCCTTCTTCGGTTGACTGAAGCTGCCACTGTCCCTCTACATAAACATCTGGAGACATCTATGTGAGGTTTAAAAGCCATACTTTCATACTGAAATGCAAAAGCAAGTTTGAACACAACATTCATAAAAAATAGGCAATCTCTGAAGATTGGGAGCACTTACAGTGAGGAGCTCGGTGTCAGCATCAGCTTAACCGTATTCAGCAACTAAATTAGCTGAAACTTTAATAAGAAAGCAACCAGAAATGATGAAGATTCACAGCTCAGTTTTTCAGGATGTCAGTCCATTCACACGACCTCTTAATGCTTTGCTTCCCTCCTTATTTCTCATGGTACTTGACACTGGTGTAAATTAGCACAATGAATCTGTGGCAAGAACTGCAATGAACACACCAAAATTAAGAGAGATTCCAGAGAGGAATATGAACAATTAGACCGAGAAGACAGCTCTGGATACCAGCCATAGCTTAAAATAGGTCCCAGAATGTAAGCAGACAGCAGCATAATCCATGAGATGTGCACATCCTTCCTTTCACCCCAGCCAGCAGCAGGAATGTACCCACAGAAAGTGCCTTCAGCTGCTGACAATGCACTCCAAGGAAGAGCCAGACCAGCTGGAGAAGATCTCACAGGGAACAGCAGGAATGGTTAAGGGTCCAGAACATACTGTGGGAAAAACTGACCTATATAAATCAGATTGCTATAAGAAAGATGGAAAAGAGGAAGGTGAGATAACTGCAAGATATACAAAACCGCTGCTGCAGGACCGTTTTCTTGGTCCAGTGAGAACAGGACAAGATGCAGGATGTGCACGTAACAACATCATAAGGGAAGAGACTTACACACTGGGGAATGGAGGGGAACCCTGTGAATGCATACGTATACGTGTATATGTACACAGAAAGCATTGAATGTTAAGGACAGGAGAATACTGAAATCACCTGCCGGGGAGGATTTATTCCATCACCACTCTCTTCATCACCAGCAAATTGCTAAAAATAGGTGAGACAGCTGCCTGTCAGGACTACTTTGGAGGCATCCAGCCCTGCCTTGGCAGCAGACTAGCTGATTGCTCACGCTCCCTCCCCCTCTCCTCTGCTGCAGCCCAGTTTAGGCACCAGCAGGTGGGCGCAGATAGGTCAGGGCATGAGGACCTCTGCTTCAAGCCCCTTGAACAGAATTGCTTTGAAGATGATGATTCTGAAAGGTTTGGGGTCAGTCTCACCAGCTAACTTGGACCATGTGGGATAACATCCTGCTCCTTAGAGAGAACTTCATGATAGCCTGCCTGCAGAGGAAAACAACTGCTTCCCAACGCCATCAATCCTAATCACATACACTGAAGTTATCCTACTGACAGTAACCTATCAACCTCATAAACTGTATATCTGCTAATTTCTTAATTAAGGAGACAATGCTTATATTTCTAAACAGAGCTCACCCCAAGTGGAGCATGGGACCGTAACCTTGAGCTGCAGCCCTGATGGATGCAAGCAGCTGTGACTCCGTTACATCTGCCATACACAGAAAAAAATCGAGCACAGAGCCATAAGCCTGTGCTCTTCACCCCCGAAATGCACTGCTCACTTGAACTTCTCTTGATCTGAGCCATAATTTGAAGGCTGACAGGCTCAAAAGCTTATTTTCCCCAAGAAAAAAGCTTTCAGTCACAGCTGCAACTCCCCTTGTGTTTGCTCCCAAGCATGCAGACAGCACAGGAACGCAAGGGAAGTGAATAAAGTTGGAAGGCTGGCGGTGATACTAATAGCAATAAACACAAGCTAGGATGACCACATAAACCCAGGAAGGTCACAGCTGGAATGCTGTTCTCTGTCCAAAAGACAGCAAGCTCATCCCCCATCACTGCTGTCAGTCACCAGCGTTTGTCTACAAGAAAAGAGTATCTTAGGTTGGGAGAGCATTGGAGGCAAAGCAGAGCCCCTGATGCTTCGAGGTTTTTAAGGTGCTCTCAATAAATACAGGAAGTCTTTATTTCACCCCTTTGTTTTATCACTATGTTTTAGAATACTTCAGGGTTTGCATGAGCCTGGCTTTATAAGTCAGAAATTATGAGCCAGATCAACACATAGATTTCTAAGTCCAACTCAGAATTTTATTGGGTATTAAAATCTTACACCTAAGGGTGAGAAGGATCCGTAACTTGCATACAAGTGAAAGCACATCTTTAGTTCAGAAGAAAACAAGTCTTGTGGAACTAAGGAAACAGAAAACATGCGAAGAGAAAGGTGAACGTACTCTGTGTAAATTGAAAGCTAGATACTGTAGGAAACTGATGAGGAACACACAGGCACCCGAGGAGGACGCAATGACCAAGAGAATATAATTTTTTTATTGTCTGAGTTATCAAAAACGAGGGTGTAATAAATTGAGATGGTTTACTGTGTTACTGGACGTGACAGAACTATACATTTCCAAGTGAACACGTACTTTGTTTGTAATACTTTACATTCTATATATCCTGAAGTCCTCAAGAGAAAGCACGGGCAGACTCTCCACTTGAATGGTAGCAAAGATCTATATAACTCAGCAACTGTCTACTCAGGTCTTTATAAAGCCTTCTGCAGATGTCCGAGGTTTAGTTCTAATAAGAGTTGGCTGAGACTCTATCTAACTGCTATTGATATTCAGTAAGCCTTAATTCATTGCTATTAATATTCTAAAAGAGTAAAACAGGGCCATAGGTGTTATCACAGACCTGTTATTTAGACAAAGACTGATGTTGGATGGAGGAGACATGATGATCTAGGCATTCTAATTAAAGGAAGATAAAGAATGGCATGACAGTCAAAAAGGGCTTACAGAAAAAAGTCTTATGCTAAATAGATGTCATTTCTTAATATGATTACCAGTGCTGCTGATAATCGCAGCAGCATTCATTTAATAAATGCAAGTTCTCACACTGTATTACTCAACTTGCCACTAAACGACATAGTGATTAATAAGACAGAGCAACAAAAATCAACACAAAACATTCAGTGGATTAAAAACTTGTTAATAACATGCTTCAGAATATAAGCATTTCATCATCATCGAGTGGCTGAGCTTCTCCCAAGCCCTGACAAGGGTAAGTTCCTGGCCCTAAGTCACCTCTTCTATTAATGAGCCAGAGGGTAAAATTTCCTGACATCTATTAGTAAAGATTCAGAGAGCACTGGAAATTACAATCTTGCTTGCTCAGTAAACTGAGCACAAGCAAGCACACCATACTCATCAAGACAGTCAAAAAGCAAGGAAAACATCTAGGAACAAGGAACACAGACATGTTTACGTGACTAGTTTCATCCATTCTAGACGTTAATGCCTGTGAAAGCCACTTTGTGTTTTCATGGATCACCAGAAACTCCAGCCGTATCATCGCAGCCTTAAGGACAAATGCAAGTTTTGTACATACAAGTACAGAAATCTCAAATCACGTCGAGATACTAAATAATATTTATGCTCCTGTTTGGCACTGATGCAGCCCTCCTAGGCTACTGTGCTCAAGCTATTCAGGTTATTAGCATATTTTTTCTCTAAATCCTAGCCAATCAAAACCCACAGATTAAATATTTAGTAGGGTAAGTTTTTCAGTGTCAGAGAGCTTACTCCTCCTGTGCTGAGATAAAAGAGTAAACTGACCATAGCCCGAGCTCCTGGTAGAGGAACAAGCTCTGTAACTTAATAACACCACCAAGGAAGGGCTGAAGGTAAGCACTAGTGTACACTGAAGCCAAGAATAACACAGAGCCTTGTTCACAGCGCAGACAATTAGCCATTTCCCTGTTGTACAGATTCTCTTCCCCAAATGGTTTCTGAAAAATCAGGATTGAGTGGGCTTCTCCTGCTGAAGTGGGAAGAGTTGAATCTAGCTCAACCAGAGTGTAGCCAAGGAAGGCAGTAATCCTGGGAAGCTGTCTGCATTAGTCTCCAGGCACCTTCAGCAATCAACTACTCCATTTGCACTGAAGCACTACTCACTTACCAGGCATATTATACACATCACGGGTGTGTATGTGTTGTGATACACATCAAATATTAAATAAAATAAAAAAAAACCCAAACCTGATGTGAAATTCAATATTTATTTTCTCCGAGTTAATTGAAAGTTTTTAATGTCTCTGTAAGGACAGATCAGGTCTCTGTACAAATATAAAATGTGAACAAGAGTTCACTAATCAAAACCACACTATTTTCCATCCAGTTTAACTAGCCTGCATTGTGAGAGCGGCCCTAGCACCCAGTTATCTAGCAGGGGAGGAACATGAATTCTCATCAGCATCTGTTTCCTCTCCCAGACCATCTGCAAGAAAGCAACAAGCCATTGATGAAGACGTGCTACAACATTAATCACTGCAGCACCTGGTTTTGTTGTGCAAGCCATACTCCGTCTTGCAAGGCAACAAGAAATGGGTAAGTCTTCTGGCATGCACAGAGCAAAGCAGGTGTTTCCACGTCAGAGTGCTTTATTGGCTCCCAATGAGCAGTGTTTATCACCTGACTGTGTAACTCAATCCATCTTCATTCCCATTAAGGGGGACATAAGAACACAAGCAAGTAAACGTAAAGCAAAGATAAGTGGTATTGCCTGAGGACTAGAGTTATTTAAAATAATTCTCTAGAAAGAGAGAGGAACTTGAGCAGGTCAATGGAGAACAAGAAAGGAAGAGTGCTTCAAGCACCTGACCACCCATTATGGCAGCTGGAACATCCAAGGAGTTATTTAAATGCAGGGAACATTTTATTGCTTCAGATACTTAAAGGAGTGTGAAACCTTTAATCGACTTACGGGAAAAGGTATAAGGGCAACAAGATCCCTTGTTGGGGAAACGCAATCCCTTCAGATTTCTTAATTCCTAAGAAACTTCGTCTTTACATACAAGCAGACAGTGGGCAAAGATCATGGGATGTCAGCCAGAGTCAAGGCTAATACATCACAGCTTGCAGGCCATACTGCTCTTCACACCTGGAAGACCAGAGAAGGTCATTCCCAGCACCACATTTTGCTCTTAAGCCTAAGAGGTGTTCACACAGTAGCACACTTCTGAGAATTTGGCCTCACGCTATTAGGGTAAAAGTCCAAGTGAATTCAGCTGCAAGTCAAGGATAAAACAATTCCCCGCTATGTCTATATTAACACCAATTAGAAACTGTTCTGCTCTAACATCAACACTAGGATACTGAATAGCATTACTCCCTTCCCAGTGGTACCTCACGCAATCCCTTGGCCCTTTCTGCATACTGAAAATAGATGGGCTGCATCATGTCAAAGCCTCCTCAACCTCACAAGCCTCTGGTTCTCTTCAGCTGGCCCCAGGAGCAGCAATAACACATGGTCCTGTATGTGGTCTAGGCACTAAAAAAAAAGAGGGTATATCTTCTGACAGCCATCCTTAGCAACAGCCAACTGCAGGAGACAGCTGAACCTGCAGAAGTTTCCCCAAAGTAAAAAGCAATAAACACCTCCAAGGTCAGGTGAGCTTCTGTATGAACATTATGCCCATCCCCAGTTTTGTCCCTTGCCTCCCCCCTCCCGCCAGACACAACCTTTAGCACAGCCCAGAAGGCAGCTGGGCCACTGGGAGGTGGTGGACACCAAACATTGTAAGAACAGTGACAGCCATGACCAGACTAGACTCTAAAGTGGTGACACTCAATGACTGCATTGGGACTTGACTTCTAAATCAGGAATTAATCAAAAGCAAGTGTTATTTACAATTTCCGCACTTCCTCTACCGAGCCAGAAAATTATTCCCCTACTCCACTCACAAATGATGTGACTTCTTGGAGAGATGTTGCTTTCCATATAGCTACTGGAGCTCAGCCAAAGCACTCTTGAGGATGTGGGCAAGGTGAGCAGGTATTTTTAGTTATTCCATGAAAAGGGGAGGCAGAAGGCCTGAACTTGGCCACCAGAGGGCACTTATTTAAAGATTTGAAAGTGCCATTTCCAGTGACATTAAAGACCATGAGTTCAAGCAACGCCTATCCTGTTAAGAGACAGAATTCAAAAGTAGCCCACATGAAGTCACAGCAAACCAAAGAAATTTGGGAGGCAGTTTCTTGCATCTCCACTTGGCTTGTCTGTACAAATCCCAGCTCTGACTTGCCGTGCAACCTATCTAAATAAGATAATACCAATACGCTCTGATCAAGCTCCAACACTGTAGGTTGAGGGCAATATCGGTGTTTTAAGCTCTGCAGATCAGCTAAGGTCACCCCACCAGAGCAGTTCAGATGTTTTCCTAATTGACTCCAGTTTTGACTTTGGCTCATTCCCTGGCATCAAATTCTTCCCTTCCCCTGATGCTCATGGGTAAAAATAATATGAAGCCCAAAGCCACCTGAAAGGACACAGCGCTCTTTCAAGACACCAGTCATAGATCAATATGTCTTCAAACCTTAGGAGAAAACACTCAGCATAGCAATCCCAAGGATTTTGTCTGTCAGTACTCACAAAGAACTGAAAAAATGGAGCAGAGCTCTAAAAATAAAAATTACCTAACGTGGATAAATACTTAGATTTTTTTCATCATTTCTCTCCTACATCAAGTTAAGTAGTACCTGACACATCTACAGCTATAAAACAGGCTTCTCCCCTCTTGACTATGATTTATGTGGTTTCCTTTGTTTTGCTAGAACAGCAATTTTTAAAGTCTCAGTTTCAGCTGGCATAAGACATTTCCAGCAATTTTGCCATTAAAAATGTTATCCAAGCAAATTACTCTAAAGCCCCTAAGAAACTGAAGCAAAAAAAGCAATCCATTCTTAAACAGAGTTAGCTAAGGGCTGATGTAGGCTTCAAGATTAATTTTCAAAGCACTAGTGGAGAAAAGCCAAACACAAAAAGCAGCGAAGGTCAGCAGAGCAAGAAACATGAAGGGTCTTTCTTACAGACAATCTTCCAATAGAGAAAATGGGCACTTGATACAGGATAGCCAAAGGAGAAAAGGGTGGAGGAGGAGAGGAAGAAATGGTCGAGATGGAATGAAATACACAGAAGCAGCAGACAGCACCGGAATAGCTCAGCTTGGTTGTGAGGAGCAGAGCCTGAAAAGGAAGAACTTGTAACAGAATGAGAACACGTCAAGCTTAATTGCTTCAACTTACACACAGGATGGGGCAAGAACCAGAAGCGGGCAGAATAAGGCCGAGGGAATGCAGCAAAATAAGAACAAGTTAGACACAGGCACCAGTAGCAAAGATGTTAACCAGCTTCCAGAGCAACACAGATGTTTTACTCTTATTCTTACCACTAATATGCCTGCAGAAGGGTAAGAAATAAAGCATAACTAAATACTTTTAGCTGACCAGGAACAGCACTGGTAGGACTCTGCTTGCAAAGATCCATCCTCCCGCGCTCCCCACAGGTACATTCACTCCCTTATTTCATTCAGTACTAGGCTGAATGAGTGACAAGCTTCAGCACTGAAAAAACAATTTAAGCACTGTCATGCACACACCACCAACAGATTCAGCCAGGAAGGTTTGTGACATAAAGAAGGTATCTGTGGCCATTTCATAAAACACTAAATCAGCATATGGAAGTACAAATAGAAGATACAACTTTTACACAACATCAAGCCGGCTGCAAACTGAGAGGTTTAGTACTTGTCATATATTAATGCCTCATTTAGATCAGCCAATGACTGCACTAAGATTTATTTCATTTAATTAATTCAGTTCATTATACCAATGCCCAGATACTTAATTGCTTCTGTTGCCAGCTGGGAATCCTCAGAGTTTAAGTTATTGCCTAGCAAGAGTAAACGACATTAGTCTTCTAAGCTCAGTTATTTGCATTACTGAAGTATTCTTCCTCACAGCAAAGCAGAGCAGCATCAGCCACTCCTGTTGCCAAATTATTTAGATGAGAGATATTCCACTGAAAGCAGGCAGCAGGAGATCAGCCAAGGCAACAAGACCAATACCCACCTGCAATGGGCAGCTATGCAGATAGCTCTCATGGATGCAGATCAAATGATCCCATCAACGCACCTCCAGTCTCAGGAGGACACAAAATAAGTCTTTTCTCTCACGTTATGCAATCACCAGGGTTTTGTATACACATCTTTTCAATCCCTGACTTTTCCTTTGCCTTTGTATAGGCTTCCTTACCCCAGCACTGGCTTCTGATGCTGCTCAAAGGTTATCCTACAGCATCAATTTGCAGTACACTGGTTTCCTGCTGCACATGACAGTCATAAACCACTTGAGAGGACCTATCTGTCTTCACGCTAAAAAGTAGCGGAAAGCACAAGTTCACTTCCTGGCACCACCATATTAATCTTTTTGCAAGGTTCCTCATCATCAGAGGTACAAGATATGTGTTTTGAAATAAAAAGGTGGGGTTGTTTTTAAGTATCGATCAGAGATGCAGCGCTGCTTCCCACATGTCAGTTGAGAAGAGTTGGGGTATTTACACAAGAATCTATAGAGATGACAAAAAGAGATGCATCTCAAATACTCTTTTCCTTTTATTATCACCCTTCCTTTTACCTAGCCCAAGAAGCATAAGATTTTTTTCACTTGCTTCTTGATGCAGCCTGTTACATCTTTAATGCTGTAACTGTAAAAAGAAATAGTTATAAGAAAATGAAGAGGGAGACATCCCTTATCTTACAAGGAAACTTCACTGACAGCCTGCAGGTGAGCACCCCTTATTCGAAGGGCAATGGAGTCTCTTGGCTTTATTAACAGATCATTCAAGGTTAAACAGAATATTATCAAGCACGCCTTCCTTATTAGAATCATCTGCCATCAAAGCGACAGTAACTCTTGCAATGCTAACAGAGCCACGCTTAGGACCTGCTGGACCCGTTGGTAACTGCAGCACAGTAGGTTTCATATCACAACAACAGCAGGGTTGCCTCACTAACTGACAGTATGATAGTAACCGCACCAACTGAACTGGTTATGTGAAGGACCTCCCTACACTGCTTCCCATTTAAATACCACTGCAACATTTAATAAATCAAGCGCACACAGACATTTCCCTTTGTAGTCTATGAACTACATTTTCAGTGACATTCAGCTTATTCAGTCTCTGTACTCTGCCTACATGTATTACATATTTACATTTATAACTAATTCATATACTTACTGTAGTAACTCAGCAGGTCATTAAAAACATTTTGTATTCACCCGTATTTATTCTTAAACTCCACTAATCACCTAGTTTGTATATCATGAAAGACAAAGGAAAATTTGCCATTCCTTATCCCTTATTTATTTAAACACAATGTTAAAATGTCTATTTGAAGGTCTGTTTAAAACTTCTACAGGTGGCAGTATAAATTTTCTACACCAAACATATCAGTTTTGTTCTTCCTCCTATTTAACAGCTGTACACTAATTAATTAATTAAACTAATATCATAAGCCTGGATGTAATTCTGTGTCACAGCTACTGACATTGTGGATTTATTTCATGGCTTATATAGGAAAGGAATACTTCAAAGTCTGTAAAATTCTACCTAGTGCTTTACAAATTTACAAAAGAAATGGAGACAGAACAAGGAAATCAAAAACCAAGTCTAAAGAGGCTGCCTTTCTCCTTTATCTGATTGTGATCAGCCCTCTTAGCTGCCCAAAGTGAAGCCTGGCCACAGTGCCCAGGGACCTCCAAGGAACAGTCAAACATTCCAGGAGCTAAAAACCACCCCCAAATTCACCCCTAACTTAGGACTGCTGCACTCTCCTGCAGGAAGCAGGTCCCTCCCGATAAAAGGCAAAGCTAACAACACCATTTGGCCGTTTTTAAAAGCAGGAGTGAACCTCCTGCAGGAGAGAAATTACCTGGGTGTCTTTGGGACAGCTTTATGCAGGACATGATGTCCTACCTACTTTACCATCATGCTGGGGATGTTTGTAAGTGGAAAAAAACCTTGCTCGCTTTCCTGCCTGAAAAGAGGTGTCATCCTGGCCACCCCTGCAGATGCGTTCGGGTCCTAAGGATGAAGAGACACTATATAAGTGCAGATTATTAGCAAATAGCAGCATAAGATGACATTGTGCTGGATCAGTATTATTCCTTGGTCTGAATAACTCCCTTTAGCAGGTATCAACATCTGACGCTCTAGGAACCGCTGGAACAATTACCATCCTCTTCCTCCTTTTGCATTAAAACTAGAGCCTTCTAGCCACAATGCAGGGCAGCAGAGCACCAGCAGTAAATCACCTAAATATTGGAATGAAAATGAAACAGGTTTTCAGCAAAGACTTTATTTTCAGACTTTAATTGAAGCAATGAGCTTGAGTGACACTGACAGCACCAAGCTGCTCCCACATTTTGAGGGAAGAGCAGGAAGTCATTGGTTTATTAAAAACAGGCATGGCATGGCATTCAGTGAAGGTCACCTCAGGCAAGCATAACTATCCCTTTTCTCTCATAGTTATTGAAACATGCTCTGAGCCTCATGGCCCACTAGTAGGTGTGCTCAGACTCAGGCCCTTAAAAAACCGCCAAGTCTTGCATGCAACTACCTTACCACCAGAAGACAGACTGTCCCCTTCTGCTCCCCTCTATGTTTTAGAAATGAAGTGGTCAGCAGAACAAAGAAAACCAGAGTGGCATTCCCTGGCCAAACGTGCTGTCCCTAGCATCCCTCCCAGAAGCTTAAAGCATGACATTTTCACCAGTTTGGTTGAGCCAACCAGTTTATCTTTGCACACCACCACAAATCTGTGTAGCATCACCATGTAGGGAGAAGACAGGGAGCAAACCCTGCAAAGAGTAAAGCGCCCGTGTGAGGCTGGCTACAGAGAAAAACTCTTCAGCTTTGAGCTTTTTCGCATCTCTGACTACTCATAGCAGTAACAAAGCTCCACAGGAAGTCAGCAATAGCCATTCCTTCCATGCAGCAGAAGCAGGACAAGTAATAACACTTATACTAAGTCTCCTGCAGATCTTAAACCCACTGGCAGGTACCTCCCACAGGGCTGAAATAGCATGAGGTCTCAGGCTAAAAATAAGAAAAGAAAAACCACAAAAATGTACTACCTCTGCCAAAAGAATCTGGCACTTGCTGTCACTGCAGCAGTCCCTGCAAAAGCCACCACCACGAGCCTACGCCTGGTCTTGGGGTGATGTGCCATCCCATGGTAACGCCGTGAAACAGCAGACAGCCCGGCTGCAACAGGAAGAAATCGAAGGCGAAACATCCTGTTGAATAAGAACAACACATCAGTAAAGCGACAGACAGTTTCCAATTGTGGACTCTCATGCTGACCCTCGACCAGAGACTTGATTGTGTTTTTTCTAAAATAGGAAAAGTAAGAGAAAATAACTGTCATGGATGTTTATGAGCTGCGACAAAATAGGTGCGTGACTTGTATAATAAATATCAAATGATGTGTTATTACATATCTGCATACACCCAGCTGACACACCTTCGTGTCACATCCCAACTACTTACTCAGCTGCTCCTACAGGATGGTTCAAATTTCTCTCCAGCCTTTCCCCAGCATACTTCATTAAGAAGAAATATTTGCACTCTCCCATTCAAGTGCTCTTGCTCAAGGCAGACAGTGCAAGTAGATCTTACAAGCAACCACAGCAAATAAGAGCCATTTGGCCAGAGGGAAAGACACAGCTGGATTTAAAAACACAAATTAAACCATATAACAAGCAAAGCAATCAAACAAAAACGCAACCCAGTCATTTCAAATTTCCTTAAGAAAACCCTACTGTTCTTAATCCGTTTTTTAGCTGGCCTGCAGCAAAAACATTTTTTTCAGCTTTAAGTACAAGGCAAGTTTCAAAGCACCAAAACCCATAAAATACAATCCACAGCCCATTACACACACAATGGTACAGAAACAAATGGAAAACCAGAGCTACAAGTCTAAATATTATAACAACAGAGAAATCTGAACCGCTAAAACGTTACCGCATCACACACACCAGCTACAGGAGATAAAGTAATTCTTGGTGACCCACGAGACTGCAGGTGAAGGGTAAATGTTCCCTTTGAAAGAAACGGCACCGCATCTTTTAGTGAAAAAAAGATTTTATTTCTAATGGGTGTAAATTCAGTTTTCAAATAATAAAAAAAGTACTTGGGCACAGAATGATAAAAGAGAGAATTCCCAAGGCCAGCAAAAGCATTAGAAATGGAGAGCAGTGGCAAATTTTTTCCTTTTATTCCTCATTCTTGCTGCTCTACTCAAATACTCCCAGCCAGTGAATAACCACAGAACACCAAAATAAAGTCATATCTATTGGTTCCTATTTGCTCTTCCAACACAAGATGTTTAGCAAAGCCATTAACTTCCAACAACGAGAATCTTGGGACCATTTAGCACAAACACATCTTACGCGTGTGGTGTGTTATCCCATTTTAGCTATAAAGAGTAGAACATATTACTGCCCTTTTCTTCCAATTAAAGCAGCACGCAGCTCTGGATTTCATGTGAACCGCTGATGTGAACTTCAGGAGTGGAGGAGAGGAAGAAGGAGGGAAGACATACATAAAATATTCAGCAGATAGTTCAACTGAGTGCCAGAGTTCAATATCTTTTAAGGCAAGAGGTGGTAGAGATGCATCTGAAGACTTCACAGCACAATCAGGAAACACATGGCAAGGGGAAGGAAAGCATGGATAATGAAAAATCACTAGCCAACGCCTTATTGACTTTTCATGTCAGATTTAAGGCTTTGGCGCAGTCCTGGGTCAAGGCGGATGGGATGGAGCACCAGCAGGTGAGAGCAGGCTGGGACGGAGATGACAATACTGCTTTTGCTGGGTAGGGCAAAGGCATAGGATACCAATCCCTCACACTGTGGTTCAAGGGCAACAACCACAGGTTTTTGCTCACAGCCAGTGCATCTGAATACCATCCATTTTATATTGATCTGGGCACATAGTAAAAACCAAGCCTGCTGCCGACATTACTATTCTAGTTATTCCTTTAAAAATAAATAGCCTTAAAATTAAAGTTTTAATTTAATACAGCCAGCCAATAGCACTTTTTCTCCAGTCTTCTCCAGCTCTGAAGAACAGAAGATTTTGTTATGAAAAATAGCTCTTATTTCAAATTTGAAATTATTTCCATCCTACACAAACCTGATGTTCCCATTTCATCTCTGGGGATGAATTTGTGCTACATATGCCGAGAAAAATCTGCAAATGTTATTTTCACCAGGAAGCTAATGTTGCCCCTACTTGGGTTCCCCGTCATAATTACAGCTTTGTATGCATAAGATGTAACGGATAAAGGAAGTGTTGCCAGCACCATTTAATCAGTCAAAATGAAAACCAAGCCCCACAGTGCTTACTTTCGAGCTTGAAGAGATTTTTATAGCAGTTCAGATGGTTTGCTTTAGTACTGCATAAATGTTTCCTCTGTTTGAGCCCTATAAAACACTGAATTGTCTGCTTCGTTCAAGCAATCTCCATCCTTGATGGCACTGGGACCTTCACCCAGACAAGTGCTCACTTGGTAGCAGCTGCCCGAGAGAGCTGAAAACAGGCAGTTCCCATAGTAACTCTAAAGTAAAGAGTATCCTTATCTCAGAACAAATGAAGTACTCTGGAAGCTGAGTTTGCTATGCTTTCCATCTGCAATTTTACAATCTCTTATAATTTTTTTTTTTTTAATCAAAAATGCTGTGATATTTGGTGTGTTTTGTCAAAAGCTCCAGGCAATTAAGTCAAGATCACTTGAGAAAACTGGTGCTCACTTTTAAGATGAAAACTAAGAAAATTTGCCCTAACAGCAGCAAAGAAAAGCTTAATACCATGATCTGCAGTAGGATAATAAATAAAACTGAGATAAAGCATAAAACTCCTAAGAACTGATGTGATTACAGCTTGCAATGAGAAACAACCTCAATTCTTGCATATTTAATGCAATAAATGATTTTTACAAGACATAACAAAGCAACTCAGAGGAAAAAAAATTAACCTCAAAATAGAGAAGACAAGGATCAAACAAACATCATTCTATTCTAGCAATACTGCCAAAAGCCATCTGTAGACTGTACTTTTGTTTCCAAAGGCCAGTCTTAGCTGAAGTTCTCGCTCAAACTCGCTCTATAGCTACTTTGAGGTTGACTTGATATCCTTGGACAAAAGATAGATTTATTTTTCTTCCAGAAAAGAATAACACTTGTGCTTTCATTTACGCCACAAGATACGGGCATTACTTTTTTAAGTAGAAGAGTCAACTGACACATTTAAAGATATTTAAGACAAAGTTTTGTTGACTGTCAGCTCCACCAGTAACTGCAAGCTGCTCCAACAAAACCCATTCCTTGGGATTGAAATATTAAAAGAACTAAAGAACCCAATAACAAACCTACCTCATTACCTCAGGTCCTCACCAAAAGCAATCTGAGAGCCCATCTTGGTACCTCTCTCTCTCTACTTTGGCACCACATTTGTGTGCCCCAGCTCTGTGGTTTGAGCTGTTTCCGCTCCACCTGGTGCAGCAGCTCTCCTGCCCATCAGGTAAGCAGTCCTCTGGGCCCTGCCCTAAGGACACGTACACCAGCAAGATGGAACAGCCAAAAGTCTCAGGTGTTTGTAATTTAACGTTAAATACTTTAGCACCTTTAACATCCAGGAAAACCAAAAACCCATTAGGAAAGTACCACTTCTGATCCAAGCCACCATGGGTATCATTCAAACTGAGGACATACAGATCAGCTTAAAAGAAGAAATTCAAAATTATTTCAACAGCTACATATGTTCTTGCTTGATGTGGATATTTTATTTTCCCAAAGATTGATCCTCTGTCCAGTAACTTTTTGTGTAAGGAAATTCAGACATGCTCTCTGCTTCTTCCCCCTGCCATAAGCAGAGCATCAGCAGTAAGAACTGGCAGATCCCATCTCTCTTGCATCCTATTTCAGATTCTGAAAGAAAAAGAACAAAGACTTGCTCCTGTTTTTCCAGCATCCCAATTAGCAGATGGTTCTGAGATTGAGAGCACTAAGTAGCCCAGCCCAGGCAAAAGGGGCTGATTTGCACTTGGGTACCTCCAGCATCAAACTTTCAGTAGTCCTTAGCAATCCAGGACAGCCTCAGTTTTTAAGATGAAACACAGAGCAGCTTTTTGATGCCGAAGCTGGCTGTGGTGGCAGAGGCACGCAAGAGGGAGAACAGTACCTGAATAAGCTGAAAGGTGTTTCATTTTTAATCAGAGAAGGGTTCAGAGGTACTCTTTATTTAAACAATTTTACTAGGACAGTGTAAGCTTGCGCATTAGTGCAGAATGTCAATCTTAAATTTAAATGAAAAATATTGTTATGTAGCATTGCTGAGGCATAAAATCCTCTGCAGGGACTGGATGAGATGGAGTCTCTAAGCACAGAAAGAGCTTTCTGGAGCCATATGTTTATCAAAAAGCAGTTTGACATTGCCAGAGCACACCAAGACAGGGACCCAGCAGCTGCTGTAGGAAAATTTCTCCCCTACTTCCACCTCAGCCCCTGTCAGTTATGCCTCATCCCAACCCACTGAAGACAGCGACATCAGCTCCAGAAGGTGTAGGGTGCCCTGAAGCAGTAAGCCAACAGCAGAAAAGTGCAAGTCTCTGCTCCCAGCTCTCCTGTCTCCTTCTTCTCAAGTGAATTATCGTGAAGAAGGGAAGAAAAAACTGCAGTGTGAAAAAGAGTATGACAAATAAATGCAGTGGGGAGGAAAAATCCAAGACACCAGGGAAAGGGCAAAACAACTGGGAGCAAAGTTTCACTGTCAACTCCAATACAGAGATACTTGTAAAAATCTGAGGTACAAAAACCAGGGGAGAAAAGCTCTCATGATCAAACCTGCCTCCACCAAGATTAAGTTACTAATTTTGACTCTTTTCCCCAGTTCTCCAGTTTTCATTTACAAACCAGTACCAGTAAGAGAGATTTGTACAAGGGTCATTCCCCCACAGGGTGCCCGGAGATGGATTCCTGCTCCTGAGGCATCTGGATTCAGCCCTTCCCCATCCCCAAGAGAGACCAAACTGCTTCTGCTTTTTTCCCCTCCTGCAACTCCAAGTTTTCACCTTACTTTACGCAGTTTTCTGATAAAGGATCACCCCCATTACTGAAGTTATTAGCTTACTAAGACACATAAATCAGTTCTGAGAATGAAAATGAAATCCAGCAGCAAAAGTAATTTCTTCTCAGGTATGAGATTAATTTTACCAGAGGGAAACCACATTTGTTTTGGAGTAGAATTCAAATTGATTGAGAGTCTATGAAGAAGCATCAATCCATAACACACTGCCAGATCTTTAGCAGAAACCTAAGCCATAGCCCAGCAATTTCTTTTTAATTGTCATTGCAATAAATTTCTACACTTCCCAAAGTTCTACACTTCCCAAAGTTCTACACTTCCCAAAATCCCCAGTTGTGAAAACGCACACATCCCAACTCTGCAGCTCTGTAGCTACACCCAACTATTGCCCATCCTCCCCTAGGGGACAATCAGTGCCATCCCTCAAATAGCTAGGATTTAGTATTAAACTTCATCCTGCTCCGCAAGCAGCTGCACTTAAGACCAAGCTATAGCACCTTGCAACATGTTCAAAAATTCTAATATTGCACTACCAACACATCTTTAAGTTCTTTGATTGCCTCACCATAAATGTGGCTTGAATTGTATAACAATTTACTGGGATGATATCCATTAAGACTCCATTATGTATGCCATCCTCATCTCATGAGTTGCTTTATTCTGTCAAATTAATCATTTAGCATCACAAGACACAAAGTTAAAATAGCTAAGTCATGGCTACTTGGAATCCAACTTCTTAAACTAACACTTTTATGCATAGGTGTTCTTCCCCTCAGTTTAATACATAAATCCTTACCATCAGCTATATTTTAATTAAGGAAAAAAATGAGTTTCTTTCTGCTACTATCAGTCTCTTTAGTTCCACCACACCTCATTTTTAAGCTTCATATACCACCACCTGGGCTCTCACTGCCTGAAAACAAATTGTCAGCTAGGAACTGCAGATGATGCCAAGACAGCAAGTACTACAGGGAAGAAATAACCACCTCTGCTTGTACCATACAAGCCACCCACGCAGGTTTTCACCAAGTCTGTTGCAACAGCCCAGCCTTGGACATGGGCAAACCAGCCACAGAAGAGTCATAAACACCAAAGACAGGTGCACAGAGCCCAGATTAAAACCAAAAATAAAAGACTGAAAATAATCTTATGGATCTTCACTGCCAAGTACAGAAGACAATGCATTGTGAAGACTCACACAGACTTATGATTTAGCTTTAATAAAGGACTATTAGTAGCTACAACTGGTTTATTTATAAGGGTGTAGGTCAGTAACTAGCTTGATCTTGGTCCTCCCTTGAAAAAGGAGACAGGAGAGTTTACTCACTGGAGAAAGATCTTTGCCCACAGGCCTTTGAACTTTGAGGTTTACTTCAGATAAAGGCTTTGGTGCCAACTGAAATGGCAGAAGCAGCACGGCTTGGCAAGCTCCACAGCAACCCCAAAACTTACCCACTAGCCAAGTCACTGGAGGACCTGTGAGCAGATGCAGACACCAGGAACGGCAGCTTTTGAGAAACAAATGACAAATGAGTGTACTCAAACCAAACAGACTGGTTGCATCTGTTGCAGCACACTGAAAATAGCACCTCCAGCAAGGGTAAAGTATTTGCTCTGCCACTTCAGACAGCCTCCAGCGATGTACAGGTTTTTAAGGGGCAACTAGAACCTTCCACGGAAAAGAGTGCTAAATGCTGCTTTTTCCTGTTTAAAGGTTTCCTTTTCCCTCCTCCCAGAAAAATGCAGCCGATTCCTTAGGCTTTTCTACCCTAAAAAACATTACAATAAACCCCAGCACTGACAAACATCCGAGCAGCACCTCCATGGAAATCAGAGGTAATGAGTAGAGCTGTAAAAACAACAACAGCAACAAAAACTTATCTCACCACTTGTTAACATTACTGACCCTGTTTCATGAGCTACTTCTACCTTATCAGTCTAACATGAAAGCTTCTTTTTCC
The DNA here is from genome assembly GCF_017976375.1 of Cuculus canorus. Taxonomy (NCBI): domain Eukaryota; kingdom Metazoa; phylum Chordata; class Aves; order Cuculiformes; family Cuculidae; genus Cuculus; species Cuculus canorus. Next base: position 35,614,124 of record NC_071407.1, read on the forward strand.
AATTACCGCTCTCAAATAATTAGGCTGCCTTTGCAAAGCAGCCACGGGAGCAGACACACTACAGCAGTCACACCACAGCAGTCATTTTCCAGGAGAAAAAAGATGACACCAATTTGAGGAGCAATGGTTTGGAAGAAAACTGCTGGCAGAGGGATAGGGATACAGCCTTTTTCAGAAAAAAATCACGGCCAGCAGGAATACAGCTGCTTAATGACCAGAGCGATTGAACTTGCCTTGCACAATCTGTGTATATGGGATGTGATTTTCCAAAGAATTCCTAATGTTCATACCAACTGGAAAGACTCTCACAGAAGCTCCTGCCCTTTCTTCAGCTGCCACCCACCTGTGTGTACCTTAGAATAACAACAGAATCTACTTTGACCGCTTTAGGATTTAAGAGATGTTTATGGCTTACTTGTCTCTAAGAAAATTGGTGTTAATTCTTAATGAGTAAACACGTGTTTTACAAGAAAACGGCACTGGAAGAGAAAAATTTAGATAGCATGAGGAGAAAAGGAAAGCTAACTAAGCTGTGAAAGTGACAATTCAACAGGCTTGGGAGCTCTGCAGATACACAACCAGATTCTGAAAAAAATCCAAATTTTTGGAGGTAGACAGGCAGAGGCTCATCTCAGAATTTGATGTGGTGAAGTCTGTACCTCCAGTCCCCTCCAACAAGAAGATAAAAGCTTCGTGAACTTGAGTATCACCATATGGTAATTTCCACCTTTCCCATTCTTTTAAACAGAAACGTCATTTACCCAAGCCACAGCCAGTTGCTTCGTTAGAAAGTGCCTCTCCTGCCCAAAGAGCCACAGTCTGAAGGCACAGATCCAAAGAAATTCTAAATAAAAATCTTACTGAAACAAACAAAAAAGTTACAATGTCTGTGTTTCATATACCAGTGCAATGTTTTGGGAATCCAAGAGAACAGTGCTGGTTTCCCCCCCCAAAAAACAGGAAAACTAAGTCTGAACTGTTGCAATTGCTTTTTTAGCAACACACTATTGGACTAGCTTGAACAGTGGTGAGAAAAAAAAACCACAAACATGGACAAGCCTGGCTAGTGCCTTGTGTTTTTAGAACATGACCTGAGGAACTTGCTTTCAGCATGAGTCAGCAACAAATACTTGGCTCCATCCAAGGTGGCCAGGCAGATAGAGAATGTGTGGTCACAAATGTCCCACCAAGCAAAGGGCCAGAGATGTCACGGTGCCTGACCGTTGCCACCCAGCACCTCCCTCCCCAGAGCTGTGACACCAAATTATCCATCAGCAGATGGAAGAGTCCTACTTAACAGTCCACCAAAACTTCAGCCAACAGGAAAAAAGGGGATTATATTAATGGAAATAGCAATCCATAGCTACAATGAAGAGCTACAGAGACAAAGTTCTACATATCAGCGCTGCAAGGGTTTAAAATAAGGGAGGGGTGAGGAACTCCAATACACAAGTACATATCTGGTGCACGCACTGTGCGGCTGCACACAGCACGTAAAACAGACACAATATCCTCCTGTATTCTTTACCACCAACTGACATAAGGCAGGTATCAATTCTTGCAGATCTTCCTTGTTTTTATATCATAGCTAAGATTTTAGTGAAAAAAAACAAACAACTACTCTTCTAGCTCTTGAAGGAAAAATGCCAGAGATTGAAAGTTTGCATCAAACTAAGGAAAACACAGATGTTAAAGTGGTGGTACATAACACAACTCATCTATGCAGATACTGGGTCTGACTTTGATGTTGCCACAGACCAGCGTTGTCTATATCACAGGCTGACACGCTACAAATTACGAAGGTACACGGATTCTCAGTTCTCGTGTTTCAAGCACAGGTCAGCTGCAGCATTGCTCAACTCAAAGCATGACCTTCTTTCTCGCTGTCTGCATAAGGATCTTGGGTTTAGCTATAAACTGACACTAACAGAAAAACTCAAGAATTTGAGACTCTGAGACCTTGGAAACTTTATAGAAAACCACACACAGAGCAGTCAACTATTTTCCACTTAAAAAAACAATCAGAAAACCACTACTCAAAGTCATTGATTTGTGACAAGAGTAACAAGCTGTCACAGGCTGCAAGGACAGAAAGGAAACCCTGTAATGATTCAAAGGCTGTTTATGCAAAGCACTTAAAGCCACACATTCATTGCTATTATAAACCAGTACGAGCCCACTCACTTGCCACTGGCTGGGAAGTCTCACATACCTGGCTATTCAAAATTCTCAATTACAAGGAGAGCTTTAGTAAGTAGCTTTAGTCCTCTTTACCTTCTCCTGTCCCACATCTACAGTAGCACCAAATCCAGAGACGAGGGTCTCTTCACACAGTTGGACTGCCAGCTGGAAGCAGTGGTGGGACTGCCATTAAAAGCAGTTCTCAACAGAGGTTAAATCCAGAATACACAAATGTAAACTCCATGGCAGGGTTTGTTTGGGGTTTTTTTTGGAAAAAAACCTACCCACCACATTCACAGACAAGGTAGCAAGCGAATATAACCCGGAGTTCACTAGCCAAGGACTTTTCATATAATGCCACAGTGACCTGAAAAGTAAAGCTGTCTATTTTTATTATTTTATAGTATCTTAAATCTTTCACTAAGGGGCAAACCTGCCAAAGAGTTTTGGATGGAATGTGTTTAGGCAGTCAAAGTGCATTTTGACTCAGATTTTGCTACAAGTCCTTGCATTTTTTACTAGAAGCCTCAAGCACACCATCTAGAAAGAGATACATGAAGCCTGACCGACCCCCCCCAGACTGTGCCTGTAACTCTTTTTATTTAACAAATTCAGACTATCAACAACAAAGACCTTCAAAACAATGCTGCCAATGTTCAAAGCAATTCCACACAGCATTTTCTATTGGTTTTGCTTTCACATCTTCTACCAACAGAAAACGGGTTCCTTTAAGCACCAGTTTAATCTTCAGGATCACCTCATGGTAAGCCTCAGTCAATAATCGAAAATATTCAGGCATGGATTTCTTCAGTTTCTCAAAAACGCTGATGTGAACTCATGGTTCATCCTTGCACATAAATATTTTCTGACCAAGGGTAAGAAAACACCTCTGTTTGAACATGCATCTGCTTGTAAAGAGTGAAGAGATCGAGGTGAGCATTGTCTCACTGTGACAAGTTAGAACACAGTCTATAACCATCTTTCTGCCTCCCCGCTCTTGGTTCCCGAGCTATGGGGTCAGTCTTGGTTTTTTTGTGTTGGACCTCCCCATTAAGAGGTAGGTAATCATGTCACCTTCAGCATACCTTTTTAAAACCATTCTGTTCAAAAAAGAAAAAGTAATAATATTCTTCCCACAGGCATACACCTACAATGTTGGCTACAATAACCCTACGACACTCGTTAGTTGTTTACTATTGAACTATCCCAAACAAAGTCATGTCGACACGATGATACTTTTTCACCAATATCCTTGCAACATCCCTGCAGGAATGCAAAGCATATGGGAAATTAACAAATATGGTTTTTATTGTGGTACACAAGCACCCTCAGCCCTGAACCGTGTTAAAATATCATGCACCAGCAAGGCCACTGGAAACCTCAGAATAATAAAACAAGTATTTGCGTATCTCGGCTCAGGCCATTTCAAGAAGCGTCACTGCAGCAAGCAGAACTTGACACAGCGATGTGTTTTTAAAATAAACCTAACATGACTGCTACAGAGCTTATTTTGCTCAAGAAATGTAAAAAAAAAACCCTAGAGTTTTCCATATTCTAGAACCAAACATAGCTGATGGCTCCTTCAAATAACTCCTGAAAAATGTAACGCTTACAGGATACTGCTCCAAAGCCCTTCAGTAACTTCACCGCATAGAATCATAGAATCACAGAATCACCAGGTTGGAAAGGACCCATTGGATCATTGAGTCCAACCATTCCTAACACTCCCTTAAACCATGTCCCTCAGCACTTCATCAACGCATTCCTTAAACACCTCCAGGGAAGGCGATTCGACCCCCTCCCTGGGCAGCTGTTCCAGTGCCCGATGACTCTTTCTGTGAAGAATTTTTTTTCTGATATCCAACCTGAACCTCCCCTGGCGGAGCTTCAGGCCATTCCCCCTTGTCCTGTCCCCTGTCACTTGGGAGAAGAGCCCAGCTCCCTCCTCTCCACAACCTCCTTTCAGGTAGTTGTAGAGAGCAATCAGGTCTCCCCTCAGCCTCCTCTTCTCCAGGCTAAACAACCCCACCTCTCTCAGCCGCTCCTCATAAGACTTGTTCTCCAGCCCCTCACCAGCTTCGTTGCTCTTCTCTGGACACACTCCAGAGCCTCAACCTCCTTCTTGTGGTGAGGGGTCCAGAACTGAACACAGTACTCAAGGTGCGGTCTCACCAGTGCCGAGTACAGAGGGAGAATAACCTCCCTGGACCTGCTGGTCACACCGTTTCTGATACAAGCCAAGATGCCATTGGCCTTCTTGGCCCCCTGGGCACACTGCTGGCTCATGTTCAGTCGGCTGTCAACCAACACCCCCATTTGCAAGCCTTACAGTTTGTTCTGTTAAACTGCCCAAGGACAACGGCATACTCTCTCCTTTGAGAGCACTACCATGAGCTTACACGGGAACCTGACTTCTCTGCCCAAGAGGCACAACAGGAACCTGCACAGGGAAATTATCCAAAGACTATTAAAGCACAGGGAGCTCCAGAAAGCCCCCAGGGGGCAGACATGGATCATGTAAGCAAAGTATACCATTTTTTTTTCCTTCCAAAGCATGAAATTTCAACTTCCTTAATTCAGGAAGCATAACAAACATCACATAAGTTTCTGCAGATAATGGGTCATTTGGAGAACAAGCTGTTTCCAAGAGTAAGCAAAGAGCAGAGGTTATATAAGCTTAAGATGCACTGCCAGATTAAACTCTTTCTAACATACCACTCAATATCAGAAAATTTAAGAGGATGGTTATAAGCCACAGGACCCTCCACACACTCTTCTGGTAGCAGCAATTTTAGGTAAAGAAGCCGATGCCTGAATCTGGTGGCCACCATGATCCCCTCCGGAGTCCCAGAGAAGTGGGCAGATAACGCTAGAATATAGTTGCCTCGTATTTCTGTGCAAGACAAGAAATGCTTTGTTGCTCCAGATGGACAAGCACATATAGTTCAAGCATCTTTAGTTAGTTTTCATGGTTGTTTTTTTCAAAGATACCTCCACGTGTTCAAATAAGTTTTACTGAGTGCACAGAAATAGCGAGTTGCATTGGGTTTTCAGTTGGGGATTATTTTTTTGATATTTTATGGAAGTGGCACATGTGAGGTTGGGGTCACAGGAAGCTCCAGGCAGACGCCTTCTTCCACAGCTCACTCACGCCTGCTTCGCTCCTCCTTCCAAATCACAACAGTGCTGCCCCAGCCTTCCAACACAAAAGTCGGCACAACCCTTCACGTAAAAAGGTAACCTATTTTCCTACAGCTTTAGGAAGAATCCTGGGTGAACACTTCAGAATAAGAGTAACTCCAAATAAAGCAGCTTTAAGGGTTAATATCAGCCAGAAATTTACCAGTCCAGCAGCATTAGAAGTACCTGGGAGCGGGGCCACAGCATGCTGCGAGCTGTGCACACCCCAACAGGCAGGAATACCACCTTTAACTGGAGCACAAGGCTATCTGCTCCCAGCTCCCAGGTCAGGCAGTCACAAAGAATGGTGAGATTTCTCAGCAATTGCAGGGCTACGTTCTAGAAACCAGAAAGAAACATAACAAAGGTTGTAACTGCCTGCAGCCAGAGATGTGCTGCACAGTCTCCCTTCTGACAGTAATGCTCTGTGTATCAGCGCTCACACATATTGACCTCGGCACTCGCAGCTCAGACTGCCTGCCAAAGGAAGCCAGGAGGGGAAAAACGCTCAAGCAGCTGATCAAAACAAACAAACAAAGCCAGGCCTTTACCTGAACTCAAGTCTGAGCTGGCACTCAAGCTCCTAGAAGAGAAAGCCTCAAAGATCCATCCCTGTGTGACCCTGGTCAGCAGAGCTCCCAGACTCGGAATCAACGCCTTTCCCACGCAGCTCAGCTCGTTAAGGGAAAGGCAAACAGCGGACACATAAATCACACCATGACAAAGATGAGGCCTCTGGATACTCCCAGAGCTTTCTTAACCTGAATTCACCCTAGAGGTTTTCCAAAGACAAACCGCACAGCGGGCACGCTGTGGCCCTGGGGCGACGCTTAAGCTGTTTAACGAGCTGCTATCCAGAAGAACTGGTCGGACACAAGCTCTTAACATCGAGCAACAACTCCCAGAGCCCGGCACGGCCACCAGCAGCCAGCCCCGCAGCCACCACGCACCCACCCGCGGGTGCCCCTGGGCCTGGGCACACCCTGAGGGGCTGAGGCTTTCCCGGCTGGAAACAACCACAGACCCTAGTTTGTCCTATAGGGAAGAACCGACCAGGTTTGTTCTATACGGAGGGACCAACAGCGTGAGCTCAGGGACGCCCACCCGACAGGGGGTTCCCCTCCGCCCGCTGCACCGCCGGCGAGCCCGCAGGGGAAGGGAAGAGAACCCTTCGGCCGCGACCCCCATCCCCACCCAACCCTTCCGGCCGCGCTCACCTCGGCCCCTCGCGCCGCACGCAGGTACCGCCCTTCCGCGGGCGGTGGCGCGCGAGGGGAGGGCGGGGCGTGAGGGGGGCGTGGTCTGTGCGGACGGGGGCGGGACCTGGGTCTGCCGGGAGGGGCGCGGTCTGGTAGGAACGGGGGCGTGGTCCTGGGCGGGTGGGCGTGGTCTTCAATGGGAGGGGACGTGGCCGGGCGAGATGGGCGTGGCCCGGGTCTGCGAGGGGGCCGCGCGAGAGGCTGAGGGCTGTGTGTGGGTGTCATGGCAGACCCCTGTGTAGCGCCTCAGGGGACCATGAGCAGGGCCTGCAGTGCTTGTACTGACCGTATGCAGAGCGTTTCTACACATGAGAAACGCGCGTTCACTGGTAAAAACATCATAAAGGACAAACTCTTCGAAACAAAGGCATAAAAATTCATTTAAAATATATGAGTCAGCTGAGTTGGGTTCATCTCTTAAAGGGGAGAGCACACCAGTTTACAAAAATACATAGAATGACTAGGTTGGAGGATGTGCCCTTTTGTCCTATCACCCATCACCTGGGAGAAGCTGTGGAAAGCAATAAGGTCTCCCCTAAGCCTCCTCTTCTCCGGGTATTTCTCTCTCGTTCTTCATTACCTGATTCCCACGATCAGTCACCTTATCATAGACTTTAGTTTGTATTCCTTTCCTCTTAAGGGAGTGTTTATTCTTTCAGGTTATCTAATCTGTGTCAACGTGCCTGGAGACTGGTTCCTTGTCTGCGTGTCACCTCCTGACACGAAACAGCTGCATCTTGCAAAATAGTTAAACGTACAAAATGTCTGAAGCAAAATTTATTAATCCATTCTCACATATGGGACCTGAATACAAAGTCTGAGGGGCTTGAATATAGGCCCTGAAAGACTTATATTTGGGGTCTCAGGGCATAAACTCTGAATTGCCTGTGTGTAAGATCTTATGGGCTTATATAGGTCCAGGGAGGCTTGTGCACAGCGTATGAGGAATCTATCTATAGGTCCTACAGGGCCTCTATATAGGGTCTGAGGAGCTTGTGTACAGGGTCTCAGAGGCTTACATATGGGTCCTGAAAAGGCACTTAGGGGTGTGTATGTGTAGGGTCTGAGCAGCCTGTACCAACAGAGCCTGAAAGGATCTGTATCGAAAGGGTCTATACACAGGGGCTGAGGTGCCTATGTGCAGGTTTAAGGCACCAGTGTAAGATGTCTGGGGCTAAGGCAGCCATCTATCAGATCTGAGAGGGCTGCAAGCCCTTTGCCATTTCCACGACACCCTACTGCATCTCCTCAGTTTCATTCTGCAACTCTCTCCCTCCGGGCAAGCGCTTCCCATGCCAGAGGGGCTTCCCACTCACCTGTGGCTGTGCCTGGAGCAGACAGGTGATGGATCTGCCCTTGGCACTGGAGTATGTTCTGAAAGATCCACAAGCCCAGCATGAGAAGAAAGAGGGAGCTCTTTCATCCCTGTAGAAATGCAGAAAACTTGATTTTTCTGGCCTGATCACCCAAACTGCAAGTTCTGTAGCAGTATATGACCTGAACTGCTTCCTCTGGCTAGTTTTCCCCTCTAGCATATCTGGTTGAGCATTTCTGTGTTTCTGATGATAATTCACTCTAAAAACCAAAGAGACTCAAAGAGTGCAGTGGTAGTTCTGCGAGGTCCAGAACAGTTGCTGGCTCCAGACTCGGGGCGAGGAGAGACAGCACCGATGCAGTGTGGCAAGGCCTGAATTCACAATGAGATAGAAATGACAGCCTCTTCCAGCTATCCCTCACCATCCCAGCTGCGCCTGCAAGCCTGGCCAGGCAGTATTAACTGATTTCTGCACGGGTTTCCTCTCCAGACTATGGAATTCACAAACAAAATCTTCATGGCAAGGTTTATTATTCCCATTCCCCATTGCTAGCTGGACATCTCCCACCACAAACCCTCTCAGGTGCTGCGGAGGGTGGGAAAGGGCTCAGGATTTCCTAAGTGTGGGTAGGAAATCTCTCCTTAATCGAGATGGAGAAAATATTTGTGCTCTGCTGCTGCCGTGAGAGAGTGTCCAGCACACTGCCCATAGTGCTGCTTCCTGCATGGAAGGGGCTGCCTGCTGCTGCAACATACAGACATGGAACCTGGGAGAGAAAAAAGCAGCAGGAGGGGAGGGGAATTACATGTGCAGCACATTTCCATGTGGAAACACCCCCCAGACTGGTTTCATTTTCTACCAATGAATGTGAAGATGCCTTGATGCAGCATCCCATCTGCATTCCCTGAATCTGGTGCCCAAAGTGGTGCTGGGAGGGGTTGTGAGGGCAGAAGGAACGCCACAGTGGAGCAGGAGCTGCTGCAGGCCAATGGTGATTTTGAAATGAAAACCTGTGAGAGGCTTGTGTTGCTGCTTCAACTCCGTCTTTGAAGATATCTTAAGTTCATATTTGGGATGCTTTAACACCCCAGGAAATATTGCATCTCCTTGTCATGAGAATGAGGGCAATGGCAAACGCTCCTGACTCTGAGAAGAAGCAGACGGCAGGGCGAGCATGGTTTTATTCATCCTTCCAGGGGTTTTGGGAGAAAAGCATCACACCCGCCCAGCAGCGCTGTGGTTTCAGCTAATCTCATGCACTATAAGAATTAAACATTAGGAAAGTGTGTGCCTGAGCACCTCACCCAAGGTGAAATGGCAAGGGGGCTGAGAATGAAATGAGCCACCTTGAAAATAAATGTGACCAGGTGTCATCAGTGAGCAGGATTTGGAGGAATAAATGTTGTTTCTGCAATACAGAGCAGTGCCTGGGAATCCCCATCCCAAATGGTTCCTGCAGCTACAGGGGAACATCATATTTTTTTAAGCCATCTCTGAAATGGGACAGCCCAAAATGTAAACTCAGAGGCTAACTTTTGAACTAAGGGAGGGAACCCAGTAAACTTAGTGGAGGGATGCTATTTATCTGGGGGCGTGGGTAGGTGTGTCATCTTCTGTGGCCATGCCTGGCAGCTCAGGAATGGGATGGCAGCAGGAAGGGAAAATGAGAAAGGCATGCCTGGGTCATGTGCACCTCGGCATCTAGATCAGAGGGAGGGTTCACTGCTCAAGAGGCTAATTTTAGGTATTTTAATTTTAGTTGCTTCCACATGCCTCTTAGGTTGGCTCTCTTTGGGCTTTAATGAACCCCCATGAAAAAAAACCCACAACATTTTCCAGAAGCATAAATAGGTGGCAATTGCTCTTCAGGAACCCCACAACTGCCCTCCTGCAGTGAAAATGCTGCAGCCCTTTCTAGGGTGAACCTTTTGGTGAGGCTTATAGTGATGACAGAGGAGACTTGCAGAGTCACTGTGGGTCTGGAGCACAGCAGTATGAGGAGGTTTGGCCATCACTGATGGAGACACCAGATCCCAAGAAGAGATGGGAGGACAACACGCCATAGCAAGTAAATGGTGGCGTGTTTGGGTAATTTGGGGTTTATTATTGAAGTTCTGTGATGGGATAGGGACCATTGTCCTGCCCAGCCTAGGGGTGTTTCCCCATCATATCTTATTGCTCCACGAGTAGCCATCATGGTGCTCAGTTTATAGAAAACAGCATGTTCCTTTATTGGCATGTAGGCTCTGCCCCCCGATCTCCATGCTGTGCTGTCTTATCTGTCTTAGTCTGAAAGCACCAACCTTTCCTCTAAATAAAAGGAGATTATCTCCTTTTATTGCACTTGGACCTGGCATCCTCCTGAATTTCCTCATCCGCCCACGCCTAGCAGACCTGCAGGATTTTGCACATGCATTGACCTCCCCATGTGAGATTTTACAAGTGTCATAGCCTCAGACATCTACAGAAATAAAACAGGTTAAATCCTGAATTGAAATAACACAGAGAAGGTGATGAGCCCATGCACTAAGAGATTATTTGTTGGTGGGGGGGGGTTGTGTGGGTTTTTTTGTTTGTTTTTTATTCCTAGCTGTTTTGTTTAATCCAAACACTACGGGGCTTGCTCAGGTCTGAGCCAAAGTGTTTGGTTTGCCTGTGGCTCATTGCACGCTTGCCTTCTCCTAAATTAGTATTTTATTTGCAGGAGGAAGATATCCATGCCTCTGTCAGCAGTGTTGGGATGATTGATAGGGGTTTGAGGCTTTAGCTTTCCACTTCAGTCTTTCCCACAGCAATAATGTTAATTGCAAATGCTGGTGGGCTTTACCCCATCAGTTCTTCTTGGGAGCAGCTTTCTAATATTGTACTTACAAATATCAAGAGAAAGCTTCATTAAATAGCTGATTTTCTTTTTATTTCTCTGGAAACACCAAAGGGAAGGTGTGGGTATCTTCCACCTTACTCTAATGCCTCAGGTGCAACTCTGCTGGAAAAAAAACCTTACCAGGAAAAGCATTTTATGACTGGTTTGGTTTTTTTATGTTTGCTTCCAGGGCTGGGGAATTCTAGTTCATCGTGCAGCTGTTTACCAGCCTCTGGGCTGCACGACACGGAAACCATTATTTCATCTTGTCTTGTTTCCCATGGGAATATTTATATGTTTTGAGGGAAGAGTCCGTCTAGCAACATGAACCTGCCCATGTGCTGTCTTGGAACAGCTTTGTTTTACTTTTGTGAACTTGAATGGAATACGCTTCTAGCAGGGTACCAGGAGCTATTTGACCTAAAAAGACAGGGATTCATATTGTTGCCAATATCCTCCCCCTTTTGCTCCCTATGCTCCTGAGAAGCTGTTCCCTGTGGGTTGTTTAATTGCATAGAGTATTGATCTCAGGGCTCACATTTAATTCCCATTTCTATGCACTGTAATGAATGCCCAAGTGCTCAGCACAGGTTTGCTAATGAATTACTGGCCTTTCTGCCACACTTGGCCTTTGCTCACAGCCTGTCTTCTCCCACCTCTGTCAAATACTCCCTGGAACATTTGAACTCCGTCTAAAATCTGGCCTCAGGTGAACATTTCCAGCTCCTCTTTAAATAGAAATAAATATCTAAATATATAATCTGAATTGCTAGAGGAGCAGGGAACAGGAGACAGCAGTTGAGGCAGTTCTGCCAGCCCAGGGTCTGCTGGATGTACCCATCCTTGCCCTCACCCGGAGCTGCCAGCACTGAGCCTCCATAGGAAACCCTACCGAGGGCCAGCAAACCTGTCCCAAATGAATTTCTGCTCATCCAGCCAAAAAACCCCAACATTAGGTTGGGTGGTTTATGGCACAAACAGATAGCTCTTGCCCTGAAGCATTGCTGCATCCTCTGCCGTCCCCAGGACCTTCCCTGTCTGGAGGAGTTCCTTCCTCCCCCTTTCCTGTCTTTCTGATCTCCCTTTTCCACCTCCACTGGGCTGCATTAACCCCAGTTTTGCCATTTTGAGGCTTGTAAGAGGCTCTTAATCCCATTGTATGGGGATGCTGCAAACCATACTGGGGAGACACTGATGTTCATGGAGAGGAATGTGCTGGTTTTGGTCCATGAGGATCTTCATCTGAGATGGGCATTGGAGCATCTTCCAGCATGGATGCTTTCAGGGCCATTGTGTACCAGAGGGCTGTGCTACACAAAATCCTTATTTAAAGTATTTTTCCTCCTGCTGACAATTTTCAGTGTGGAAGGAGAAGGAAATACAATAGAGCAGAGGCTGAATAAATGTTCGGCTCAGCTGAGGAGTGAAGCCCAGAGCAGGTGCTGCAAAAGGGTCTCCCTGATCTTGCAAGAAAACGCAACAATTATGGAAGCACTAAACTTGCTATGTTGTAAAGACCACAGCCGAGATGCAATGGCTTCAACCACATTTTTCCTGACTGACAAAAAGGAGACAGGGAACCCCCACCCCTGCAGGAAAAACCCAGCCAGAAAGGAGCCTGTATCCTTACAAACTGTCTTAGGGGGCTTTCGGTGGAGGATTGCTCAGGGATGAGCTGTGTAGCTCCAAAATTATGTTGCTTGGGGAAAAGCTGAGGACAGCCCTTCAACATCTGAGCGGATGTGAAGGCAACGCTTGGTAAAGGAAGTGGCAGGGGGCGGGGAAGGGAAAGGGAAAGGGGAAGAAGAAAGACAGCTGGTGAGAGATGGGGATGGAAGGAGGAAAGGCACCAGGATGGTGCCATGGTGTAGGTGATGGCTGAAACACATCTGTGTCACCCCATCACCCAGTCATGCTCCCCTCTGGATTTTCATGTGGTCTTGGTGGCAAACAGGCTTGGCAAATGACAGCTGGAGTCTCTCCGCCTCGTCAGGTGATGATTTCAGCAACCTCCAGCCTCGTTACAGCTTTCTCGCCATTCATTTCCAGTGACTCTCCTTTGCTGAGCATCCACCTCTCCTCAACTCCCAGCAGCAGGTGTGTCCCAGTCACTCCACAAGGTGAGGACTTGGGCTCCGCAGCCTGAAAAAAACTTATAAAGGATCATAGCTGCTTTTTGCCAAGGCACTTTGTTTCAGTCTCAGCTGTAATAGTACTGCTGCACATGGGAACTGTTTCTGTATTAATATTTTTTAAAGCTCCATTTTCTAATAACCAATTCTGGGGCCACGTCCAGTACTAAAAGCAATAGGCTCATTTGCCTTCTGGATTATTGTTTTTCAGGAATTAAAAAGGAGCTGCTGGCAGTATTGTAACAACGCTCAGGCCAAAGGGAAATATCTTTCCTAAGAAAAACCATCTAAGTAAATCACCTTTCAAGAAGAAACTGAGTGCATATTGCTTATTTAGCCCTGATGCTGCAAAGTCTACACTGGTGGCCGAGCCCAGCATGTACCCACGTACATCGCTTTCTGTGCAGTATTTTGATCACCTACTTTTTATACCACTCATTGAAACTGCCTAAATCCCTGTGCCAACCTTGCTGCGTCCCCAGGACCATGTTGGTGCCTCTGCGGCCCCCCTTGCTGCACTCCACATCCCTGTGCCCTCTCCCTGCTGCACCCCCTGTCCCCATTCTTTCTCCTCACGGCAGTGTCTCCCTGCACCTTCTCCTCACTGCACTCCATCTCCCCATTGTACCCTCTCCCCAGTGCATCCTGTATCCCTGCACCCTCTCCCCACTGCACGCTATCTCCCTGCCACTCCCCATCTCCCTGCACCTCTCCTGGCTGCACCCTGTCCCCACGCACCCCCTCCTCCTCCCGCTGCACCCCATCTCCCCACACCCTCTCCTTAGAATCACAGAATCCCTAGGTTGGAAAGGACTGTGGAGATCATCAAGTCCAAGAGTTCCAATCCACTACTAAATCCTACTCCTAAGCACTTCATCTCCCCGTCTTTTAACTACATCCAGCGATGGGGACTCGGTCCGCTCCACGGCCAGCCTGTTCCACAGCCTGAGAGGGCTTTGGGGGAAGAAATTTTTCCTAAGGTTGCGTAGCACGACTCGAGGCCATTCCCTCTTGTCCTATGGCCCGTCACCTGGGAGAAGAGAGCAACACCCATCTCTACAGCCTCCTTTCAGGGAGCCGTGGAGAGTGACAAGGTGCTATGCAGTGCTACAGGCTGGGGGAAGAGTGGCTGGAGAGCTGCACGGAAGAGAAGGACCTGGAGGTAATGGTTGACAGCGACTGAACATGAGCCAGCAGTGTGCCCAGCTGGCCAAGAAGGCCAATGGAATCTTGGCTTGGATCAGAAATGGGGTCACCAGCAGGTCCAGGGAGGGGATTTTCCCTCTGTACTCGGCACTGGTGAGACCGCACCTCGAATACTGTGTTCAGTTCTGGGCCCCTCACCACAAGAAGGATGTTGAGGCTCTGGAGCGTGTCCAGAGGAGAGCAACAAAGCTGGTGAGGGGCTGGAGAACAAGTCTTACGAGGAGCGGCTGAGAGAGCTGGGGTTGTTTAGCCTGGAGAAGAGGAGGCTGAGGGGAGACCTTATTACTCTCTACAGCTGCCTGAAAGGAGGTTGTGGAGAGGAGGGAGCTGGGCTCTTCTCCCAAGTGACAGGGGACAGGACAAGAGGGAATGGCCTGAAGCTCCGCCAGGGGAGGTTCAGGTTGGATATCAGAAAAAAATTCTTCACAGAAAGAGTCATTGGGCACTGGAACAGCTGCCCAGGGAGGGGGTTGAGTCGCCTTCCCTGGAGGTGTTTAAGGAACGGGTGGATGAAGTGCTTAGGGACATGGTTTAGGGAGTGTTAGGAATGGTTGGACTCAATGATCCAGTGGGTCCTTTCCAACCTGGTGATTCTGTGATTCTGTGGTTCCCTCAGGCTCCTTTGGTCTGGTTCCCTCAGCGGTTTCTCCACGGCCTCTGCTCCAGCAGCTTCGTCGATCTTCCCTGGACGCACTGCAGCACCTCCTTGCTGCACCTCAACTCTCTACAGTCTCTCCTCGCTGCATCCCGACTCCCCGCACCCTTTCCCCATCACTCCCCTTCTCCCTGCGCCCTCCTCCTGCTTCCCTTCTCCCTCCTGCACCCCATCTCCCCGCCCCTCCCCGCCTTCCCGCATCCCCTCCGCGCTCCCTTCTCCTCCCCACTCCCTGCACTCCTTCCCCTCCCCTTCTCTCCGCACGCCCCCGCCGCTCCCGGGCCGCGCCCCCCGCTCCCAGCCTGGCCCCGCCCCCTCTGTGCCCCCTCCCCGACCCCGCCCCCCGGCGCCCCCGCCCAGGAGTTTCCCCGCCCCCCAGCCAGCGCGCGGCCCCGCCCACCGCGGCGCGGGGAGCCGAGACAGCGCCCAATGGCGTGTCCGAGCAGGGCGGCCGCGCGGCTCCCATTGGTGGGGCGGGCGCGGCCGGCGCCGAGGAGCGCGTTGCGATTGGTCGCCGCCGCCGGCCGGCCCCGCCCCGCTGCTCCCCGTTCCTCCCTCCCCTCCCCGGGCGGCAGCAGCAGCAGCCGCCGCCGCCGCCGCAGCCGCAGCACCAGCAGCAGCGTGAGGCGGCTCCAGCGGCGCGATGGCGGCCACGGCGGGCAGAGCGCTGCCGCTCCTCCTCTGCCGCCGTCCTGCCGCGCTCACCGGGTGCTTCCCGGCGCTGGGGCGGCGCCGACAGCAGCAGCAGCAGCGGCACCGGACGGTGAGCGAGGCGGGTGCCGTGCCCTTCAGGCGGGCGCTCCGCAGCCCTTCGCCGTTCTCAGCGCCGCCGCGGGGTGCGACTTGAGCGGCGCCGGGCGGAGCGGCCGCGCCCTCCCCGCCGCCGCGAGCTGCCCGCAGCGGGGCCGCTCCCGGGGCCGCTCCCGGGGCGGGGGCGCGGTGATCTGCGGCCGCCAGGTGGCGCTCGGGGGGGCGCCGGGCACCGGGCGGGACGGGGCGAGAGCCGCTGCCCCGCGCGTCCTCGCCGCTTCGGGCGTTCTCCGTTCCCTCCCGTTGTGCCGCTCCCTGTCAAGGTCAGCCGCGGCCCCTCCGAGGCGCCGCGTTGGGGCGGTTGAAAGGGGGCGAAAAGAGTCGGGTTTTATGCCTTTCCCTCGCAGAAGCAGCGTAGTCAGTGGCTTTGCCAGAAGGGAGAGGGCTGGCGGCACACGCGCTGCTCACTGAGTGTCTTCGGGTGGAAAAAACTACTGCTGCCTTTACAGCTTCGAACTACTCGGAGCTGAAGGATTTGCTAAAAATACCAGGACGATTTTCCTTTATAAACCAAAGGAACGGTGTGTAATCGTGGGGTTCTCTTCTAGCTTTTGCCACAGTCTGTTTTGATGCTCAGGAAGCTGCCGCCGGAGGTGCGCACCTGTCGCTCACTCCTTAATTTTGCTGGAGCAACTGATTGCAAAACTGCCCAAAGCCACTGAAGTCGCATAGCTGTTGGGTGATGGAGCGGTTACGGTGTGGGATCCCTGGGGTACTGCTTAAAGAGCAGCAAAGCGTCTGTGCCTTGCGTTTCAGGGTGCTGGTAGTCTCTCTAATGGTGTCAGCATGTTTTCACGGTGATGGGATGCCAGACGTGCTGTTGGTATTGAGTGTCTCAATTGCATCAGTCCCATATTTGCAGTGCCGTCGTTCACGTGTGTCAAGTGCGACTTTTGTGTTGTTGACTTCAGACTTTGTAAACACCAACCTGACAAGTGAGACTACCGTTTTCCTGGATTCCAGTCGGGCGTGGAAAAGCCTTCTCAGCTTTCAGAGCTATCATTTAAGTTATGTCTTTTAGCAGTCTGGCCCAGAAAGTAGTAAGTTATTTATCTAAGTTGACATTTGCAGTTAATTTGACAGACACTCAGTTTCATCCTTCATTCTGATAATCAGGCTAAATGTAGCAGTAAACGTGCAAGACGATTAAAAACGACCGTTAAAAAATATCCTGAATATCTTTTTTGCCTGGGATACTTTGCTGCTGTGGCCCTAGCCGAGCAGTTGTGGCTGAAGTGTGGGCAAGCTCAGGAGCATCCTAAAACTGTACTAAACCGTCTCCTTCAGGTGCTTGGGGAAGGAGGAAGGTTTTGCTTGTGTTCTGTGAACTGATGATTAGAAAGTTCTTCTGTCTTTAGTACCAGTCGCGTTATACCGTTTGTTTTTTGGCTGCGTGGCTGTTAGCCATTTGTGATGTTGCAGTGATTAGTTTTGCAGGTTTTCTTCTTTTCAGTAGGGAGGTCGTAGGTGTTGAAGTGCTCTTATGTCCTGTTAATCAAGTGAAATCTTGCTCCGAGCCAATCGGTACCCGTTATCCCAACTCTTCCTTTTCACAGAATCTGTAGTGTTATTTATCACCTCTTCTTTATCCTTCTCATCACGCCGTGCTTGAGAGACTATGTGGACCAGTGGGAGAGAGCAAAGACCCAAGAGCTGTCGGATCCTAGAATAAATGATCTCCAAGGAGAAATTACAGGAACTGGAGCCCTTCATAATAAAGAGAAGATCGAAAAGAGGTTGCTGCAAAGAGGAAACAGAAAACCAGAAAATATGCGTTGGATAGGAAAAGAAATAATGAGCCTTTGGTGTGAGAAGAGGGATTTGGTTAGGTGCTGAGAATGTCTTTACTGACAGTAAGAGTAGTGAAGTGCTGAATTATTTCCTGGGTAAGCTGTTCAGTCCTCATTATTGGAGGTGGTTAGAAGCGGTTAGCCGTGCGCCAGTCAATTATGGCTGATGAAGAATGGGTCCTGCTTTGTGATAGGACTGGACTGTATAAGCTTCCTGAGTTGATAGATGGTATGAAAAAATAGTTATGAAGAGTTTGTGTAATACAGGTGTTATTAATAGACTGATAATAATAGGTTTATCTGTGCAATATTGTTTTCAGTACAATAAATTCTACTCTGTTTCTTCTTGGGATGACTGATTTCTAGCAGAGATGATAAATTAAATGGGCCTTCTTGAAACAGGGCAGAAATGCTAAATGGTCTTATGGATGAGTTGTCTCAGAAGGGGTATAAAGTATGCTGGAAGAGCGTGGACCAATTGACCAGACTAATACGAGAGGACAGTACTTTAAAACAAATCAGCCAACCCATCCAGATGGGTAAAGGGCAAAGAATGAGGTTGTGCTAACGTCAAACAGTAGAAAGGGCAAGGTGTTCTGAACCCTTGAATAAATACTTGGTTTATGAAGGTTCATATAGGATTATTGGGAGATGCAGGACTTGAATGAAGCATTCACAGCTTTCTTATGCATTTTGGAAGCTGAGGGAGTTGGGAAAGGCGAGTGGGCTCAGCATATCAATGCAGGGTTATGGAGGACCCAGCTTCACATGCTGTCCCTATCATGTGAACATGATAGGTGTGAGAGGAGAGTGCAGAAAGTTTGAATGAGAAATTCACTTATTGATCTTGGAATAAAAAGACTGTCTCTCTTCTTACCCTGCACAGCCACCCTGTGAAGCACAACATCATCTCTTCCAGAAGGGAAGAGGAGCAGGGAGGACGAAGAGTTTACTAATACTAACGAGTTTCCCCTCTGGGAGAGATGATGTTATGCCTCGCACAGTGGCTGTGCAGGATAAGGAGAAAATGAGTTGGTATAACCATATAGAAAGTGGGATTGGACCATCCATAGTGTTGGAAGAACATGTCAGAGCTGAATAAGTGGACTTGGAGCAGAATTATCTGAGGTTGCATCTCTTCCTGCTCTCCCAGTCGCACTTAAACATATGTGAGAGCAGAAGCAGCCTGGTAGAGGAGGAAAGAGTCAGCAAGCCCCTGTGCTATGGAAGAAACTACAGAAGTCGACTGGAGGGGTTGTAATGTTAGGAGGAGTAGAGGACGGCTACGGCTTTGGAGATTGGGATGGCTGAATAGTTCATAGGGTGAAATATCAACAGTATTGGTGTTCATTTTAAATTGGTGCTGGGTTGGCTTCCCCTTTCGGAGGGGACTGTGGGGATTGGATGCAGTGCTGGAAGGTTGCACGTGCTGGGAGATGAGCGAGGCAGTTCAGTTAATTGGGTTGATGTAACTTCTGCTGGTGGAAAGACCAAAAGTGGCAGAAGTTGGTATCGGCAAGCAAGACGAAGTGGAAAAAAAGTATTGTATGTGGTTTCTTTTTCTATATGACAGCTATGTGCGGGAGGAAGGGTTGGAGAAGGGGCAAGAATGGCAGGAGGAGCCTGGCTGGTGCTGGTCAGCAGGTTGGCCCATTGTAAGGCATGCTGTGTGGTATGAACGCACAGTCCTGTGCACTGCCTTTTTAAACAACGAGAGTGGATGGAGCCAAGTGCTTGGTGGGCGGTTAGGTGGCATTTCTCAGTCGAGTGCTGTTTGATAAGTTATTAAGGTTTTGCTAGGTTATTCGCTAGATGGGAAGCATAGCAGCCATAAATCAGAATACTGCGTACTCATTAAGGCCCTTGTCCTGCAGTAATTTCTGATGCTTAATACAAAAATTGCTGCTGTTTTTCTGTTGGACAGCTTGCCCTCAGTGGAGTGTGGAGAGAGAATTAAAGTAAACGTTCTTTGTTCCTTATGAAAAAAGGGAAGCCCATTCTTTGACTCCTTTCTGGGCTCTGTGGGTGTTGAAGGTAAGCTGCTGATGGCGAGAGCTCTGCACCGCTGAGATGCGATGGGGCTGTGGAGCAGATCTTTGTGAAAAGGGTTCATGAAGAAGTAAGCCATAAACATTTTGCAAATACATGGTGGTGGATAAAGGATTTAAGTAAGGTGCTCTGCTTTTGCACATTGAATGCCTGATCTTTGTGACTTTCTTCCTACAAAAATGAGAGTCTCTTTTTATTGTGTTTCTTAGAACATGTGGCAAGCGGTTGAGTTACATTGGACTGGTTTGTAATCGGCTTGTAATCCAGTTCAGATCTGGAAAAAATACCTGTAGAAAATCAAGGGCTTGGATGAATGTGATGTTCCTGTGGTAGTTTATTCCTAATCTACCCAGACTGCCAGGATTATGACTTTTAGTGACAACTTCGAAGCCTAGAAAGGAAGAACTGAACCTATTTGAACTGCAGCCAGATTTCCTGTAGGTGTTGGGGAACCTGCAAGTTCTTATCTCTGCTCCCAGTGAGGACTTGTGTCAATCAGTCCTCACAGAATCATTTAGGTTGGAAAAGACCTTTAAAGGCAGGGTAGATTTTTGGCACGGGTTGCCCTGTATTAAGGATGCAGTAGAGAGCGTATCCGCAAAGATGAGCGGACTCTGTGCCAAAGAAAGGTACCCTGTGATGTGAGGAGTCTCAGGAGGAAGATGCAGTGGCCATCGTGCTAAAGCTGTCCTTTACTTGGCATAGATACAGAGTGTATCGAGTGGTATTTTATTTCTTTTTTTTTTTTGCATGCTATGACTGAAACTGTTGGACCATCAGCTTCCAGAGAAGCTGCTGCTTGGTAGTGTTGTGGTAATTTCCCTGGTGGGCCCCCGTAACCACCTCAAGCCCTTGCTGTCGTGAGCAACAGTTTATTGCCCTACTGCTGCTCATCTCTTGAAACAAATTTATTTAACAGGTGAAGCTTAGGGCTCACAAAACTCATGCAGTGGCAGTGGCTGGCTGCAAGGATAGTGAGGCTTGGAAGAATATTGTGGTGTGGTGTCTGTATTTTTGCTGAGGAATGGAACTGGCAGGCTGCTTTAATTAACTGAACTTCTGTTTTCCTGGCCTTGCATGATGCCGATTGTAATTTTCAAACGAATGATTAAAAAGCCAAAGAACTGGTATCTGTCTAGTGGTTTGCCTACTTTGACCCCCAACGTTTCCAATGCTGGAACATCCATAAGAGCAGTGACTTGCATTTGGGTTACTTTGGAAGTCAGGCTAGGATGTGGCTTGAACAGCAATACACATAAATTCCAACCCACTTTGAGGGAGTTGTGGGAAGAGTTTATTTGACTGTAAAGATGGGGCTCTCCACCAAACGTCCCTTTTATCCCTCTTCTTCCTTTGTGTCCTTCCCACGCACGCATGCTTGCTGTCCTGCTGACTCCTCGCTCGCCTCACCTGGCAGAGGGTGGTGAAACCAGCATGATTTCTTGTAGCTGTCACTGCCATTTGCCTACTCCAGTGCTGCCTAAATTGTTTGAAATGCAAGGTCAGGCAAGGTCTGCCACCTCATCCCGATTTACTGCCAGAGAGAATGCCATGTCTCAAGGCTATTGGACAAGTTCAGAAGGAAAGAAAACTTTTTCAGTATTTTCACTTCAAATGAGAGGAGGGAATCTGCCCATAGCTAATTATAGAGCAATGGAATATCAGTGCGAAGTTGAATAGTTTGTGCTTTTTTTTTTTGTTATATTATGTTGGGCTTTTTAATGAATAAAAACTTCGTAGGGAATGACCAGTGCGTTTGTGTTAGTGTATGACAGTGGCTGAAACATTCTCTTGATCATATTCTTACAGAGCAAAATAGTGTTTGAAGGGAGGCTGAATTAAAAAAAAAAAAAGAAAAAGGCTTTTCATAGCTTTTGATGTACCCATTCATTCAGTGAATAGGAGAAAAGCTTCACTTAGTGTACGGAGAACACCTTTCCAAGGCTCTTTTTATGTGAACGAGGAGTGTTGTGCAGAAAAGAGTAGATGCTGTTTTTTTGATAATCATTTCCTGATACTGCTTTTTTTTTTTTTTTAAGTTTGTAACTGAGACTGTGGGAATAATCAAGATTTTATGCGGTTCTGTGATGGGAAAGGGAGTTGCAGGCATAGTAAAACCGATCCAGTCATTAATTGAGAAATTTTAGGACAGTTCTCTTTCTCTATGGCGAGTGTTTCTCGGATCCATTCAGACAGGATGGATTTGGTGCTCCTCACCAGAGTCAAGCCTGAAAAAGAAAAAAAAAAATCCATTATTTTATTGCTGTTCATTTTTTAAAACTATTTTTACACTAATCTTAAAGCTGAAACTTCTGGTGCGATTAGATCCCACCCAGTCTTGAGGGTGAAATGTAACTTTTATGATTTCATTCCAGATTTGTGCTATTAGTCAGTTGTTTGCCATTCTATGAAATAGCATACAGTTAACACAAGCCTGTAATTTAAATCATTCTCCCATTTTTAGGTGCATGGAAATGTAGAAATGGGTTTAGATTTTGTGTGCCTTTATTTTTGTTTATTTCCTTATTTATTTTATTGTCAGCTGGTGGTCTCTCTTCCTAAGATCCCAACTGCTGCTTCCTACTCGCATGGCCTCTGTGGGATGAGGCACTGTCCTTGACTGTTTTGCTGGATGAAACTGGGTGCACTCTGCTCGCCAAGGAGGAATACTTCTAATCTCCAAAGCGCTCTCTGCTGATCTTATTTCAGTACTTCCTTTTCGAAGGCGAACTAGAATGATCTGCCTTTAAGGACTGCTTTGTCCTTGAGTATTTAATGATGAAAAGAAAATAACTTGTCCCTTTTCTATCAGAGTTTTGGCAGTGGGTTTTCTTCCGGTCATTAAGATCTCAACTGGTCACCAAAATGAGATGTCATTTTAATGAAGATTAAAGTATGCAGCACTTGAATGTGACGTGGAATTATTTTCTAGTAGGGCAAACCTATGAGGTATCACTTGTGTCCAATGTAGAATACCAGGCATGTCCGCTATCTTTTTCTGCATTCTTGGCAGCTCTTAAGGAATTAGGAAATGTAGAGCAACTTGCATAAGCAGGAAAGGGGAGAAAATGTTACTGACAAGCTTGTTTCGGCATTTTGCTTTTGTTGGCTTCCCCAGGAGGAAGGGACTGATGTGTGAAGAGGAAACTGTCAAATCTCTGCAACTGCTTATTAAAATAATCAAAACTTGTATTTCACTGGGATAGATAACTTAGGAAGGATCTACTGGGAGGTGACAGCTATAAAATACCCTCTGGGTGATTCAGTCTTGCATTCTGTCCTGCACTCTGCTGGGAATAAAAGAATTTGCACTGAGGTCATAAGCCTAAGAAGTTTTATAGGCTTTAAGAAAAGCTGTGTGGAACATACTGCTGTCTTGAGAGGTTTTTAGAAGAATGCTATGGCAACAATTTCACTTGTTTACATCACGCAGTTCCCACAATGTGTACATAGCTTGCTGCTCCTTCTCTTATCCAAAGCTTATATAAAGTCAAAGTGGTGTGAGGCTGTAGAAATGGGGTGAGGGAGGATGGTTCCTGGTTAAAAGTGCTAAGCCTTGGCTTTGTGGTGTGTGTTGGACTGGGATCTATTCCTGTGCAGGAGCTGGGGGCACCCGAGCACTCTATCAGATCGTTACTGCAGAGCTGCTCACTGCCGAGCATCTGCGCATGGAGCTGAGTGAGGACGCCTTTGCTAGTGGATTTGTCTTTAGTTAGTTGATATACACAGGTTGGAAGGAGGAATGCAAAATAACTGGATTTCTTGGATTTATGCACATGCAATTTCAAGTGGGGAAGCTCAGAGAGCACTTCATGAGTGAAGTGACTGTAGGATTGATGGCTGGCAAACAGCAACCTTTGATTCCAGATTCCTTTCCAGCTCATCCTCCAGTTTTCTAGGTCCATTGCTGGAAACGAGTCTAAAGTTGTTCCATGTTTTCTCCATTGTTTTTTTCCATATTACCTTGAAAAGTACTGAGCTGAGCAAAGCTTTCCTTATTTGAAATTGTTACCAAGAATATCGTGTTTCCTGAAGCTGCATAGTGAGTTTATTTGGATGAGCTCATGTCAATTGTTACTATACCTTGGAGCTGCTAAGGAAAAATCTAGGTACTGGTGGAGATTACTTGTTTCTATGTTTGAGACTCATGCGTTTTGGAAATGGCTGGAAGAGCAACTTTAAGAACTCTTTGTTTAGAACTCAATATGTGGTCCTTGTAAATGCATGGCTTTGTCCACGGTCTGTAGAAGGTATAGCTTCCATGGAGCAGGAGGTACTCCCTTGACATATGGGCTTGCTCACTGTCAGCTGAAACATGAATTGCCGGTGTCTGCTGAACTGTGACTGTTTATTCCTTGTCAGCTGCTTTTCTACATGGTTTCCCTCAGCTGTGTGCTTACCTGTCACTTGACTTACATACTGCAGACCTCCTCATTAAGGCACGGTGATAATTGTCTTGCCTTGTCTTGTCTTGCCCTCATCTTCTTGTGCTGAAAATGACTTCTTACGATGCTGCATCCTCTTTGATTTGCAGCTGAGATCTGTAGAATGAATAAAAAATGGCTATTCACCAGCCAGAATGCAGGTGGTGAAGTTTAATCAGAGTAGCGGACTATAAGGTATGTCTCAAAGTTAAAGAAATGTGTTGTTGTGACACATTATGAAAGGAAATAGAGTTACTTAATTTTTTTTAAACTACAGCTTCATCATTTACCTATGTGGTTTTTCTTAGATATTTGGACTTAAATTGTAGTAAGTTTTCTGCTTGTCAGAGTAACTCCAGAACTGACAATTTTAAATACTACTCTGGAAAATGAAGACTTAACTGAAACAAGATAGTGCAAGAGAAATGCAGGAATTTTTCAAGTTGTGCGTTAGAAGCAACAGCTGGGGTCTGGATGATAGATCTTGTACAGAACTCTCCCTTGGCGATTGCTACATCGTCATTATGTACATCAAGGTGACTCCTGAGAGCAAGCTAATATTCTGTCCCCCATTCATGTTTTCTGGTTCTAGACAGAACTCAGACAGTCAATATGCAATGCAGCAGTAACTTTTTAAAAGTAATTTAAATTAATTTGGAACTTGTCTGAAACATCGCAGAGATTCTCGTGTGAGGGAGAGATGGGAGGGAATGCTAGCAGAGCAAGTAATTTCTCCCTGAAATGACAGTGCACTGAAAGTACAGAGAATTCTCAGGGGGAAAAAATGTGGTTCCTTTTTTGGAATGAAAATGCTCTAACTTACCATGTGACTTGGGAAATCCTCTTGGCTTCCTGCAGAGGGGAAAGGGGGAGTTGAACATTTCATCGAACGATGGAGCATGGCATGTTTGTGATGCTTAGCATCGTAAAGAGCTCCCAAGAGAGACTGCTGCTTGCTGCAGGGCTATTCCCATTGTCGAGGGACTCATTTCTAAGGCTGTGAGAACACAAATTCCATCATCTAGTTAGTAGATTTGATAATTACACTAGTGCAGTGCTGTATGGTTTCTTCTAAGTTTGGGGATATTGTATTGAAGAGAAGAGCAGGACACTTCACTTCTTGGGAGTAAGGGATTCAGGAGAACCAAACCGCGTCTCTGTCTGAAGAAAGAAGAGTTGCATTGCAATTAATGCGTATTACTAATAATGAACCAAGCTCCAAATACTCCCCTTTGAATTAAAGGAGCACAATAAAGAATTTTCCCTTCCTGTTGCAAGTTCCAGATAAGCCACTCTTGTACTTTGTGAACTGCGGGGAACTTAGAATGGAGTGCTGTTCGGCTTTCATTCAGGCTATGGTCAGTGCCATGCATGACGCGGAAGGACCGAGGAATCAGAGGACACATTGCTCGAGACTTTCCAGGCAAGTGAAGGCAGCAGGAGTAGGTGTTATGTGAGTGTCCAGGCTCCAGTTTGACTGCATCATCACATGACATTGAACTTTCTGTCTTGGTTGCAGCCTGCCCACTGCAAAATATCAGGCAAATTAATCAGGGGGAACTGCTGCTTTGAGGCAGCAATATTTTTCCTGAAAATCTTTTTTCATTAATAGAGCTTTTCTTTTTTGTCATTTAAAAGGGTTGTTGCTGGATCTTCCTATGCTCTTCAAACGTGTCTTAGAATGCCATATTATTCACAGAATTTATGGGCCAGATGGATGAGGCGAGGCTCTGAAAGGAGAGAGATTTTGAAGCATTTCCAGTCAGTCTCACTGTGGACCTGTATTTTTGTGTGGGTGTTTTGTGGTGTTGGTTGCTTGGGTTTTCTTGACAGCTGGATAAGTCGCGTTGAGGGGAGAAATGGTTACAGGCATTGAAATGTCCATTCCTGATTGCTTGCCAGGATAATGCAAGTCCGATTGCTAAGTAACAAGAAGCTGGTGATCCAAAACAGAACTTTATTTTGAAGCCAAAAAGCAACGGAGTTCTCTGACCACAAAGTTGAATGGAGTGATGGTGTCCAAGATTAGCTTTGTCTTAAGAATAATTTTATCCAAAGATAAAGAACATGACTCAGATTTGCATACATATTCATTAAAAATAAATCATAGTTTTGAATCAGCTCATCACTTGTGTGTGTAGGAGTGACTGTGGTGCCTCCTAGTACCTAAAAGGGGCCTACAAGAGAGATGAGAAGGGCTTTGTACAAGAGCATGGAGTGATAGGATGAGGAGTAATGGCTTTAAGCTGAAAGAAGGGAGATTTAGACTAGAAATTAGGAAGAAATTTTTTACTGTGAGGGTGAGGAGGCACTGGCATATGTTGGCCAGGGGGAGGTTGTGGCTGCCCCATCCCTGGAGGCATTCAAGACCAGGTTGGATGAGGCTATGAGCACCCTGATCCAGTGGAAGGTGTCCCTGCCCATGACAGGGGTGGTCTTTAAAGTCTCTTCCAACCCAAACCATTCTGTGATTTTATTATTTCCCTATTTCCTTGTGGCATTTAATGGTCAAGTGTAATTTTAAACAGTTTCAAAAGAACTTGTCTTCATTATTTAGCTAGGCTGAGTAGGGCAGGATATGAGACCATGCAGATATGGTCTTCTGAGTTGCTGTAAGAAAGGACTTTGAGAAAAGCATTAATACGACACAGGCGCTTGTGAAATGAATTGTTTTGTGCATAGGCTTTTGAGCAGATGTTGTTTTTCATCTTTCTCTAAGGTGGGCTGATTCTGTTGACTGTGCCTCTCAGCCATTCAGTTTCTTTCAACATAGCAGGTCCTTTTCTTGTGCTGAATGGCTGCTTGTAGTGATAGCACCATGGTTTTTTTTTTTCCCTATTGCAGTCAATGATCCATGTTAGCTGTTGCAGGATATCCTTCTCTCCTGTCCCAAGTATGCTGGTAGCACACAGATCCAGCGTGAGTTGGGCATCAAGGGCTTTGGATCTAGGGCAGTGAGTTTGGTGGAGGTGCTGTTTTCATGATCTGCTTCTTGGCCAAACATGGAGGTTAAAACTGCTCTTTGTGGCTTGGTTCCAGGCTGGTTTTTTGGGTTTTTTTTTTTTGTCTTGGTTGTGAAATAATCAGACTTCAGTTTGACACAGTCTTACTCTTCAAGGTTAGGAACTAGATGTCCTCTGAATTATTGAAGTACCAATGAAGAGGAGAGGAATAGACAAGAACACCTGAGCATTGAATAGTGTTGCTTCCAGGATTTAATCCTTCTCCTGAGGATGTTTGCCCTTGTAGTCAGTCAGAGGTAATTAACTTCTTACTTTGTCCTTCAAAGGAGGTGGGTGTCTAATCGACTTATCCTAAACACTTTTATCCACATTTTTACTTTCATTTAGGAGATTGGGCAACACTCATAAAGCTGCAGTTCTTTGATTAGCCTGGCATTTTATATAATAGAGAGCATCATAGAGGCTGCTTGTTCTTGGAATTACAATGTTGAAGCACTGTAGTACTCTTCATGGCAGCATTAACATAATTTGTATGTATTTCTACACTAGATGGAATCCTCGTTGCCATGTGATAGACAAAAAACAGGTCTATCTTCATGTTCTCTCTGTACCCAGACTGGCTAGTGTACAAGTTTGATGGGAGCAGAGAGCTCTATTTACTTCCTTCAGGATGGGATTTTTTCCTAGCTAATAGTTAGAGCTGATGATGCTTCAAGCAGGATTCTGACTCCTGAACCCTTACGGGTGTTCTTATAATCTCAGGAATGTGGAAATACATGGCTTACAGGCACATGAAAAAAGCAGAATTGCTACTTTAGTGCCCTGAGACACCCTACAGCACGTGGAGACCCTGCTCTGGCTGTCTGAGTAAGCTAGCTGGAAAGCCGTGCTTCTCAGGGGATGCATCCTCCTTTCCACTGAACACATACACACACAGAACATTCTAATTGTTGTCTGGTTATTTTTATTTTTTTTTCATTGCACTCCAGCTCTGTTACTCTGCCTCCTTCAAGCTTTTCTAAAGAAAACAGTGCAGGGGGGAAAAAAAGCTTTAATTATTATTCTTTTATTGTCATACTTTCCAGTTTCAGGACACTTTCAGTTTTCGTAGTACTAACCATGAACATTGTTTTTAGGTGAGAGTAACTTAGTTCTCAAATGTACTTCCCTTTTTCTCAAGTTGTAAGCAGGAGGTAGTTTAAAACATTTCTTCTTGAGTTATTTTGGCCACAGTTTGCCTTAGAATAATCAGTGTCCGAAACACTTGATTGGAAGGCAGTTATACTTAAGCTGCTGGTGACCAACTTGGTTTGCCAGCACTGGAAATAATATGCATGAAACTTATTTAATCTAAAGCAATTAAAATGCACATATGAGCTATGTTTACAGCTCCAGCTCTGGCTTTATCCCTGCGCTAGGGTGAAGCTTGCATCTTAATATTAATTGTCATGGTAATGACAGAGTTATGAGGCTTTTCCAGTCCTCATTAGCAGTCTCTGCAAGCTTTCCAGCCTGAAGGTTGTAGGAATGAGCAGCCCTACCTCTAGCTTGTCTGTTGTCTGAAGAAATATAGCTAGTCAAAACAGAAGAAAGATGTATGTTTTTTGCTGTTGTTACTCTGTCTTTTCCTACTGCAGTGGTATTTTGATCAGTCCCTCAACTTCTGTAGGCTGTATGAGGTGTGTAAAGAGCTGGTACATAAACTTGAGATAGGCACTGGAAATCTGTGTGACTCCGTGGTGGGGAAATTTTGAGTTATTGTGTATTACCTGAGTGTAAAATCCTTCTAGCTCTCATCATGAAAAATATTGCACATGTTGAAAAGTGAGTGTAATAACTTAATATTTCTGAAATGGGTTCATGAAGTTCAAGTTGAGCAGTATTGAAAGTCAGCTTGTTAACTTGCTGATCCATGTAAATAAACCTCATTGATTCACTGGGAAGCTAGTTGTTTTCCAAGCTAGACGAGAAGGAGAGTTCCAGGCAGAAAATAAAAGATGATGGTGGGGAGGAAGTAGATGAAGAATAGGATGCAGTTGAACTATTGTAATTTGTTTGTATTCCACTTCGCCAGCTGTCATTATTGTAAGTGCTGGAATTTGATGGCACATCAGAGCACTTCTGTGACTTTTTATATGCCTGATTTCTATTCTGGTAACTTTGGTGCAAATGCTGTCCTCACCTACCGCTTTGTCTTTCTAAGGCTGCTGTGTTATTTCCCCCCATTGCTTAATAATGTACTTACACCAATAAACATTTTTATTCCTGTGCTGAGGCTTTTGTCTAGCGATAGGGTTTTGTTTCTCATCCTTGCTGTGAGAATAAGACTGGCAAGTCATTGTGGGGCTATTAATTTTGCTTTTTTAAAAAACTCCCGAAGGAGAGCAACCCTACACATGACTCAAAATAAGTCTTAACTTTTGATAGTTGTAATTGCTGTTTGCAGGCTTAATTGCAATTTTGCAGGTAAATAATCCGATAGGAGAAAAACAACCAGTCTCTGAGTAGATGGTTGCTTCTTGTCTACCCGCAGCTCTGATCAGCCATTGATCGTTTCCCACTACACGCTAATTAGGACTGAGCTAGGAGGCGCAAACACTGTATTAACCCTTGTGTCCTGGTGAGAGGTGTTGGGGAAGTCTGCCTGTCAGTAGAGTGACAGAGCAATGATTGGCTTTTCTGTCAGCTTTAGCTGACACTCGGAAAAATATTTGCTTTATAGAACAGCTATTACTAATACTCAGGTAGAATATAGATTGACTATAGTTGACTAAAACGTAACAAAGCAATGCAAATCTTTCCTTTCCTACTAAAAACTGCCTCTTCTTTCTTATTTGTTGCATAGGAAAGATCCAGAGTTCCTTGGCTATCAATACTGTAGGGCAAGAGGTTTGATCACCTTTACATTGCTGTGTGGGCCCTGTGAACGGTAGCATTAGTTTTTGTACCTATAATCTAGTGTGCAGTGCTTTCTTCAGAGTACAGGACCTCCTCCCTGAGAAGTAGCAGTTCTTGCGTCATCTGTCATGAGGTAAGGAATCTCCCTGGATCCTGGGGAACAAAATTAACTATTGTGTATAGGTTTTCTCCTCTTAAGGTTTTCTTTTGGTTGTGAAGAGCTCCTTCCAGCCCCTGTGTTACTGGAGGTACTCTTGCTGCTGCTGTTTTGGTTGTGCCCTCTATTATACCCTCAAATGGGTGCACATCTAATGAGATAGAATCATAGAATAGTTAGGGATGGAAGGGACCTTAAAGATCATCTAATTCCAACTCCCCTGCCATGGGCGGGGACATCCCACTAGATCAGGCTGCCCAAGGCCCATCCAACCTGGTCTTGAACCCCTCCAGGAATGGGACGTCCACAGCTTCCCTGGGCAACCTGTTCCAATGTCTCATCACTCTCCTGGTGAAGAAATTCTTCCTGATGTCCAGTCAAAATCTGCACCTCTCCAGTTTATACCCATCGCCCCTTGTCCTGTCACTACAAGCCCTTATGAACAGCCCCTCTCCAGCTTTTCTGTAGCCCCTTCAGGTACTGGAAGGTTGCTGTAAGGTCTCCTCTGAGCCTTCTCTTCTCCAAGCTGAACAAGCCCAACTCTCTCAGCCTGCCTTCGTGTGGAAGGTGCTCCAGCCCTCCAGTCATCCTTGTAGCCCTCCTCTGGACCCATTCCAACAGCTCCATATCCTTCTTATGTTGAGGATTGCAGAACTGGACGCACTGGACTCCAGGTGAGGCCTCACAAGAAAGGAACAGAGGGGCAGAATCCCCTCCCTCGCCCTGCTGGCCACGCTTCTTTTGATGCCGCCAAGGATACGGTTGGCCTTCTGGGCTGTGAGCACACATTGCTGGCTCATGTGGAGCTTCTCATCGCTCAGCACCCCCAAGTCCTTCTCTGCAGGGCTGCCCTCAATCACATCATCCCCCATCCTGTATTGAAATTGGGGATTGCCCCGACCCAGGTGCAGGACCTTACACTTGGCCTTGTTGAACCCCATGAGGTTCTCAGAGGCCCACTTCTCCAGTCTGTTCAGGTCCCTCTGGATGACATGCCGTCCTTGTGTGACAGCTATGCCACTCAGCTTGGTGTCATCTGCAGACTTGCTGAGGATGCACTCAATCTCGCTGTCAGTATAATTGATGAAGATATTAAACAGCATCGGTCCCAGTATAGACCCCTGAGGGACACCACTTGTCATGGATCTCCATCTAGACTTTGACCCGTTGACTGCTACTCTTTGAATATGACCATCCCACCAGTTTCTTATCCACTGTACCGTCCACCCATCAAATCCATATCTCTCCGATTTAGAGAGAAGGATGTTGTGGGGGGACCATGTCAAAGGCTTTACAGAAGTCCAGACAGATCACATCCATTGGTTTTCCTGTGTCCACTGCTGTGGTTAACCCATCATAGAAAGCCACTAAGTTGGTCACACAGGATTTGCCCCTGGTGAAGCCAGATTGGCTGCCATTAATCACCTCCCTGTCCTCCCATGTGCTTTAGCATAGCTTTTAGGAGGATCTGTTCCATGATTTTCCCAGGCACAGAGGTGAGGCTGACGGGTCGGTAGTTCTCAGGTTCATCTTTTCTACCCTTTTTAAAAATGGGCACAACGTTACCCTTCTTCCAATCACTAAAGACTTCTCCTGACTGCCATGACTTTTCAAATATCGTGGAGAGTGGCTTGGCAACCACATCTGCCAATTCGCTCAGGATTCTGGGAAGCATCTCATCAAGTCCCATAGACTTATATATGTTCAGGTTCCTCAGGTGTTCGTGAACCTGATCCTCCTCTACTATGGGAGGGGATTTACCCCCCTGGTCACTATCTTGCTGTCCCATGACCCAGGAGGGGCGAGGAGAGTGGTTATTGGTGAAGACTGAGGCAAAAATGTTAAGTACCTCAGCCTTCTCCTCATCTGTTGAGACGTGATTGCCATTTCCAACCTTCAGTGGGGGCACATTCTCTTTCAACCTCCTCTTTTGACTGACGTACCTGTAAAAGCCCTTCTTGTTAGTCTTTACTTCCCTTGCCAAGTTCAGCTCCAGCTTCACCTCGGCCTTCCTGACTTCATCCCTACACAACCGGCAGTGTCTCTATACATGTCCCGGGTTAACTGTTCCTCCTTGCACTGCCTGGGCAGATCCCTCATCTTTTTTAGTTTAAACAGCAGGTCTTGACTCAGCCATGCTCATCTCTTCCCTTTCCTGCCTGAATCTCACAATCTCACCTTGTACATCAGTACTCTTTTCTTTCTAGGGCTGGCTCTGGTGTTTCTGAGATGTTGTGCCTCTCTGTGGAGCTACTGACTGTGACTAATGCCTTCCTTGCTGAAAAAGCCAAGTACCACTAGCTGGCAAAATTAATTTTGTATAACATGTTGACTTGAAGCTCCAGAGCCTCCATTGATAAACATGTCTTACTTAAACCTCTCCCTGTGCTTTCCCTTTTCTTCTCTCTCTACCAAGTATAGTTTCTAAAAAACAGACAAATCCCATCAGACTATACAGGGGTGTAAAATGTCCCCTTAATCCAGCACAAGCCATAATCTGTTCTTGCGTGCTGGTTATCGAGAATCTTACATTTCTGCAAATTGATTTTTGATTAAAAATTCAAAAAAAAGCTGTAAAAGAATGCATGTGAAATACCAAACCCCTCCCAAACGACTGTTATTTTAGAGCGTTGTTGGTTGACTCATCTTCTTCAGACCTTTTACTGCTGATAATTTTAGGAAAGAATTGTTACTTCCACTCTACTTCTCAGAGCGCTACTGAGAGGTTTTTGGGGAGCAGTTTCCATTCAGACTTCGGTGAAACTGATCTTTGGAATACAAAGTTGAAAATAGCTTACTATACTTATGTTAAGATTATCCTAGTTTACCAAAAATAATACGGGATTACTGTCAGTGAAACAGCAATCTGGCAGACTGCTGTAATGCAGATTTAAATGGATACGCCATCAATATTGCTAACAAATCACGGTGAACTGAGTGGAGGTTCGGCATCATATATTTTTGTCTTTCTTCTTGATTTATAAATTCAAGTGAGACCAAGTGCCCTGTATCTATTTGTATAGTGGGAAGTTTAGGTGCAAGTTTCTTTTGTTTTGCTGATTCCACGTCAAGCAAGTGGCAAATGACTGGTGGTTTTTTGAGTTTTAGGGCCATTGTGGATTTGTTTTGCCATCTCTCGTGTTCTTGGCCAAAAAATGCTTTCAAAGAACTGTTTCACAAGGCATTCCTCATGAAGCTGGAACGGTTGGACTGTACACAACCTCACCAATTTTGTGGTTACAGTTATAATATGCTCTGATTTGTATCTGTTTACTGTGGGAAAGGCTAATGTTTGGGTTGGAGGGCCGCTCTGATCTCTCTTTAGAGTTGTGAAGGCATTTGTATCTGCTTTTCATTAGCAAAAATTACGTCGGCATCATCCTCTGTCAGTAAAAGTGTGCGGAATGCCTAGCTGGCTGTGCTCCAGGTTTTCAGGAGGAGTGAGCTTGGGTTATCAGGCGAGAGCTGCCCTGCCTGGGGGAGGGCTGGTAAGAGTTACTTCGTGCTGGCTCGGTGGTTACTGCCGGCGGAGAGGCCTCCAAGGAAGCAGTTTCTGCAGTTCCTGTGCAAGCAGATAATTTACTTGTATGACTCCTTCCTTGTCTGGATGCAAAAGAGCTTTTCAGAGAAGGCTGATGTGGCTGTGGGGATTCTCCGAGGTTTTCTGTAAGTAAATATTTGGTTTCTAAGAATCTCTGCCCTTTGAATGGTGACCTTTGAGTCGTTACTGACTTCTTCATGCTTCTTGGCCCTCTCTAAGGATATTTGACTTATGATGTTAAACAGGCTATTTGTTCCGATTTTAAAGCTGCCTTTGGGATTGTGGAGAAGTTTATGTGGCAAGTGTGAGCTGGAAAGAAGATTGTCATAAATCAGACTGGTGTCAGTCAGCTTCCCTGACTGTGTGCAGGTCCACACCAGGCTGCTTTGCTATGGGGTTTCTTTACACAGCTCTTGTGGCTTGACAGGGACAAGCAGAAATGGATTGTTATTTAATGACACTCTGGAAAAAAAATGTAATTAGCATTAAGTTTACTAGATATAGATGTGTAGTACATAAAACTGTATTTTCCAGAGATTGTACCAGCAGTGGATTCTCCTTCAACTGGTATCTGCTTTTGCAATAAAACCCAACCACGTCTTCAAATGTGCCGTTAGCGTTGTTGTGCTTTAGGAAGTGTATTTGTGGTGCCAAATCTGTAGTTGTAGCTGAGGTAGCATAATGGTTAGGGCTTGATTTGTATGCAACATAGTTTTGCCACAGTGGTTGTTGCTGCAGAAAGTAGACATTTTCTGTACGTGTAAGAGAAGTGCAGGAGGCTTGAAGGGCAGAACTGCTTTCCAGATGGGGAAGCTATCCCTCTTTTCCAGCACCTACAAGGAAGGGAGTTTATATTGCTTCCAAAATTGCCAGTTCTACCATTGCAACTGGGTATCTTCTTCATGCAATGTCTAGTAAACCTTTTCTTAGGAAGTTTCAATGTTTTATGGCAAAAACCCACCATTAGGAAAGAGATTAAACCAATTAAAGACTTTGCTAAATATTAAGGGAGTGTTTTTTTTTTTTTTTAAGTAAACCCAAATAACAAGGGGAGAACACAACGCAGTCCTTTCAATTGTGCCTTGTCTTTTCTCTCCAAAGGGGGGATTTTTCAGTCCCTCTTGCAGCTTTGCAAAGTGCTCAGAGAAAAGCCAGGTAGGTAGAGCATGGCAGATGGACTGTGGTGGTTTTGGGGGGAAGAGCAGAGATGTAAGGCTGTGAGAACACTACCACTTTGCTTGGTGTTATGTTGGTTTTCCCTTTCCTCCATACGGAGCACGGCGAGTAATACGTGTTATTTCTGCCTAGAGGGTTTGAGGATTCTGCTGAAATTAGCCTTCCAAGTTACTTAATGTGTTGTGTTGTAATTGTCTGGCACTGTAAGTCCTCTAATATGTATGTGTGGGGAATACTGGGCCGGTGCTTGGGGTGTTAGGAGCACTCAGCAGCTGAGGGAGGTAAGAAGTTTTTTGTTGAGAAAGAATTTACCAATTACCACCAGGACACTTGCCTGGGGAAATAATGTTTTTGCCTTGCAAGCCTTGTTTGCTCTTCCAGCCTTTCTCCAAACCTCAAAGGGAGTACATAACAAACTGTGATGTGGATGTTTTCAGTGCCTCTTATCTATGTTTATACTTTAGTCATAACTTAATGAAAATATCTGATTTGGGAGAAAACATTCAGAAGCTTTACAGCCCTCACTTGATGTCTTAGTGGTTATGTATGTACTTGGATCAGAATGAGCCTTTCATAGTGGCCAGGCAAGGCACAAAGAATAGCTTTGTCAGGCATGTGAGTGGTTGGATAAAGTAAATAAAGGAAGTGCCACACAAATTTCTGTCTTCTAGTTGGGCTGTGTGCTGGGGATGGAATAAAAAAAGTATGTGTAAAAAAAAAAACCAACCAACCAAACCCTGGATATGCATCTGTCCTATCTACTAGGCTCAAACAGAGAATTGTATCCAACTTTTATTAAAGGAAAGGTGACTGTTAAGACGATGTTGACTGTGAGTGTG
Organism: Cuculus canorus; assembly: GCF_017976375.1. Lineage (NCBI taxonomy): Eukaryota > Metazoa > Chordata > Aves > Cuculiformes > Cuculidae > Cuculus > Cuculus canorus. The sequence goes on from NC_071407.1 coordinate 35,649,563, forward strand.
GAGACGGGCAGCTCTCCGAGCACATGCTATAAATCCCTAGCCGTGCCCTCTGGATGGTGGAAGCTGTAGGGCTGCTTTCTAGTTGGCTCTGGGGTAAATTCTGAGTAAAAGCTGATGTAACTTATAACTTACCTTGGGTATTGTACTTCCTAGTGAAAGGACAGGGAGTTTGGATGAGTATCTGTGTACTACCCATGGGGCTAATTGAAGTTTTGTTTTTCTTCTACTGGGGCTTGGGTTGACATTCTGTCTCTGTCCCTGCGGAGGCACTTGGTCTGTGGCTTATGAACTTAATGTTCACCTTTTTTACCGTCTGGGTGAATACTTTGCTTCTGTTGCTGATCTGTAATGGCTCTTGCTAGCACATCTAGTGGCTGGGGCTAAAGAAACTTTTGCCCAGTGAGTCTAAGCGTGTTGGAAGGGGCTGTGAGAGTATAAACTTTGCCTCTTTCCCATTTCTTCCTTGTATTTGATTAATGTTTCCTGAATGTGTGGTGAGGAATATCGTCTATAGCTCTTCTAGAAGTACAAAGTTCTCCATTGATAAACAGGCAAACATATGTTGTTTAGTATTTTTTGTTCCAAAACTCTCAGTATCGGGTCTAAAATTATAAATTCCACCCTCTTGTTTACAAAGTCAGATTTATTTTTTAGCTTTCAAGCTAACAAATAGGTCAATATTAAAAGCTCCTTAGTCACCTTTTCAGTAAAATTGTGTTGGCATGATTAGCTGGATTTTCCTAGAGGTGGGAGTCTAAACACGTGTTGCTAGCAAATGTTTTGGGTAAGTCTTTATTAAAAATTTAAAGTTGTTTTTCTAATGACAAAATTCAAGTCAACTAAATAACCTAAAGTGGTATATAGCTTGGTTTTTTTTTCTGAAGGGAACAAGATCACGCCAGTCTGTGTGGGGCCTTAAAGTATATACCATCCAAGCATAACCAGGAGCAGAGGAGAATACTGCTTCTGCAGGAATAAGTAGTAGTACAAATCTAAAACCCCTCAGGTCCTCAATGACCCTGCCTTATACTGAACATTAATTTTGTATAGAAGGAGTAAATGAGTTTACATACAGATTTAATCATCTTGACAGGAACTGATGAGACCTTCCTGTTGTTAGAACTAGCGGCAATCTTGCCTGTTTCAGCACTGCTGGGTAAAGTTAAGTTCTTTACAGGATGCCCATGAGCAGGACTTCTTGCAAGTTTCCAACTAAGTAATGCCAACAGAAGTCCAGAACTGCACTCGTGACCCTCCTTGGGACTGAAGTAGCAAGAGGTAGTGTTGATGGCTTGTTGGTATACATGGCTTGCTGGTATACATGCTCTTACTTCTCAGGTGATGGAATTTCCTCTTCAAAATGAGCTTATTAAATTCGGTTTCCTTCTTCTGCCAAGCAGAGCATGGAAGCAGTGGCTGCTGAGTGTGGGACACAGCATTTAAACGTTAGGAGACTTGGATAGCAGTGTGACCAATTGGATGTTAGAGGGAATGATAACTGAAGTAAGATATACAGGTAGATTATTACAAGTTTAAAGGGCACTGAGATAAATCCAGATATCAGTGGAGTGGTACTGGTTTTTTTTTTAAAGTTACCATAGGCAACTTCTTGGCTGAAATTGCATTTAATTAGTACCTGGAAGAGGCTGGTTCCCTCTTGCCTGCAGTTCCCCTTCAGATAATAGGTTGGATCATGTAGCAATCTCCTCTCCAGTGTGAACAGCCTCTACCTCTATATGTACCTCTACTGTAGCCTCTTGTATAGCCAATGCTCTCAACCCCATGGCATCTAGTGGACCTGGTCCCAAGCTTCCAGTTTGATTTCTCTGTTGTACTGTGGGTGTGTACAACTGAAATAAATTCTCTGCCCTCACCCAGGTCAGTGAGGAAGGTGCCCCAAAATTATCTGGCTTACACATGGACTTGACTTCAAAAACCCCAAATCCTAATGTACACAGCCCCACTTTTTCTTTCCCGTCTATTATTTTCATGCCACTGTGCTACATCTTCAATTGCCTTGAACTGCTTGCGTTGTTGGGCTGTATACTTCTAGTTAAAAAGCAATTTAATTTGGAGTTTGGCAGTATTGTTCTTTCCACACTTTAATTAAACTCTTGCCTTCCTAATGAGGTTCTTCACCACTTCCTTTCCACCCCTGCCAAGTTCCTTGTTCTCTACTGGTATTTTTTGTTCATCTCTTCAGTATTTTACATTTTTGATCTTCACGCTTTTGTCTATTAGCATGAAGGTAAGAACCTGCAAGGCTTGGATAGTAAAAGTTTCAGTTCTTAGAGGTGTGTTAAGAGGTGTTGAATATCATTATTGATTCAAGTTTCAGTGTCTGTTAATGGCAATGAACTTCTGAGGCTTGTACATAACGTGTAAATGGCAAAAAGAAATTCTTTATTTTCTGTGTGGCAGTCTTAGTTTCATTGAAGGTGCACACTGTTATTGTGCTCTGAGAATACTTGAAAAACTGCACCACATATTTGGAAGTCTAATAAGGTTTTGACTACATTGGATATATCCTCCTGTTTATTGGGAAGAATGACTGAAAAATAATTTGGGAAGAACTAGATGGGGTTTGTTCAGAAAGTGACATCTGTATTTGTTTAAGGTTACCAATGACTGATGAATTTTTTAGTAGTAATATAGAAACAGATGTGAGTTATAATGGTTAAGATTTCATAGTTTTTCATTATCTGCTGATGAGGGAAATAGCTGTAGTATTTCTAAATCAGATTGGAATGGAGCCCAACTCACTTCATCATATTCCTCTGATTTTCTGATGAGAGTTGAACTGCATATGAAAACTTTAAAGTCTAATGAAGCGTATTTATCATTGAATTGTGTTTTAGAGCTCTGAGCATACTGTTCTCTGGCAGTCAAATCAGTGAAAGGTGGAGAAGGGGAAAGTCTATTCAGCCTGGTGCAGTATTTTGAGACCCACTGAAGTCAACACGATGATTAATACAACTACTAAGTCAACACGGTTATTAATTCAGTGACTGAATCTTCTAATCCTATTTCCCCATGAATGTAGCCATATGTAGAAGTTCCTGGCAGCTTAAAACTGTGAATGAGATGGTGAAAGCTTGTGACTCTGGAACTGGTGGGTGCAGTGGTCAGAGCCATAGTACTTAGTGGTTACTGTATTGCCTTAATGTCATTGCAGAAAGGCGTTTACAGCTGAATAACTGCATTCATTTAGAAACTATTTGCCACATTTTGGGCATGTGTTTTCCTGTGTTGCCGTGGAATTGACTGAGTGTTCGACCAACAGCAAACTTTTGTGTAAAGTATTCCTCCTAGCTGTTTTTGTGGTTTTGCAGGTATTTAGACAGATTTAGGGGAATTGTTATAATTGTAATTGTCTTTCTCCAGGTTGTAGTAGTGTCTTAGATAGCTGTTAAGCATCTGAATGCTGAAAGGAGGTGGTAGTCTGTTCCTCTTGAGGTCTGTCAAAACCCATCATTCCAATACTGGCAACCAAATGGAAGAGGGTAATTGGGTTTTCTGAGCTAGGAGTGCTTGCTAGGTACAATATCGTCTTGGGTTACAATATGCTGGGTCTCAACAGTCAAGTTATTCACCTTCCTGATGTTTGACCTGATAGATGATTTAAAACAAATAGAATTTCCAGATTTTTCAGTGAAAAATCATGAAATGGTCCTTTCCAACCTAGTGATTCTATGATTCTATAAGACTGGCTTTTCAAATTTAGTTATAACCGTGCCTGACTCTTGCTTTCCTTCCTGTGGCTTTAGTCTGGGCATGGTTGCATACTGTGTGGTAGGACTGTTTTGTACGGAGAATGTCACACACGTTGGCAAGAGCCAGTTTGGCAATATGTATGTTTTTGGGGTGGGTTTTTTTCCCTCTTTTGAAGATAAGCAGTATACTGAAGGCTGAGCAGGTCGTAATGAAGGCGTTCTTTTATAGCTTCATCACTTCTGCTGAGGGCTATAAACAGCAAGAGCAGCAAGAGCGGGAGGATGGGTGCTGGAGAATGAATTTACATTCTTGGCTTTGCTTGATGTGTATTTCTCTGGCAAACTTGTAGAGCTTTTGAATACTATGACAGTTAACTGAGCATGCCCTGCACACATCCTCCAGTGCTGCCCGGCAGCAGCCTTTGCCGTTGTGACATCTGTTACTTATCACAGAGTTAAAGCACAGGGTGTGTGCTGGCACCTGAAATTGTAGGGTGGGCCTGTATATATTATATATTATTTATATATTCATTGTATATATATTATTTATATATTATTATTTATATATTCATTGTGTATTTCAGATAATTATGAGTTTCTCAAATATCTGGTGGACTGAATGCTTTTGTCTGGTATAGCAGATGTATTTATTAGAAGGTTAGGGGACTACTGTGGTTAATAAGTGACTTTGAGGTATTCTGTAGTAGGTCAAGCATCTGAGAGAAGTTCTATTTGGTGAGCTTGTTTGGAATGATTTTTCAAAAAACCTCAAAATAAACATGCTTTAGAGAATTGTTTGTTCTCTGCCTTGTTTTTTATGGTAGATTTTGGCAGTAAATGGGAATATGAAAACATAAGTTCAATTAAAATAAACACCATTGTAATCATGTAATGAACTACAAGATGCTGCCCTCATGTTAGGTTGGGTTTTGATCTTAGAGATATACAATCATCATCTTTTTAGCACAAGTAGCACAATATTTGTATTTTAAATGGATAATGCATAGTTCGCTAACACACAAGGTTTTCTTCTTTCTTTCCTTGCTGAAGTATTTCAGGCTGGAATCCCCAGTACAGGTGATAGGGCTGATGGGGACACTGGGATAAATGCAGCAAAGAAATTTTGACTCTTGATCTGTGCCTCTTTTTTTTTCTTTATTCTGGTCAAAGTGAGCACCATGCTCAATTTGTCAGACATGGAATCTGTGCTGGGGGTTTTGGTTGGTTTGCTTATTTTATTTTTTTCTTTTGCCATACCAGACCTGTTAAAGATCGAAGCAAAACTTGTAATTTTTCAGGTGATGAAAATAGTTCATGTACCATTGGCTTGTGGGAGAATTCTTTTAACAGGAAGCAGATGGAATATTTTTTTAATAAGTTCACGTAGTTCCTCCAGGCTCCCCTGAGTTCCTTTCCTTCAAGGCTAAACTTGCAAGAAGCTAATCTGTAACTTCATGTGCAAAGAACCAGTTTGGCATTGCTGTGAGGATTTAATGCTTGATGCATAAATGAACTTGGCAGCTGTGCTCTGGAAAGCAGATTCTGAGTACGTGTTGTGTAGGTGACTGAACAAACCCCACTTATGCGTATGTTTATTTCAATGCCAAACTTATCTTCGGGTAAACATGGGAAAGAAGGCAGTAGTAAACACTTGTGGTTGTGCACTGGTTATGACTACCCCAGAATAAATTATTCTTTAGGATGAGAGGACTGGTGGTATCCATAGGTCTTGCTAGTCTTGGTCAGTACATTAGATTCTGGAAGGCGTTGTCTAGTTTTTTGGGTTTTTTTTTCTGCCCTGAAAGCATGTATGAAAATTGGTTTATGAAAGGCAGGTCCTGCCAAACTAACCTGATCGCCTTCTGTGATAAGGTGACCTGCTTGATGGATGAGGGAAAGGCTGTGGATGTAGTGTACCTACACATGTAGACATGAGTAAAGCCTTCGATAATACAATATGTCACAGTATTCTGCTTGAGAAACTGGTTACCCCTGTCCTGGACAGGCGCACCCTCTGCTGGGTAAGAAAATGACTTAATGGCCATACCCAAAGAGAGGTGTTGAATGGAGTTAAATCCAGCTGGAAGCCAGTCACAAGTGGTGTCCCCAGGGCTGGGTCTAGTCCTGTTCAGTATCTTTATCGATGACCTGGATGAAGGGATTGAACGCACTCTTGGTAAGGTCACAGATGATATTAAAATGGGAGGAAGTTTCGATCTGCTGGAGAGTAGAGAACTCTGCAAAGGGATCTGAACAGGCTGGATCAATGGGCTGAGGCCAGTGGGATGAGGATTAACAGAGCCAAGTGCCGAGTCCTGCACTTGGGACACAAAAACCCCATGCAGCTCTACAGGCTTGGGGAAGAGTGGCTTGAAAGCTTCCTGGTGGAGAAGGACCTGGGCGTGTTAGTTGGCAGTGACTGAACATGAGTCAACAGTGTGCCCACGTGGCCAAGAAGGCCAATGGCATCTTTGCTTGTATCAGAAACGGTGTGGCCAGGAGGACCAGGGAAGTGATTCTCCACCTGTACTCAGCACTGGTGAGGCCGCACCTCAAACACTGTGCTCTGTTTTGGGCCCTTAGCTACAAGAAGGACCTTGAGGTCCTGGAGCGTGTCCAGAGAAGAGCAACGGAACTGGTGAAAGGGTTGGAAAACAAGTCTTACAAGGAGTGTCTGAGGCACCTGGGGCTGTTTAACCTGGAGAAGAGGAGGGTGAGGGGGGAGACCAAGGAATGGAGAGCGTGCCGTACTCTGGATGCCCTGGCTGTAACAGATCTTGACCAGCTAAGGTGATGCTTCTTGTTGGGTTATTTGCCTGCTTATTTGTCCCCTATACCATTGAGGCATGTCCTTTCCCAGATCTTTTTGGTTTTCCTCCCTCTCCAGATGTCTCCAGTTTTTCGGAAGTGGTTGGTGGCAAGGTGGTATGTCTGAGGATGCTGTGATAGGTGAAAAATACTGGAAGTAACCAAGCTGTTGGGCCGAGAAGTAGAGGCAAGCTCTCAAACTGCTGGATGCCCTGAAAGCTGTCCTCTAGAACCAAGAGCTGTGTGCAGGAGAGTGCTTTGAGAGCTGATGCAGCAGCCTGGGAGTGGTGAAGGACTCGTCAGTGCTCTATGGCTGACTGCGAATTGCAGTTGAATTCAGGTTTAGCAGGATTCTGCAGTAGCCAGAAGAGTTGTGTGGGAGAGGGATTTTTTTGCAGCACCTTTGAAATAGGAAATCTATTTCAAACACTTGTGCTTTATGTGCTTTCCTAGAACTTCATGTGGACTAAATGGTAGGGCTGTGGATGCCAGATGGAAAGTGTTTTTCTTCTTTTGATATATATGTATCTCTCTCTCTCTCTCTATCTATCTTTCAGAGCTAGCATTGCAGGGGAAATGCATTACTGTGCTGGGGCGATGGCAAGGCTCAGTAGAGGAAGAACAGATGTGTGTTGCAATAAAGGGCTGTAGAGGGGTCACAGCAAGCCATTTTACACTCTAATGGTAACAGATGGATCCAGATTTCTCATCCGACTAATGAAATCATCTAAGAGACGGAAAAGTTGTACTGACATGGTAGTACTATATAGTACCCGAACCACAGCTGCTCACATCCCCTCAGTTTGGTTCTTCAGTTATTGATGGAACAGGCTCCTAACAAATTTTTGCCTTCCTGCTGTGGGTCAGCCACTGTTTGGGTTTCTGGGGTAGAAATTCAAGTACTTCTGTTGCCCCCCACCAGAAATCGTCCAGTCACTCTAAATAAAAGGTCTGGCACATCCAGGAACAACATTGCAGATGCTTGCAGCCTTGAGGGTCCTGTTGACGTTAACCTTCTGATCAGCTCCTCTCTCCCTCTCTTCCTCCACTGCTGCTAAAAGCTCTTGAACTGATGTGGCGTTCAGGCTGGAGGGGGGACAAGTGTTTTTCTTGGACATATTTTTGAGAGACAGAGTGAAGTCTCTTGCAACATTAGGTTGCCATACATAGAAAATATTTTCCGAAAGCACAAGCTGTTTTAGATTTTACTACTGAGTGCTGTTGGAGCTCTCCAATTCAAATTTGGTACCCAGGCGTGGAAGTTTATGTGAAACACCTACAGATTATGGATAACTTTTAAATGCTTAACATTTGCACAGAAAATACTGTGGAGAATGGATTTCCTCTGTGAACCCCCGTGGCTATAATCATAATGTTACTTTTGGAAAAAACATAATTTAATCCTGCTTAATCCTTCGTCTCTGAAATAAAGGTGACAAAGGAAATGCAAATTACTGCATTTCTCATTTTAGCAAGATGGGTTATGTCTAAATGTAACTGTCGACAAGTAAAATGTATTATTACATGCCTTCCTCTGGTATTTGGTTGAGCTTAATGTAGTGTTGCACAAAAATGTAATGCAAATCTAGAACTCCAGCAAAGGACTGTCAGTCTAAATACAGTTTTTTGCTATCTAGTTTTGACCATTTAATAATTTGTGTCCTTCTCTCATTAAAATTATAATGAAAGTATAATATTGGCTTAAAATTAAAACTGCAGCTGTTTTCTAAGCCAGTTTGTGGTGCTTCATTGGCTTTTCAGAAGTCAGCCCAATTTAGCTTGCTGCTTCTACTGCCCCTCACATTTTTTTAGCCCTGTGTTAAGTGATTATGTTTTAATACTCAGTCTTCTGTGAGCAAGCTGTGGTGACTCTGTTGGCATGCGATGCTACTTGCTTTTGTGATGGCTTGGTTTGTCTTGGCTGCTTGAATGTTGTCTTCATCTAGCCTGCCATTGAAATCAAAGGACCAAATAACCTTTTCACTTTTGAAGAAAGGAGCAGGTGAGATTTGTGAATAGTCTTGTTTCTTACAAATACATCATGGTGGCATTGCTCAAGCAAACTGTTATGCTTGATAAAATGTCACTCTAAAACTAGACAATTTTGACGGGCTCCAGCTATACCTAGTGGGCTACTACTTCATGGGGAAACTTGGACTGCTTTTCACTTCCCTTTGGATCAAAAGTGCTCCACTGAGTAATATTCTTCTAACGTATCCCTACTTGTTTGTGTTAAAAGCCTGTCAAAATGCACACTGAGATTTCATTTTAACAGGGTCTCTTTGTGGAATAGTTGGGTTATACAATATCTGGCATGAGAGAGCCAAGCCCTTTGGAACAAGAGGAATGCTCTTTTATTTCTCATCACGAAGACTGTCTTGGGCATACAATACATAACTGTACGGGCACATCGGGTGTTTTAGCAGTGCCTGTTGTCCTGCCAGTTTTAGAGGTTTAGAATTTTAGAGGTTTGTGAAGCACAACTGGTATTTGATAAATACACCAAGTCCTTATTGTGTGTTTTCCTCATAAAACTGCAGAGAAATTAAAATATGAGGGATGCTGTCTAGAGTTTGTTACCAGAAGCATTGTTCCCCTCAATGCTGTGTAGTATATGTATGCTGGTTCTTGGCCACATAAAGACATGGGGAAGACCCATCTTGCCTGTCATGGAATTGAGGCTTTAGGGGAAAGGGAGGATTAGATTGGATGTATGTGCCGAGTGGCTTTAATGGGTGAAGAGTTCATGCTCCCTGTCAAACTGTCGAGGAGCTGTGCAGCCTGATTAACTTTGCGGTAAGTGTTCCCGTTGATATAGTGCTGTGTTCGCACTAATGTCCATTCTTAGAAATGACACTTCTTTATCTTGCTTCTGTTATAAATACTTGGGGAACGTGTGCTGCAGTCCCTGTATCTGGAGGTCGGTGTCCTACTTCTGAAGAACAGTGGAGATCCCTCATCTTGGTCACTCCTTGCTAATCTCCTGGGCGTTGGGTGCATCCCTGGCTGGGAGCTTGTTTGGTATGGAGCTTGTTCTTATGTAATCTGTGTGTGTATAACTGAAAACAAAAGCTTTGCCAAAATCTCCTGATGTCTCTGGTGTGAAGCTTAAAAGATAGCAATCCTGAGGCCTCCTTGAATCTTTTGATTCTATCCTCCATTCATTCAACATGTTAGTGATGAGTGTTGGAATCACTACTCTGTAAAATGTTTTGTGTGGTTTGATCCCATGAAAGGATCTTGCTGTCAAAACTGCAGTGATCATCAAAGGCCTTTTTCTGAAGGAGAGCTTCCATAAGAATGCTTTTGAGACCATTCAGGTTGGTTATTTTTGAAATACTGGCTCCAGAGCTACTTGCTCTGAATTACTTTTTCCTCTTTATAGAGAGGCCATAACTAGTTCTAATTCTAAAACCAAACCAACCTCGCCCTCAAATTACTCATTAGAAACAGCTTGGAAAAATAATGACATCTCTAAATAGTTTGGACAGAAAACCTTATTTGAGAGTCCTCATCTTGAAAAGAAAAATGATTAGCGTCAGACTTGGTTTGTAGCTTGCTCCTGGTTAAATAGTGTTGGCCAGAATCTGAAATGCTAACCATAAGAGGAAGGAGTTTATGTAATTATCGCAATTATTTTATATTTGTCCCAATGACCAGCTATCCAATTTTTCTTACTATTGCAGTATTGGGATAAAAGTTTGGTAGTACCAACTAGGACTGGTGCATGTAGGCTGTGTTGCTGCAGTCCAGTGAAGGACTCGGCAGCTGCTTTGTTGTGAGTGGCCGTATGAGCACCCTTCCTTGTCTGCTGGGCTCTGAAATGAGTTGGGGGGGTTATGAAACACCATCTCAACGTTTGAGAGTGATGAACGACCTTCTGTGTAGCACAAGGCAGAAGAAACGTTGCTGTTGGTGTTCTGCAGCTGCTGCCCACATGGTAAATCTGTCAGCTCCCGTGGCCCCAGAAATAATATAAATACATGGCCCAAAGAGGGGTTGCTGTTGTTGGCCATGTCAGGTCTAGCAGTTGAGTCAACTGTAGTATTTCGGATATTCCTTGTTAAGAAATCTCTCCTAAATACCTCAATGCATTTATTAAAAACGTGGAAGTCTTTTTTCTGCTGGAGTGTAACAGTATTTTTATAAAAGCAGTTAAGTGTAGATTCAATTGAGCTTCACCTCTCTGTTAAGAATGGGGTGCTTTGGATTTTTAGTTTCGTCATAGTGCTTGTGCAAGATAAAAGCTGTGGTCACCATCCGCTTGTCATACCCTCAGATAAGGACAAATATTCTTCCTTCCAGAGTTTACTTGATGTGTTTTGAGCTGTTACGCTTGGCGTTAATGGTGGAGTAAAACACATGCATGGGAAAGTATCTTCAGGATACTTTCTGAGGTCCCTTCTAGGCTGTGGTTCTTGCCGTGTGTCCTTGGTGGCTTGCCTGGCCTGATTGTGATCAGTACATTGCAAAATTGTTTGTATGGAAGAGAATGTCCTGTTGGTCATTGTGGCCCCACATCTTCTCACAGCTCATTTTTCCAGGCAGTTCGTAGGACTGGAAAACCAACAGAGTCAAGACAAAGGAAAAATAGGCTTACCCTACTAAAATGGACTGTTGAGCTGCTGTCACAGCTTCTGAGATGTATCCAGTTGGTGCCAAATAATTATATGCTCTCAGTTGGAAAGAAGCTACTTCATTCCCTCTAGCTGAATATAAAATTAATTTCCTGTGATTGTCCACTCAGCCCTACTTAAATATCCTGCTTGGGAGATTTTTGAACTGCCGAAAGATTGAAGTCGAGGTCAGTGACAAGCTCCTCTGCTTTGTGAGCGGCTCCAATGGAGGATTTTCTGGCTGAGTTGCAGTAGCACTTCTGCAAATCCCAGAGCTCACCGGGCCTGGCTCGGCAGAAAGGAACTTGTGCGGGTTTCCCATGCCCTGGATTTCTGCCGTGCGTCTCCTGTTCGCCTGCTAGCCCTGAGCTGGCCCTCGAGCTTTTAGCCCCATCCTCTTTGTGTGAGATCAGCAGGCCCTCTTCATGCCTGTGACAAACTCCAAAACATAATGGCATTCCCACATGTAAGGAAGTTAAGTTTAAAAATAAGAAATATGTATATACTTATCTCTCTATTTTTTACTCTTTCCAGTGCCTCACAAGTCTTTTGCCAACTTCAGCCTTGCAGAAAGCACGAGCTTGGGCTGTGGGATAGAAACGTTGCTCACTGGAGTTGCTGCTGGTGGTATCTCTGCTTTAGCATACACGTGGTGGCTGTATCCGAAATGGGAATTGAAGTGCTTGCTTACTTTAACGACTGCTTCTGTGTTCCTGGCAAAGGCAGCCCTTATTGAAGGGAGGCGAGTGTGTCAGGCAATCAGCAATTGCAATGGCCCACTGGTTTTAAACCAATGTCAACTCTGCTTCCTGGAGTCAAAGATCTTCACAGCGCTGCCAGCCGTCAGCCCTAACCCTGCCCTGATGGAATTAGGCATAAAACAGGAATGTGAGGGCTGTGATAAGTCTCCTGCAATCCCTGTGCTCAGAAAAACACAGCGCACGTCCCAAACTTTAAATGTAAGACCACTGGAGTAAATGGATGGAGGTGACAAAATAAATGCATTGCAGGAAGAGCAGTGTAGCAGGTAAGGGTTGGTGCTTTGCCTTAGGTGTAGAGCATGAGGTAATTGGGAAGTGCGCTACACCTACTTCAAGAAATAAACAAGCCCCTTCATCTAATCTTAATTGGGTGTAGTGCTTTCTTTTTTTGCCTCTTTTTTGACTGTGAGATGGCTCGTCTGTGAGGATGCTAAAGTGGAAGACCTGCATATTATTAGGAGCTCTGACACATCCAATCTTCCTTGCTTTGGAGACATTCGTTTCCCATTTCTTTGAGGTAACAGAGTGAAGCAGGAGGGAAGACAGGCAGTGGGAGACCTGAGACTTGATAAAATAACAATGTAGATGTATTCAGTGTTTTCTGTGGGCGTTTGAGCTTGAAGTAATTTTCAAGTTGTTGTGTATTCTTTCTTCTCATTGTATGTAGCCGGAGGGCTGCAACACTGGGAAGTGACTGCAGTGCCTCTTCCATAAAGCCTCAAAAGCATGGGGATGATTAAGGAAACAAATATTAGAGCACCTACCAAAACATACACTCGCTTTCCCTTGGGATAAATTAACTTTAATGTAAACTCCCAGTAAAGGGAATTCTTTTTTTCTGAGCTGATAACCATGGTGACAAAGCTGCTTGCACGTTTACAGCCTTCATTTCAAAATAGCAAGCTTATATATGTATATGTGTGTATATACAAACACGCAGATGGCATTTTGAATAGTAATTTGCCTGAGATTTGATGCATTTCTTGTAAAACATTAATTTCTACCCCCCCCCCCCCCCCCCCTCAAAAAAAGAAAAAAGAGGAGGCAAGGAAAAATCTGTTGATTAAATGTTATTCTGTAACAGGAAATAACTTTACTAGCCATTGGCATGTAGGCAAAGGGTTTAAAAATCCTGTTTTTCTTGTCTTTGTGTGGAAGGCTTTTTCTTCTCTAGGAGAGCCTGGAGCACTGTGCTGTCGCTTGGGCTTCCCTTTCAGTAGCGCATTTGTAACTGTCCCTATGCTTTGTAGGCATGACTGCATTCCCCCCTCAGCAAGTTCACAGATGACGCTAAGCTGGGAGGAAGTTTCGATCTGCTGGAGGGCAGAGAACTCTGCAAAGGGATTTGAACAGGCTGGATCAATGGGCTGAGGCCAGTGGGATGAGGATTAACAAGGCCAAGTGCCGAGTCCTGCGCTTGGGACACAAAAACCCCATGCACCGCTACAGGCTTGGGGAAGAGTGGCTTGAAAGCCACCTGGTGGAGAAGGACCTGGGCGTGTTGGTTGGCAGTGACTGAACATGAGTCAACAGTGTGCCCACGTGGCCAAGAAGGCCAATGGCATCTTTGCTTGTATCAGAAACGGTGTGGCCAGGAGGACCAGGGAAGTGATTCTCCGCCTGTAGTCAGCACTGGTGAGGCCACACCTCAAACACTGTGTTCTGTTTTGGGCCCTTAGCTACAAGAAGGACCTTGAGGTCCTGGAGCGTGTCCAGAGAAGAGCAACGGAACTGGTGAAAGGGTTGGAAAACAAGTCTTACAAGGAGCGTCTGAGGCACCTGGGGCTGTTTAGCCTGGAGAAGAGTAGGCTGAAGGGAGACCTTGTCACTCTCTACAGCTACCTAAAAGGAGGTTGCAGACAGGTGGGTATTGGTCTCTTGTCCCAACTGATGGGTGATAGGACAAGCGGGAATGTCCTTAGGCTGCATCAGGGGAAGTTTAGATTGGACATTAGGAAAAATTTCTTCACAGAAAGGGTTCTCAAGCACTGGAACAGCTGCCCATGGAGGTGGTTGAGTCACTGTCCCTGGAGGTGTTTAAGAGGCAGGTAGATGAGGTGCTTGGGGACATGATTTAGTAGTAGACAAGTACTGTTGGAGTTGATGATCTCTGAGGTCTTTTCCAACCTTATGATTCTATGACTGATGTTGCTACTTCAGCTTGATTCCTTGCAGGAAAAACTTCTTGAGGGTGAGATTCAGCTCAGTTCTGCAGCATCCCATTTCCATTACTTATACCAAGGAGTTCTTCATGTCTTAGGGCAGGCGGTCATCTATGTACTTGTCTCCAATGAGCTGCTTGGTGGCAGGTAATTTTGAATTCATTTTGATTGAGGATTAAACTGTGGTGTCAGAACAGGAATTTAAGCCTCTGGAATTTTCAGTGATACTGTGTGCCTCATGTAAATTCTTCAGTTAAGGTGCTATGGCCATAATTCGACCCAGATTTCTTGCTTATGTCCCTGCGTAGAAAACCCTTGGTTGATTTCACCTCTCCTCTCAGTTATCCTAATCTGACTGTCAGGATTTACCAGCTGTGAGTATAGTTGCCATGGGATTTGGAGCTAAATGCTGACTGACTTTGCTATCTTGGATACTGAGGTTTTTATAGAGGCACTGCATTGTCTATTAGAACCTTAACTGGTGGCTGAGCTTTGAATCAAAAAGACATTTACATGTAACTTTTCTTGTTGTGGGGAAGCTCTTGCCAGATATTGAGTAGCCTGAAATGCCGTACATGCTTTAGGTAGCAGTCCAGGACATCTACTAGTTGGTAAGTCACATCCTAGCCAATGCCACTCACACAAGTTGTCTCTCCCTGTCTAAGCCCTTTATTCCATTGCATGTTAGCATGCGAGGGAGGGAGGTAATGAGGCTTTGTACTCATGGTAGTTGAATGTTTAGTCTTCAGTGACTTCTGGCATTACCTATCTTTTAAGAGACTTCATTGGGGAAAAGAAGTCTGACTTGATCCCCTCATTTCTGTTGTTGCTTAGACTCTTAACGAAGGAGCAGACTGTTCTTGAGCCTGTCCCTTCCTGGCTAAGATGGACCCTTGTGAGTGGCCAAATAGAGCAGTGGAACTGGTGTGATGGCTGTCAAGAAGTACCATGCCAGGACAAGATGCCTGCCGGGCAATTAACAAATAACATAGCCAAGATATCAGCCTGTAGCTTTCTTTTCTTTAGGTTCTCACTTTCTGTGTTTTGTGGGTTAAAGTTATGTTAATAATGACTTCCACTTAATTTCTTCACAGGGAAATTCTCCTGGGCTGATGTTTAAGTCCTTTGAAGTGGTTTATTCCATGTAAATGAATATGGAAGTTAGTGATATATGCATGTGCTCAGGTAGGAGGATAAGGAGCCAAAGCCACTTTCATCTCATAGTCTTAGTTACTTGGAAAATCTTGCAGGGCTGTTTACCTGAGAATACTTTGGCAAGTGGAAAACATTACTGAAATGTGCGTATTGAAGATAACTAACTCTCAAACCTTTTAATCTGTTTACTACACCAATACAGCAGGAGCAGGAACCGCTCAGTTGTTTGAGCTGTGTTCGTGTGCCTTAGTTTTAATAGCAATCTTTATTGTGTCTCTCTAGCTGTGCCAAGAAATAACCACTGTGCTTAAGTAGAGCTTGATCTCTTCAGTCTCCATGCTGTTACGAGAGTTGTCTTTGCCATGGTGAAAAATAGGATTAGTTACCTTCAGAGGTTGAGACTGGCTTGTTTAGCTCTTGTATGGTCTCTTCCTAAGTTGCCAATGAATGTTGTTTTGCAGCGGGTGAACAAGTAGGATGAAGTTAAACTTGCTAGCCAGATGCTATGGCGAGTTCCTCTGAGGCACTATCCATCTCTCAAGTGTTGCTTTTCTGGATAATGGTTGCCGTTTTGGGTAGAGGCTGCTGTAGGTCACACATGCTATTATCCCAATCATTGATGTCCTCAGCAATGATTTTCCTACTAATTTTCCTTGACCCTTGTTCCTGTGGCCTTTGTGTTGGATGTGATTTAACTGATTACAGGGAATAATAGTAATGCATTTCTCCCTCTTTTCTTCCAGGTAATCACTATTTTGATGTGCTGTGTTCTAGTTCATGTTGGCACTGTAACCTAACCTAAACTCAGTGAAAAACCGTAATGCTGCAGTGTTTCCATGTTTCTAGACAGGATGGAAACATCCATACAACCGCATGACTGCCAGAGCATTTGATAGTGTGCTGTTACACCAGGTAATACACTCTTGTGTATGTTTGTCTTTTAGACAAACAGAGCTTCTGTCAGCCTTGAAGCCTGGAGAAGCTTCTAGTTTCATGCCAGTTCTGAATTTACATCGATGATTCTGCTAAGGAAAAGTTTTAAGGAGAGAAACAAGGTCAATATTTCCAGTAGTACTCTCCAAGAGTCATCGTGAATTTCAGCGTCTTAAAAATTGGAGTCAGTCACGCAGTGCTGCTCTAATTTGAAGTGATGAAGGATCCTTGAGTGTTGCCTGAGAGGAGAGTTGGCACCTTAATGCTGCTCAGATATCAACAGTAAATACCTCTCACCTTTAAAGGAGGACAAATGAATGAGACTTTGAACTCGCCTGGAATTGCGTCTTCCAGTGGCTGCCTTGAAAGCCTTGGTGTCATACATCAGGTCAGGAGATTTCCAGGAATGTGCAGAAATAGCTGTCTGATTGCATCTCTTTATTTTTCCGTTGGCAGATTTGAACCTTGAGGGGCATGTGAGGCGCACCGGGTCAGAGGTATGTCCTCACACGGGTTCCTGCCCCAGCAGTTTGACGGGCAGCCTTCGGTGTGCCCTGCTTGCTCTGTTGAAGCAACATGGCTTGGGCTCAGCGTCATGGCATGAGTGCAGGTTAGGTGCTTTGGTGTTGGAGAAACCTGTGTGATTTAGGAATAGCTCGGAACCCCTTCCCTTTTTCTCAGTTGTAACTCCACAGTCTCCTTAAGACTTGTATTTATGTTGCTGCTTGGAAATGCTTTAATCCGGAGAAACTTTTACTTGGCCTTTGGGTATTATACCTGTTGTGCTAGACTGTAAATTTGTGTTCAGACTGTAACCACTGTTTCCATCCTGTTTCCCTGTGTGGTTAATCTCTTGATTAGAGAGCAAAGCTGTGTTGTTTTTTTGGAGAAAGTGTTTATCTTTCCAAGAGGTAACACTTGTATTTCCTTCCTTTCCATGTATTTGCTGGTGTGTCTTGTGTTTGAGACGTGACAGGTTTTTTAAGCGCTGCTTTTTGTTGCTTTTGTTGTTTATTCTACCCCCTCATATGGTAGTAATTTCCAGCTCAGACTTGAATAATTTCAAAACTTGGAACACTGTGATAAGGATTCATTTGGAGAATGTTCTTATTCCTGATTTGTGAGCAGATGTGGGTAACTTCATTCTCTTCTCCTGACGAACACATCTTTTTTCTTCTCCTCTTAACACATCTTTTTTTAACCTGAGTGTACGTAATCCATACTTGGAGAAATGTCTGTTTTTTCTAATTCTGTAATCTAGGATTCTGAAGTCATTTTGGCCCTTCGTGCACAGATTAAAAGGGTGGGAAAAGCTTTTTGCACTCCTTGAGTATTGCTCAGTCCTGCCATGAAGCTTTTTTCTCAGATGAGTTATGATGTACTTCAGAGATAATAGTTGACCCTTGAGTCTCTAGACTCTGCTTCTGGCTGACACAGGAGACCCGCTATCCTTTGGAAGCTTGTCGTCTTCCTGCAGGGAAAGAGTGGGCATGAGAAGCAATATTGCCAAGGTCTTGTTTATTATGGGGCCATCAGTGGAAAGTTGGAGGTTCTGCAGAGGAACTGAGTCACTAAGCCTCTACACAATTTATTTAGATAAATAAATTACTGTGAAGAACTTGCTAGAATAGCACTGGGGACCTGTTTCTTCACCTGTGCAGCTTTTGGTGCACGTCAAGGAAACGTTTCTGTTTCATCTTTTGAACTTTTTTTTTGACATGCTGCTGTTTTTGAGAGTAGTGCACTTCCCTCTGGCTTTGCAGTTCTTATACAATCCTGCACATACGAAGCTTGACTAAAAATACTTATTAATTTTGTAAATCTTGGCTTAAAATTGTCTAGCTAAAGATCCAGGGAGAAGAGTTGAGAGCAAGAAATTTTGGTTGTTCAGATAATGTGTCTATAAAAAGATCTGTCTTCTGATGAACAGTGCACTGTGCTGGCAGGAGCTGGAGAGGCTTATCGGGGCTCTGTGAGCAGCAGGGATTGTGCACGGAGCAGCAGGTGGCATTGCCCGGGCACTGCCCCATGCTTGTTGCTGCATCAGCAGATGTGAAGAAAGATTCAGATATTATGGCACTGCTGAACGTGTTGGGGTTGTTTCAGGGTAATGCTTTCTAACATAAAGCATGTACCGTTCTAATCCTGTGAGAAAAGGACTGCTGCAGTTCAGAACAAATTTCTATTAAAAAATGAGGCAAAATACTGTAGGAACCAAAATACTTCACTTGGGTCAACAGACCGTCTCCAAACCCAGTTCTTATTTGTATGTAAAACATAGAGATACAGGTTTGCAAACACCAAGAGGCTTTGATTACACTGAATAACTGTAATAATAAATTGTATTCTGAAAGCCATGAATTGTGATGTAGAATGCTAAGCACCACATAATAGTATACTGTGGGTTAATCTTCTATTAAAGGTCTGTTATGACACTTAGCTGTGTAGCAAATTGAGACCTCAGTGTATTTAGCTCCTTTGCAGGGCTCTGCATGCTGCAAGAAAATGAACAGACGGTAGAAATGCATTCTATCTATCAGTTATTTTGTCTCCCGATTTCACACTTTGTTGTTAAGAAATGGTTTGGCATACTGGAGTGAAAAGGGAATAAAAGCATTCCAGCTTCAGACACTGCATCTAAGACTTCAAATCGAGGTTAGCAGCTGTTAGCAATTCCTCCAAGCTGTGGTTTTGATTGCCTTTGGCTCCTGAACTGTGTGGTGCTCCATGTGACAAATGCAGGAGGGCCTAACAGTTGGTATAGTGTCCACTTGAGAAATCATCTGAGTTTTCTGTAATGTACCTTGCTATTTAATCATTACTGCTTTGAAACAAGCATACGCTGAAAGAATACTCCTGGGGACAAATTTAGATGTGATCTCTTTTTCCTGAGAGACAAGAAGAAAGCCTTTTTCTTTGTAGGGAAGAAAAAAAAATCATCTAATTAGCTGGGATCTTGGATACCTGAATTATTTTGAAATAAATTTGTTGTACTTGAAAATGCAGGTCAGTTGAGGTACAAAGGCTGCTTGAAATGCGACCTAAAATTGCTGGAATCTGAGAGGGAAAAGGGAGATTGTTTTTCATGGTGTCATCTTAAAAATTTTGTGGTTTAGCAAAGTTGATTTTTGGTATAATTTTTTTTCTTTAACATTTTGGTGCTGCCCAGAACAGCTGAGGCTATTGAGAATAATTTAAAAGAAAAAATGAGGACTTGGGCATTCTACCATGAAATTAAGAGGAAACAAATAACCTGAGCATTACTTACAAAAAAGCGTGAATCCTGTTGGAGATTTAAAATTGTAATGATGTTAGATGGTGGTTAACCAAACAGAAAACCGCTTTCTTTGCCATGTCCTTCTCGTGGTGTCAGTAACCTGGCAAAACTGCACTCGTTTCCTTCTCTACAGCTATGGCATCAGGGGCTGTGGAGGGACTGGTTTCGCTGTGTGCCATAGAGGCTGCTGAGAGGGCCTTTGTGCATCATACTCGTGGCCGTGTGTGGCTTGAGGATACCTAGCAAGAAGTCTTTGATCGCTGAAATTGTGCTGCTAGAAGTCTGCCTATTTGCTGTTTTGGCTGTTTCTCCTAGACGATAGAGTAGGAGAATGCTTGATGTTTGGTACGTGGTTAATAAAGAAGTAGTTTTGACAATAAAAATAGATGCCTTGCTGCACTGGTCTAGCAGTGTGTCTCGCCCACTGGTACCACAGTGGCAAGATGCCTTTCCAGCCATTAGACCGGGAAGGGGGTGTGTATGGGCCCTTCCGTACTCGTTACGAAGAGGGAAGCAATGCAGACGCTGCTGGGTTGATGTTGGGCACGCTGCTGAGCTGCAATAAGGGACTCTGGAAATGACAGGGTTTCAGCTTGCACACCTGACCCTGTGAGACTCATGTGACTCAGGACAGAGGTCAAGCTATTGATTTCATATATTGGAGCTGTTAAATACTCGCGCTGATGCATATTTAGCTCGTGAAAACATGCTGCAGTAATTCCTCTCACTCCCCAGAGGATAGAGGGTAACAAGGATAGAAGAGTGGCAGCTGTAGCTTCATCTGTAACTGGCTCGGCAAATCCTCAGAGGAATATTGCCCCCCTAGCCCTCAAAAAATTTTTGCTTTTTCTTCCTGCAGCCAAAAGTCATCATTCTCTGCAGCTTTGTGAGTGGGCAAAGATTTCTTCTAGGCATAAGTACATAACACTGTATGTAGTAAAACACAAGATGCAATCAGTTCTGCTAACAGTGGAATAGATGTGCCCTGCTTTCCAAAACACGTTATCGGGGCAATCCCCATTTTCAGTACAGGATGGGGGATGATGGGATCGAGAGCAGTCCTGCAGAGAAGGACTTGGGGTGCCTGGGTGATGAGAAGCTCCACATGAGCTGGCAATGTGGCCAGAAGGCCAACCGTGTCCTGGGCTGCATCCAAAGCAGCGTGGCCAGCAGGGCGAGGGAGGGGATCCTGCTCCTCTGTTCCTGTCTTGTGAGACCTCACCTGGAGTATTGTGTCCGGTTCTGGAATCCTCCACATAAGAAGCATATGGAGCTGTTGGAAAGGGTCCAGAGGAGGCTACAAGGATGATCAGAGGGCTGGAGCACCTCCCGTACGAGGACAGGCTGAGAGAGTTGGGGTTGTTGAGCCTGGAGAGGAGAAGGCTCAGAGGAGACCTTATAGCGACCTTCCAGTGCCTGAAAGGGGCTACAAGAGAGCTGGAGAGGGACTGTTCACAAAGGCTTGTAGTAACAGGATGAGGGGCAATGGGTATAAATTGGAGAGGGGCAGATTTAGACTAGACATTAGGAAGAATTTCTTCACCATGAGAGTGGTGAGGCACTGGAACAGGTTGTCCAGGGAAGCTGTGGCTGCCCCATCCCTGAAGGTGTTCAAGGTCAAGTTGGATGGGCCTTGGGCAGCCTGAGCCAGTGGGATGTCCCTGCCCATGGCAGGGGGGTTGGAATTAGATGATCTTTAAGGTCCTTTCCAACTCAAACTATTCCATGATTCTATGATTCTATCGTTCTTTGCCATAATGACTTGCATAGTTAGTTGGTTTTGCACATCATTAATTATAAACACTGGTAGTAACAATGCTAGGATAACGTCAAGTTTTACCCAAACTTGGTTCTGCAGAGTGCATCTGGCTGTTTGCTAGAAGATCTGTTTCTGTAATGTCACTGGAGTAGGTGGGATGCTTACCTAAGTGACCTGGGTTTAAATCTCTCTTCGCAGAACGGCAAAGGCGTTTTGCATTATTTATTGAAGAAAATGCGTAATCAGGCCTGTTTTTCTATTTCTGTCTTAAAGCAACAGCACAGCCACAGTAAAGGTAATTTTTCAGAGCTCCAAATGTGAAATTAAATGCTAGTACTGTTTCCAAATCTGTTTATTCAAAGTTCCATTACATGCAGTTTCTTTCGCTAAACCCCAGGGTTCACAAATCGGTATGAAAATATTTCTGTCTCTGAAAGCATTAGTTTCCTGCTTCGATGGCTGCAGTGAAAATGACTAAAGCATGACACAACTTTCCCCTTTAAAGACATGACGAGCGAGGATGGCACTAAGGCTGCTTTTCATCTGACTTGTAGATTACTTCACTTAGGGGGCTGACACGAACAGTTTACCTGAAGTGAGCTACATCAAGTGTGTTTAGGATAAATAACCATGGTACGTATTTTGAAAGGTATATTGGAACTGACTAATAGCTTTAAACTGTCTGCTCTTCAGGACAGGGCATTTGTGCTGTACAACCCAGAATATAACAGATCTTATAACCTGTCCTGGTTACTAGGAGAGGAGATGTACAGACTTGCTCCTTTATAAGCTGCTTAGATAAAAGACAAAGCTGATGGGCTAACTGCCACCTTTCATGTTTTGTCATATGCTGCCACTCTGCAGTGTCACTTGCTATTGGAACTTATCGTATAGAATTAAAAACATATTCTGTTTAAAAGGTTGTCTCTGGAGCAGTATCATCCTTCTCAGAAGGAGATGGTGAGCTGAGACAAATAGCTTCACATGAAGCCTTGCAGAGGGAGAAGGTGATTGTAATAGGAGATATAAATAAAATATGTTTAAAGAAAAATCGTTACTCGACTGGGCAGGCAGCTGCCCAGCGTAGATATTTGGCTTCTAGTATCTTTGACCCTATAGGGATTTGCCTTGGACCGTGGCTGGTTTTCCATGCTAGTAGTGTGCTTGAAGAGTGATGGGTGAGTTATTCTGGAAATGCCTTCTAATGGCAACTTTTTTTAATGGTATAAGAGAGTTTTCTGCTTGGCTTTCAGTATTCAACGGAGCCACCAGAGAGCTGAAGAATATCCTGTGGAAAGGACTTGCATGGCTTTCTACGCTTTAATGAAAAGAAAGCTAAAAATGCAGTTTTGCTGACACTGCCTTATAATAGGGGACTATTTGAGTGATCAAACTGTCTAAGAAAGCAAGCTGGAGAAAGAGCTATTGCTCACATAATGACAGGTCTTGCCTAGGAACAAACTGCGGTATGTCATGTGTTTTGCAGTTTGTTGCCTGTAATGTATATGTGTGCACGTTGCTTGTATATGTGAGGAATATATCCTCATATTCCATGGCTGGTGTGGAGAAGGGGAGAGCACAGAAGTGTCTGCTTGGCCTGATGCAACATAACAGGACCTGCACGAATACCTGTGGCCGCTTTCCTGGATATCATAGGGATTATAAAAACGGGGAAACAAGTTCACAAAAGATGGTTTGTAACCTGCTTGTGTAATCTTAGATTGAGGCTAGAGGCACAAAGTGCTTGGAACTGTTGAAAATGCAATTGACCACTCTTCAAATTAATCATCTTAAAACCAGGCATCATCATGGTTTTTTTGCAACATCAAGAAAGTCCTTCAGCTCTTGAAATGGAAAAGTGAGGCTGGTCACTCTGGATAGCCATGCAAGCAAGGAAGGAAGGTAGACTAAGGAGGAGAGTGTGTCTTCACCTCTGTTTCCTTAACAAAGCAGTCCTGGCCTAAGACTTTTCTTCCCAAGTATTCATGATAACTTTTTGACAAAAATTTCCACTGCCCTTTCAGAGACTTTGTACAAACTTAGGGAAATAAGGTAGTGGCAAGATTCTTGCTGATAGATTTAACTGCACAAATAAACACTACCACCCCCAAAAATATCCAAGATGAGCAATCTAAAATCCCTTGGCTCTAGGGCACTGTCATGCAATGTGTGGGTGTTCTTCTTTTCCATGTATTTTAATGAGTGTTGAGAAGATGGAGTGTTTTCTACGATTGAAGTGCATTTCCACTGAAGTCCAAGACCATCTTAAGCTTTTCCAGAGGTCACTTGACAGTGAACAGTTTTCCTCTTGGCAGGCAGCCTCATAAGAAGCGATAGCTTCCTCTTACAAAGAAGGATAGAAATGGTAGCTTCAGGGTGCTGGGACTCCTCAGGGCTGCTGATGGCCTTACGGTATAACTGCCCAGTTTGTAGGATTTGTGGTAATAAGGAACAAGCAGATGACATAGGAATCATTCTTACACTGGCTCACTTGAATACTTTTTTTGTGCTGATACAAGAACTGAAAACTCCTGATTATAATTTGACCTGAAGGTTGATGTTCTTGTACAAGCTGGAGAAAATTGCCTTAAAGTCTGGGCTTTGTAGAAGAACTGAAGATGTTGACTATCCTGTAGACAGTGTAATTGGATCACATCATGTATTGTGAAGTTGCCCTACATAAATGCAGGAAAAAAGGGATTTGTTTCCTGAAAGTCATCCCTTGGGTATTAGAAGGTAGGGGAGTGAAGTTCAAGTGGTGTTAATGTGAACATACAATGCTGCTAAAAACTGTCCACAAACCTATACCAAAATAGTTCGGGGCATGTTCTTGTGTCTCCTGTTCTACACAGCTTGGTTTATAAATATCTCTAAAGTAATTGTTTTGGCACTGCTGTGTGTTGTGTGTGCCTGTCTCCGAGTACATGGAGTTGGTCTGAAGAATAATAGGTCCCGGGATGCTCAGAGAGGGGAGTGTGTTGGCATGGGCTGCAGTGACACTAATGCAGTCTGCACGGAGCAGATGCTTAACACGCTTCCAGAGCAGATCTAATGGGAACCACTTCTCCTGTGTGTGCAAGTCATTTGGAGCACATGAAATGGCTATGGCTTCTCTACCCAGAAAGGTGAAGGCAGGATGGTGTGGATATCTGTGGATGTATGCAAGAGGAAAGCTGCTGAACACTACATTTCTTCTTTTCTTCCCTGGAGCTGATCCTTCCAATTTGGCTGAGAAGAGAGACTACAGCTATAAAAGCAGTCTGTATTTTTTTTTCTATCTTGTATATTGTAATCTTTTAGTTACATGTCTTCTGCATATTGTCTTGAGGGACATGGGGCAATGGCTTTAAGCTGAAAGAGGGAAGATTTAGGTTAGATATTAGGAAGAAGTTTTTTCCTGTGAGGGGAGGCACTGGCACAGGTTACCCAGAGAAGCTGTAGAAGCCCCATCTCCGGAAGTGTTCATGGCCAGCCTGGATGAGGCTTTGAGCAACCTGGTCCAGTGGGAGGTGTCCCTGCCTATGTCATGGAAGTTGGAACTGGATGCTCTTTAAGGTCCCTTCCAACTCAAACCATTCTATGATTTCATGAGCTGTTAGACCATCTTTAAATGAAAGCGAAATCTCATGTAGGGATGGTTACATTATTAATGCAAGTCAATAGTATTAAACTTAGTCCTTCCTATAGCAGGCTAGAGATGTCTCTAAGGTGCTAAGGCACTGAAAATAGTTTCACTTCCAATGTCCGTGTCAGATAGCTGACTGCAGCTGGCGCTCATTTGTGTGAAGTGCCTCTGGTTTGACTTGTGTGCTTGTTGGGAAGTCAAATGGAAGAGCTTCCTGCAAAAGTCACTGAAATATAGATAGGCTCTCTAACAATGGATATAAAAACTATTGTTCAAGCAGCTTATGATTTGGTTAACAAGAAGGATTAATTGCCTAGAATACTTACCCATGAAGAGATCTATTTGGACAGATTTCTCTTGTAAATATTTCCAAAGAAATTCATGCTTTTTTTTCCTCCCCTTTAGCTGCATCGCGGAATGCTATTTTCTTTTTCACAGCTATTTATTGAAATATTTTGCTATCTTTGATATTCCATTCAAAGCCATTGTAAAAAGATGCTAGAAATAATGCTTAAAAAAAGCAGCTTGTTCCTTACTTTTTTCTGAACTGCCTACCCAAGAAAATTTCATATTAGAGCTACAGCTGGCTTGGATTTGATTGAAAGAATAGTGGCAGCTCCAGGCGATAGATAGTCGCTGTCTAAGGAGTTATGAAAACGCTAGCAGTTTATAATCCTCAGAGATATCCTGTAGTCATCATGCTTCTATTATCCCAATTACCTGACCTTTGCCCACTGGCTCTTTTGGGATGATTTTAAAGACAGAAATTCTTGACTGAGTGGCTTGGTTTTTTTGTGTTTGGTGTTTTTTTGCTGGTTTTTTTTTTTTGGTGACTGAGTTGTAAATTTTGTTGGTATGGAACTAAAAAAGTGCCTCACTCGGGAAGGTGATGAAACCACTGCTGTGGTGGGAAAGGGAGTTGTCCCCCTGATCTCCATTTCCCTCTGAGCCATGCTGTTTTGCTGTGGAATGCTGCTGACTTGCGATGGCATTGTCTTTTGAAATCATAATCTCCTTCAGAGCGGAAGAGGTATATAGATGCTACTAGATGAATAGGTGGTGTTTAAATATATCACTCTAGTAAACAAAGCCCTGAAGATGGCTCTGGGTATTCTGAAATACCTGCATTGCCCCTACCCCTTCTCATGAAGGTATTCACATCGCATTTTAGACTCTTCCTGGAGAAGCTAAAACAACCTTTTGGGTTGGAATTAGATGATCTTTAAGGTCCCTTTCAACTCAAGCCATTCTATGATTGGGGAGATGACTCAAGAAACTTTGATTACTCTAATATATGAAGGCTGACTGGAGAGTAGCCCTGGCTGACTTGCATGGTGGGGCTTTAACCATAGACACATGTTGTCTAGAGCCTCAAACGTGAATAAGAATTGTTGAGAATTGTTTGTGACTTCCTCTTCACAATCTCCATTGTCAAAGCAGGTGCGTATTGTGGTGGAAAGCAGCACTTCAAGTGGGAAACATGTCCACCCCCTCATTTTATTATATAAAAAAATAGCTTTAATATCAGAAGTGATGTTTTCATGCGTCTTCCGCCTGATGTTAAGTAACTGAGGTTAGTTAAGCCTCACAACAGGGAGCAAGATAAATTCGGAGACTGTTTCTTGTCTGAAATACAGATGTCCTGATGGGATAATAAGAGTGCAGGTTTCTGGTACAGCAAAGCTAGAAAGTTGTGTGATGTAAAAATAGTCACAGGAGAAGGGAACTAAGAGATGTCTTTCTGCCTGCTCCTCAAAGTTTGGAGTCAAGCAAAAAAGAACCTGAAGAGCTCGCAAAAACTTGGGGTTTGGGTTTTGTTTTGTTTATTTTGTTGTTGTTGTTGGTTTTTTCCCCCCTTTGGCATGTTTGCACTCTTCAGTGGCTCTATCAGTTTGGCTCGGCTCTGCTCTGTAGCGGAAAACGTGTTTTGGGTTTTTTTTTTTTATTTAGTTTGGTTTTTTTTTCTCCTGAGATGCATTGATGCCTGTGAGAGAAGGAGCAGCATAGCTATGAGGCACTTTATCTAGTGCGTGAGATTCCCTGCTCAGGTAGGGTAGGTGTCATGGGGTCTCTACATCTTTTTCTCCATTACACTTATGTCTGTGCATCATCCCTGAAAACCTGTAACTTTAGGAGTAAAAGCAGTTTCAAAACCGTGGTCTGTAATTGTCAGCTTCAGAGGTGATTATAGTAAGAGTGATATAGAGCTGGAATAATGGATGTGTTTTTTCCTCTCCCTGAGATTTGATGGAAAATCCAGTGTTTTCTGCCTGGTGGACTATGGAAACTGCTTTGATGATGGAAGAGAACCAGTGTGGAGTCGCTCTGTGAAGTTAAACAGTGTTGTGCTGCAGGTTCTGTGACTGTGTTTGCTAAGCAAAAGGATGGCAGAATTGGAGGCTCTGTGGTACTGGGACAGGTTTTCTACATGCATGTCAAAATCAGTGGCTGAGTTGACAAGTGATTCTTTAAATCAGTTTCTGTTTCATAAATGGTCTTGAAGAAATGAGGAAGAAAGTGTTTTATTAGATGACACGAGAGACTGGAGCTTGTATTTTCCCCTTTCACATGTCTGCAAACTAAGTGTCCTGTCCCAAGGCTCAGGAGTCTCAAGTTCCTTCCTATGCTGCTCTTTAATGAGGAAGAGAGGGGCTGTGTTTTCATTCATAGGCTGTGTAGGACTGAATGTTTTTGGAGCAGCTTCAATAAAACTTTTGCATGGCTGGTTGCTATAAGCTTGTGAATATGAGTTTATTTTTGTCTGCACTTACAAGCTCTGCCACCTCCATAAACTAAAAACATGGCTCGCTGCTATCAAAATGGGGGAGAAATTGTGAACACAAGGCTAGCAGCAGATTTATCCGTGCTCTCTATGTGCTTTAAAGCTCAGTGGCGTCACTCTTATGAACATGCAAGAGTGGTAAAAACAGCTTGTGAGCAAGGCTACAGAGCTGGGGGGGTTGGATGTATAGTGACGCTCAGATGTTTGCTGCCTGTCATGCCACTGTCAGACTAAAATACGTGAGTTTGTCCCTGTGCTTGCACAATACTAATATTCTGACAAAAATGAAGTGTTTGGGGGCAAACGTGCTCCCCCAGCTATGTAATAACCTGCAAGCTGCTGTCTTTAGGGAAATCATATAGCAGGGTCTTGGAAAAAGAATGAGGGCAAGAATGTGCTTAATTCTCTGATTTATAAATCAACTTAATGTAGATAGAAATGAGCTCCTGGTGGAGCATATGTGTTTTTCATAAACTCATTGATACTGTGAATGTGAATTTTGAACTCTTCATAGTGATACCACAGCTGTCTAGAGACACATTATTTCTTGTGACCAGTGGTTGGAAGTATCCTGCATTTTTTTCTGCCTCCCAAGTTATTTTTCACACGTGTGGTATCCAAGATGTAGCTGACATTTACCCATTTATCAGTGTCATGCTGCCATTCTCCCCGGGTGTTATGTAACAGGAGACTGGCTAAATACATATCCTTGTGTCTAATAAACATCAAGTTCGAGTTGTAAAATGTAGTTTTGTGGCTTCTCTGCAGCCTCTCCTTGTCCCTGAGGTGTTGAGCTTTTATATACAGAGGTGCTGTTCAGTGGTTACAGGTAGAAATTTTGTGCATTGTAACATCATGTTTTATTGCCCACATTTTTCTTGGTTTATGTAGGGAGAGATGTTAACTGTGATAAATTGGTCAGTTCTTAATATTGGTGCTCGTTGTCTGGGAAGTTGTACTTCAGTTAAAATGAGCTGAAGACTTAAGGGGAGAGCGAGTACTGGAGCCAGGCAGTTCCTGCAGGTTTGTGCCCTTGGTGGGTAGGTAGTGGTCTCATGGACTGCACTTGCACATGCAGACTCTGCACAGGTCTTCAAGTTTGTCCCTTCTTGAGCCTTTTCTGTCCTTAGCGCAGCAAGGGATAAAGATGTTTTTCTTCTCCTTGAAGATGGGGATTCTGACCTGGAAAGGAAAAGCTGAGGAAAAGCACTTTCTAAACACAATGACTTTATGATGGCATTTCTTGATTCGGTGAGGTGCAGGGGCTGCAAGGCTGCATAGCTCTCATGTGTGTTGTAGGTGTGAAGCACAGAAGACTGGTTTTCCAGACAAGTACATTGAAATAATGCACAGTACAAGAAGCAGATATTGCACCTTCGAATAAGGTCTGATTTCACTCCTGCCCTTCCTCTAGCACTTTGCTGTTGCTGGAATGCAGTGGAGAAGTTGCATTCTCAGTTCCCTTCCCTTTAACCACTTGAGTTCCCCATCACAGCGGCCTTCCTGCACAGAGCTTAGAGAGAGGTGCCGAACTGTGGGGTTTGAGTGCGAACGCCCTGTGTCTGTCTGCAAGAAATGCTTCAGCCCTGTGACATTCAGTGGGCAAGTGTGGGTACCTGGTGTGATGTAGCTGATTGCTTGGGCAGGATGTCAGGTGCCTCTGAGCCTGAAAAGTGGAACCAAACTCCCGATGTTAAGAATATTCACCTGCTTTAAAAAAAATAATTACAAAGGCAGGTGGTAAGCAAGGTTGGGAAATCCTCACTTCTCAGTTTACATTTGCTGAAAATCTTAAGTGATTCCCTAAACATCAGCCTTCTGTGTATATTTATCATCTTCACTTCCTTGAAAAAGATACCTATCTCAAATATAATCAAAAGTAATAATACAGACTGAATTAACTGTGTAGTACAATGTGTTACTCCACAGGAAAACAGCCACTGGTGCAATCTCGTGCTGCCGTGCCCTGCCTGGAGCTGAGCACCCTGTCTTCAGTGTGACTTCCCCTGGCTGGGAAATTCTGCATAGCTCTTGGGCAGTCCTGTGGCTGGTGAAACAGTAACTGTAGGAAAAGTAATGTTTGGCCAGTTCTTCTGTTGAAGAAATGGGCTTCTCAGGGGAGCAGGAATGCTCAAGCGAAAGTAAAATCTCCAGGAACTTTGTTTAGTGTAAAGTTTGTAGTGTATAAGTCGATATTTTAGTTAAAATCCCTGCTGGTGTCTCAGAATTAAAGCACTCTGCCCACCAATCACCATTTCTGAATGTAGTTAAAAACACTGTCGCTTCTCAAGCTTGTCTATTTTAATCTTTTGATAGAGAAGGCATCTGTTGGAACAGAAAAAAAACAACCCCAACAGTGTTGATTCTTTCATGTAGCCTCCATAATTTGTTCCACTGCTCAGCATTGCACGTGGACAGAAGATGTTGCATTGATAGGTGCACCAGACTATAAAACCACTAGTTTTTAGTTTCAGCAAACACTGTAGCATGTTACAGAGATTCCCTCCTGCAGTGATAGCTGTTGTAGAAGCCCTGGGCTGCAGTAGAAGAGCAGAATGATTTCTGCAGGAGTAACTTGCACTATTAATGCAACTCTGGATCGTGCTTGCACTTAGGTAAGTGTGTACCTGTCACAGAGGAAAATTCTTTGTTTAGGAAGATGGGTGAATGCAAAAGATATTGAAGGGTTAATAGTTGTAGGTTAACGTTAAAAGATCCATCTAAGCTATATAAATATGCAAACTACTGTGTGAAGAATTTCTGCATCATTTTAGGTGGCTAACTTTATTGCAGTCTCAAACCACTGGACTGCTTTGTCTTTTATTCCTTGTTTTTTTGGTATTCTGTGGATTTTCCTGCTTTTGCTGTCAGGGCAATGTAATTACTTCTGGGAGCAAATAATTTCCAAACAGAAAATTGATGAGCTAGGAGCGTGGAAATATATTAATGTATCTGCTGGTGCATGTCGAAGGCTAAGATCTGAGTGATTTGATGCCAAAAATAACGTGATCTGTTCTGGTGCATTCATGCCTCCTTGCAGTTGCTTATGGCTGCAAATGCAGTGCAGAGATAAGGCACTGATTTCAAAGCATCGGGAACCCCCGACACGCACACAGAGCATGGCGTGCTGGAAATGAGACTGCGGAACTGCCTCGTGCTTCTGATGCTTAATCTGGGAGTTCCCTGCAGCAGAGGTAATCCCCTGAAGCAGCGGTTGCTAGCAGTGTTTAGAGGAAGGACAGAGAAGAGATGGAGATTCAGTTAAACTTAATTTCAGAGCTACCTTTTATTGTGCCTTACTGACATCTGTTCAGAAAAGGCATCTCGTTGCCAGGGGAGCTGGGATTCCTTGTACTGCATCACTCTTCCTCCACCTTCCCACTTAGGATGCAGGGAGAGCTGCATCATCCGGCAAGGGTATCTCCCGTCTTCCGCCTCCGTCTCATGCTCAGCAAAGCACGCAGCAACGGGCACAGACAGCCCTTGCTGCTGATGCACTGCTAATAACCTTCAGGCTTCTGGGGCAAGGTTGTTGGCTGTCTTGGCTGACAGCTGTAACTTCATTTTCCATATCAGGTTCTCTGAGATGCCCCATGTGTCTGAAGCAAGCCTCCTTTTAAATAATATAAAAAGAAGGGATTAGGCTTTCCTTTGAGAGCATCCTGTTAAAAATGTTGCCGCTGGAGTAGCAAAACTTGTACTAGAAAGCCTGCTGCTAACAAGCAGCTTTCCTTTCTTAAAAGAGGAAAATACATGCCTGATAAGGAGGGTGAGCTGGATGGATCTCAGTGTGTTAGGTTTGATCAGTGAATTTAGAGACAGTGTGATTTGAGTGCTCTTGTCCCAGCGTGTTAATTATCCTGGGGGTCTGCGGAGTGGTGAGAGAAGGAAGGCATTTAATCATGAAGACTTTCTTCTGTGCAGTGGCATTACATGGAAATTCCTTTGTTTGCATTCATTGTGCTGTTCAAGTACTCTTCATTTTGAGATGCGAACCTTCCTCTGTGACTTGGCTGGCTAACACAGTTAGGGATTTCCTGGAACAGCCATTTTTATCATCATCTCTCTTTTTAAAGCAATTCAAGTATTTTGACTTGTAGGCAGTGCAAGAGAAAAGGTCACTGCTACTTTATTGCCCATCTGCACATTAACATCACTGTCTCTACTATTGTCTTGTGTGTTACTGATGATGTGTGGTAGAGATCAGATAATCTTTCTGTAGCCTTCTGCTTAGTCAGACATCAGTTCTGTTCTCTGCAGGCAAAGTGCAATTGTATATGATTCTAGGGTACCTGAAACACAAATCTGAGTGTCAAACAGAGGCTGTAGGAATGAACCACTATCACTTATGCAGGTATGAAATAAAGCATCTACGCTGAAAAATTACTCTAAAAATGTCAGAATCAATGGGAGTCTGTTTTCAAACTAACCTTGTTGTATAGAATGCACTGGGGTTTCAGTTCAAGTTTCTCTGCATGTGAATTTTCAGGTATTCTAAATATCGGCCCAGGTCCTGGTGACTCTGCCAAGCCCTGCTGCATTCAGACTCAGCTGTTGCCGGTTCCCATGTAAACCCTCGATATCCGTGTGGCTTCACACTGCCTTTGGTGAAAGCTTTGGTGTACAAAAAGAAAATAATCTATTTTTATCTAGTCTAGAGTGAGCTCAGTGTGAGAATGCTGACAGTTGTGCATGCTGTCAGCCCTTTAAGTAAAACCAGGAAAGTTGATTTTTTTATTTTATTTCTTTTAAGAAAAAAATGCTCAATTTGTGTAGGGAAGCTCCTAGTTTAGTTTTCAGATAGACTATGTTAGAAAAGCTTATGCTAAAATCTTAGGCATGCGTATAGGGATTTGCAGTATGAATTTGTAAACTGCTGCACACTTGAGGATATTCACTTCTCTGAAATGTGCTGCATGTTTCCACACACTATGGCCAAATGTTCTTGGATGTGACACATAGGTTAATCCCTATTAGTGAGAATATTTCTGCTTGCAGTTGTTTCAGAGTCCATTGTGTCTTTTCCTCGAACACCAGGCTTAGTGTAGGCTGTACTGTACCTGAAGTTGGAATGCCACGTGTGCTCCCTGTGCCGGGAGTGGGAACAGCTATTGGAGATGAGGGATATGGGTTTAGCAGAGAGAGGAAGGCTGCTCCACATGTGGAAAAGAAGATGGATCTGTGAGTTTTGAACCCCTGTGAAATGCAGTGGGAGGAGACTGTATGGCTGCACAGCAAGTGTGCTGAGTGAGGTGGGATGGCACTCTGGAGCCACTGGTGGGAGGGAGAAACCCATCACCAGTGTGATCTTCACAGAATCACAGAATCACCAGGTTGGAAAGGACCCATTGGATCATTGAGTCCAACCGTTCCTAACACTCCCTAAACCATGTCCCTCAGCACTCCATCCACCCGTTCCTTAAACACCTCCAGGGAAGGCGACTCAACCCCCTCCCTGGGCAGCTGTTCCAGTGCCCAATGACTCTTTCTGTGAAGAATTTTTTTCTGATATCCAACCTGAACCTCCCCTGACGGAGCTTCAGGCCATTCCCTCTTGTCCTGTCCCCTGTCACTTGGGAGAAGAGCCCAGCTCCCTCCTCTCCACAACCTCCTTTCAGGCAGTTGTAGAGAGCAATAAGGTCTCCCCTCAGCCTCCTCTTCTCCAGGCTAAACAATCTTCACTTCTCTGCAGCTAGAAATCTAAGAAGGGTCCTGTTAAGGTCTTTCACAAACCTTATTTTCCAAACAAGGCACTTTTTTCTAAATAAATGTTTCCAAAACGACATTTCAGCAGTCAGTGGTGCCTACAGCTGCTGGGATAGGATCAGGCAAGCCACTGGTGAGAATGATCTTCTGCTGTTTTGCAGACTGCAACTGGATTTTAACTTCACTTTCATCAGTGCTGCACGTGAAGGTGTTGTGACTGAACCGGTGCTTATGTATTTTACTAAAAGCTGCAGTACTCTGCCTCCTGCCTCCAGCAGATACCAAGAATATGCACGATGCCGAAAATGAGTAATGGCTCGAAGGAATGTGGGTTGGGTGATCTATTGTTTGACCTGTGTACAAGCTGGGCTTACCATGTTCCTGTGTATATACCTGAAAAAAAAAAATTATCTGTCTTCAACGGGTTCTGTTTGAAATGAAAAAATAATCTATTTTTATAGAAACAGACTTTTTCCATACTTCTCTTCTACTTAAATGGCTGAGTGAGGTTTATGTGATGCATTCTGCATGGTCCGCTTGCCAGGAGGAAATAGAGGCTAGATGTCCTGCACATTTCCTCGGATTTTACCGTGCAAATATCTGTCAAATGTAGCAAATCATGTCAAATAGAAGAAGGTTGGCTTTTGTTG
This sequence comes from Cuculus canorus, assembly GCF_017976375.1. Taxonomy (NCBI): domain Eukaryota; kingdom Metazoa; phylum Chordata; class Aves; order Cuculiformes; family Cuculidae; genus Cuculus; species Cuculus canorus. The sequence goes on from NC_071407.1 coordinate 35,683,510, forward strand.
CCTTACATCCGGCCTGACACTGTCCATGCTACCGGTGCATGGTATAATAATTGCTGGATAATTCTTTGCAATAACTGCGTTGATAATTCTGTTATCAAAAGAATTATTAATACAAAGCTGTGCTGCATAGTTCAGGTGAGTTTTGCACTGGAGGAAAGACTGGTAGCCAGAGGTTGGTATTTATTTGCATTGGTGTTTCAGATTGAAGTTTAGCAATTCGTTGGCTTTAATGGTTGGCTTTCTCAGCCTGTGACCTGAAAGAGGAAATGAGGCAGAACAAGCATGCCCTTCGCTCGTCCTAAAACCAACCCAAACTTGGAGGCACCCTGAAAGCATACATCACTTATTTTAAACACAAGGAGAATTTGAGACCCTAAAACATTATTCGTCTGTAAGTCTGGCTTCCAAAAGCGTGGGCCCAAGCCAGTTGCTTGGGGGTCCATGTCATGCTGCAATTTTTTTTTTCCCCCTGAAGTTACCCCCTGTATAACCTGAATGGCATGAAGGGTTGGTTAGGAGACGGGTGCTGGCAGGAGCAGCGCTGCTGTGGTGGAAGGATGGGCACGTTGCCACAGCCTGCATCTTCAAGCCCGGGTGATCTGCAAACAGATTGCTTCTCTGCAAGCTGAGAAGGCTGGAGATGTCGTCAAAATGTTTGCAGTGGTCCTTGCTCTCCCCTCTTTGTACCAGAGAGCTTAAAGAAACACGTACACTAGAGATAAGTATTTGCAAAGAAGCTGGAGAACTTGTATTCAGTAAATCTTGCAGCTATCATTGAGACGTGGTAATATATATGCAGACTGATGCTATTTTGGTGGATTTATTGTTGTATGAATGGCCTCAGCAGTGTTCTCACTGATGAGCAGACCTCTGCATTTCCATAGGATGGCACTGAGTCCACTGTTATTCAAGGTGCGTGTCTTACTGGCAAATCTCAGTCTTCTAGCTGACAGGAAAAGGGAAAGCACAGTAAAATTGCTTGATTCGATGTGTCATTGCTTACGTGCTGAGTGTCTTTTAACTGTTTTCTGCTCAGAGGTTCCTTGTAAGCTGGTATCTTAGTGCACACCTGCAGGCAGAAATGAGCAGCCATAAGTAATGATTTCGTTACGGGGCTGCCAGCAGATTGAGCAGTCTTTGAAATCTTACTTTATTCTTTTCCTGAAGGACTGAGTCCCAGCATACGGACTTGAGACTCTTCTGCCTTTTCAGGCTATTGTAAAGCACATTACAATGTTAGCTGAGGGTGAGATGGGCCTGGGGAGACAGATGAAACGGGATAGGACCAATCTTTTCAGCAGAAATTCATTACTTTGGTTCCTCTGAAAGATAGATACTTTGCAGCTCCTGCCCACTGAACAATGGGAAATTGGACTGGGGGAAGAGGGGAAGGACCTGGGGTTAATTTGGGGTAATTGTAACTCTGCACTTAGGGGGGCAAGCAGAGGGGACTGCTTCTCTGCTTCTGTGCTGCTTAGTATGGATTTCTTTCAATTATTATTATCAATGATTGCAGTGTTCTCAAGCCTTCTTCTAACCTTAGGGTAGGAGCTTAAATGCTTGCAGAAAATAGGTGCAGGTTTCTGAAGAAAGATTAATTTGGCTGCCAGCTTGGGTTTATTGCCAAGTGATGTTGGGGCTGATGAGAACAAGTAAGCTTTCCTGTGTGTCTGTAGAAGGCTGATGTATTGCCTGGACTCCAGAGTGAGTTTAATCCCACTAATTTAATAGTAGAGCTTTTATTGAAATGAGTCTTTATAGCTCAAGTGATGAGAAAACAAAGGTCTGACCCAGCCACATGGCAATTTTCTTGTGAAAGCTAGAAGTTACCACTGTGCTTTCATGGAAGTAATGTTAGAAACTTCATGTGAGGTATTCGTGTCCTCCATTCGTAGAGAACAGAACACTTCTGAACAGTTAAGGCTTTGATTTTTCTTAACTTTATTCAGTTGAAGCCATCAAAGCTTCAGGCACCGCTTTTGGGGAGGCTTATGCCATTTTCACTGGGCAACAAGGATGAATGCAAACAAAGATCTGCCATCAAGTGCTTAATAAGGTTAGGCTTCCTCTACTGCTAGCCTTAGTTTCTCTTCAGAAGGAAAATTCATCCTCTAGTTTCAAAAGCCACAAGCAAGAAAAACAGTGGTTGTGTGGCTGGGCAACCTCTTGTATTGATTGTCTTATCTAGTGGATAACTGTGCCCACAGCTTTAGTGCACAGAGGACATCAGAGCACGGTCACGGGCAGGAGCTGGGAAGGCAGCACCCTTCAGCACAGCCTGAGGTCACCTTAATTAAGGTAATGCAGCAGATCCCGCTCCGGTAGTTGTGAGGCTTCATCTGAAGAATAAACTGAGGTATATTTTATAGGAATGGCACTCAGGATTCATGTAACCTGCGTTTATGTTGGCATTGACTGGCCCCGGGAAGATTCTTCCCTGAAGCTCCCCGGAGGGTAAAATGCTCTGCAGATACTTAAGGCCGGTGCGAGATGGATGGCAAGATGGATGGCGCATGCTGACAGCCTGTGGGGAATGTCTTGGCAAGCAGGCAGCAGAGCCTCAGAGAGGTGTGGGGTTACGTCAGTGCCAAAGCTGTCTTGTTTAAAATGCAGCCTCCAAAGGGGTGACGTACTGATTCTGTGGGTCTCCTGTCGGCTGCACTCTTGGATGCAACTCTGGCTGAAACTTGCTCATTGCGCAAAACACCCAGGTAAGGGTCGAACTGTGGGCTGCAGGAAATTTAAACAAATAGAAATCAAAACGAAGCATTCATATCGGATCAAATAGCAAAGGTACCAAACGACTAGTGTTTCCCAAAAGCAGAGTTTGGTGGCATTGCCCAGGCTGAGGTTGTGGGCTCTGTTGTTAGGAAGCTGCTGAAGCCTTCCCATGTGAGACAGGTGCTGCTGGCATAACTGTCACCCCCAGCAGCGCTGGGAAAGAGTTGTCCTTTCTCCCAATGGTGGAGCTGTTGTTGCTGTACTACCTAATCTGGGAGCAGCAGGGGGAAAAAGCGTGTTTTGGGATGGGGGCATCCTAAGGCCGGGAGTCTGTTCTGCTCCTCACACCCTTTTGGCTGTTTTCTCTTTGGCAAACTATGTTCATTTAAAAAACAAAAGTTGCCAAGCTGCTGACAGTTGGCTGGTTCAGGGAATACCTGTGAGGAACAGAAACTCGGCTGCCACAGTTCGTGTGCAATGCTTTGGGCCTCTTGGAGAGACTGAGGCAGTCTTGTATTTTGAGTTTTTCTGTAGTGGAGAAGTGGATTAATTTTCCAGGATACAAAGTTTTAAAAAACAAACCCAACAAAAAACCAAAGGGATTTCAGCTGGAGATCTAACCGGATTGTCTTTAGGTGAGTGCCTGAACTGTCATGCTACGGGCTTGGTTTAGTCTCTGCTGTCAGAACCACTCATACTGTAAACGGACTGAGCTCATTGGACTGGCAGGAACATCTCAGTCCTTGATAATCTGGTATAAGGACAGGTCACGGCTTTTGTGAGTAGTGCCTCTGTCATTTATGCCCATTTAGAATTTCTGTATCGCTAACGCTGTTCTATGCTGAAGTAAAACCAGGCAAGATCTAATCTCTTGAATCCCTGTTAGACAGCTAATATTTAAAAACTCCTCAGCCTTGCTTGTTTGAAAGCTTATTTTTCAGTCCACTCGAGATCTTTATATTCACTGACTACGGAAGCTACAGGAATGCTTTTGAAGCAGTGTCACTTGACAGGATCCAAAACTATTTTAATGGATTTGCCATTTGGGTGCCAAGCTGGGAGGAGAAGGGGTTATTCGAGCAGGCTTGAGGGTAGGGCAGGGTTGCCTGGGTGAGCAGGGCTGCCGAGCCAGTGGCAGTGCACAGGCACGGGCTCCTCGTGCTGTCCTCCGCGCTGCTGGCGCAGGCAGACGCTCTCCCTCTGAACATTTTGGACAAGCTGTCCCCAGGGCGCAGCTTAGGGTTGGGGAAAGCCTTTGCTTTGTATGCATGCCGCTTGTCCTCACCAAAATAAAACCAGTGATGGGCATTTGGTATGAATGAAATGTGAGTGGTAAATCATTCCCCGAGAAAGACCTTGCTCTAAACCGTAATGCAGAAATGAAGTGTTTTCCTTTTGGGCTTCTCCTGCGTGCATCCCTTCTGTGTTGGTAGCAGGGAGGAGGTAGCCTTGGCTCGAAAATATTTGTTCAGTTATCAGCCTCACTAGCAGAAAGGCAATCACAGAGCCCCAAGCGTTACTGGGATTCCCTACTCTTTATTTATTTATAGGTCTCAAGCACTGCTGAAAGGCAGCAGAAGAAAGTGCTGGGCTTACAGTGACGCGCAGCTTGCTCTGAGCACAGCATGAATGGGGCTGTTGGCTCTGAGATGTTGCTTAATGCTGATGCAGTTAGCATAACGATAATACCATCTAAATCATTCTTCTAGCATAGTCACTGGCAGGTTTTGCACAGGTTTTGCAGGCAGATTAAATGAAGTTCCTGCCTCAAGCACAGGATAGATGGGATAATGGAGTTACTGAAAGATGGCAGCTTTTCTCTTAAAATTTGGGAGAGTACCAAACCAAGAGCTGATTTCTGTGGAATATATGGGCAATAACTACTTTTTTTCTTTTCTCTCTCTTGCAAGAGACTTCCTGTGCAAGAGTGAAGCATCTTTCTTTTTCTTTAGTCTTGGACAGTATCTGCTCTTTTTGGATCACAAGGCAGGTAAAGCCAAAAGCAAGATATTGGCAGTCAAAATCAGAAATTAGGTCTTAGGCTTTGAATATTTTCTGAGAAGGATGCTTAAAGATCTATTTTTGTGCATGTTAACTTTATCAGACTTGATGGAAAATAGGCATAAATAGTCTTAAGACTGCCAATGTCTATTGTAATTACTACATTCTCATAAACTTTGGAATGTTAATGTTTTAAAGGGGAGATGCTTTTAAAATGTCAGCTGGGAGAATGGATTATATCTTGTCATTAAGATCACTTTTCAGTCTGTAAAAGTCAGAATTGTGTATGCCGTGTTAGATGCACTTTCTGTACTTGCAGCAGGGGTTGCAGGTATTCCGTAGTTTTTCCCGGGCGTACGTGCTTTCCATTTCTCTTGTGCAAGAATGCTTTCCTGGTGTTTAGCTCCACTTTTTTGTTGCTGTATGAAAACAAAACATAATAGGAAACAGATTAAATTCCCTATAAAAGTCAGGGGGCATATTGGGCTAGATTTTGTAGGTATTTGGGCATCTAAAAGACAAATAGGTTTACTTATGTTCGTTTTTGCTGCTTTTCAATTTCCATGCAAGTCAGACTTCAGACTTTCCATATTTCTTCTGAAAGTTTCAAAAGTATTTGGTTGTGGGTTTTTTTAGCCTGCATATGCTGATGTTTTTATGTCAGTTTATTATTGCAGTTAGCAGTATCTTTATGTTTCTTAACCTAAATGTTATGAATAATGTGTGTTTAGAGTATTGATCTATCAAGTACCCTTAAGGTAGCTACATTTGACTCGAATATTTATATTTCAACTTCAATTTGAGTAAATTGTAAACATGTCTTATTTAATAAAGCTCTTTGGTCTAAGTATATCCAAAAGCATATGAACTACGTATCAGAAATGTACAGCAAGTAAATAGCTGTAATAAGCATAGTGCTGAACTAGGAGCAGTGATTGCAGTCTGATCAGTGCACCAGGACATGGGTAACTCTCATGTCACTGAGCACGGGTGGTTTTTCAGGATAATAAAATGGAAATGGTGAATATGTTTAGGTTTGACTATTAAAAATGACTTTTTCTACTTAAGGCCTTGTTACCGAAACGAGAGATTCTTGAAATTGCTTGGGTTTTAAGTCATATATCCCTATTTTTTGTATTGCATTACCACAATCATGAAGAATAAATAAGCAGATTTTGCCAGGCTTGACTGAATCCAGTAGCATTGATTTTTTTTCCACTTACTTAAAAGTGGATATAACTAACCTTTCTGCTTGAGTGCTTAATCCTTAACAACTTCACCTACAACTGACCCAAGCATTGATTACTACTTTCAGACTGAAGTTTTTCCCCTTCTGTGCTTTTCACACTTAAAGATGTTTTTCTTTTTATCATGGTCCTCCCTCTGAAAGTAACTGGGTTCATGTTGATCGCAGCTTTTTTTGCTTTCCAGATAGATCTTGTGGGTACATAGATCTCTCAGGAGATCATTAGATCCTAAAGTCTTGATGGATCTGTCATTCTGTCCTGGGCAGCTGGCAGAAGCACTGACAGGGATCACCTGGTTATCCAGGCTGGGTTTGGTCTTTGTACAAATTCTGCTGTCTTTTTCCTGTGGATGCTGGGAAAAACCTTCCCTTATGGTTCAAATGGCAATGAAGAGTATTTTTCCAGAATTTCAAGTTGCTCAGCTAATGACATACCCAGTCCTTCTCTGAAACAAATTGCTTGTGAATAACACGGATTATAACTGGTTTAAGTGGTTTACCTTGGCGTTATCAGCTGGCAATTGTGTGGTGGTACTCGTTATGCTTCCTGTACCGGCTAGATAGTGATGATGTTAAATGAGGTGGGCAAATGCAAGTTAAATGATCTGTGACATCTGTTCTCTGGGTTCTCATTTTATTCAACAGCTAAAAGGGGGCTGGGGAAGGAGGAGGATGATGTTGCTTTCCTAAAGCAGCACCTGAAATCGCACCTTCACAAGCAGAATTATTAACTTTAGGTCCTCTCCTTAGCAGGTATCAACAGCTGTGTTTAAGAAACTTAACTTGCTAAGTGGAGTACCAGTTTCAGCAAGGTTTTTATAAGCCTGTGTTGGTGAACACAGCAAGGTGAACAGACACCACAGTTGAAGGTGAGGTGAAAGGGGAGGATGATGGCCTCAGCAAAGAGCAAACTTGCCAGGGTACGTGAGCAGAAAATTCCCGCCAGTTCTCGGGATGTGTCCCTTTTTAGCTCTGGTTTTGGGAAGAGGGGCTGTAATCACGTAGCAATGAAGTGCATCCCGGTGTTAGCCTGGTGTTCAGCAGCACCAGCTGGCACAGAGAAGCAGCAAATAGCCGCTGGAGTCTAGCGACGCGAGAACTGAGCTTTTGCTTTTTGTTTTAGGGTTTGGTGCTTTTGCTTTTCCTTTGATCTGTAGCCTCACAGCAACTGTTAAAAGCATGACCAGCAGCCTGCCAGTATATCCCATGAATGCTTCTCCCTCACCTTGCACTCCCTCTCAGGCTGCTGCCTTTGAAAGGGCACACGTTCTTTGGAAGTCTTTGCTCCAAACTCCCTGTTAGCTCTCGCCTTTCTCTAACGCGAGCACAGGCTTATCGCCTGCTGCCCTCCCTTGATGCCCTTGGGCGAGACACAGGCTCCTAGATGAATTCCAAATGTTTAACAGAAAAATTGCTCTAAAATATTTATTCAGTAATTGGGTTGAACAGCTTTTGCTCTCCAATTTAATCAACTATTTTATACCCACTTTGGGCTGCAGGTAATAGACTGCACTGAAGGATTTGTATCTTACCTCTTCTGCATTATTCATGGCCTATTGTCTCTGTTCTCATCTTGCGAGATAAATGACCTTTGTTTTCAATAGTTAGGTTTGATTTATTCTTTCTTCAGCCTATGTAATATTTAAACAATTCCCAGATAGATTTGGAAGATAACTTCTCGAAGACACAGAGCGTAGGATTGCCTTGATCTGGCATCCACTGATGCATCAAAATGACAGTCTCCATTTGAGGGGAAAGGAGACTGAGAAGAACTTGTATTTGAGGATTATAATTTGTCTCTTCCACAAACCAATTTTTTTTTTCCACTGCAATATTAGAAAACCAGTTCCTTTTAATCTTGGCCTGATGACTCACCTACCCTTTGATACTGCAGGGCTATCTAATACCTGAAGTTATATACTGTGCTTTTTGGCAATGCAAGTGTTTTAAGAAGTTTGTCTCTGCAGTTTATCCTGCTCAGCACAGATTGTTTGCCTCCAAGGCAATGCATATGCCCTGTGCTGGAGGGGCTGTGCTCTGAGTGGTGCCATGTATAGATGTTAAACCGAAATCACAGAAGATAGAATATGTAAATATTGGAAGGTTTAATTTAAGTAATAAAGATGTCTTGGCAATGAACCCTTAGTGGGTAGCAAGGTGGCTAAGGGTGAATAAGGAGTTTAAAGGAATAAAGCAAGAGTTGGTAGCACTGAGAATTTACCCTTAACATAAAATGGAAGTTTATTTTAAAATGCAAGTTTATGTTTGTCTTGCTACCTGTAAAATAAAAGTGGTTATTTGGAGCTGGACAGCATATTTTAAGCCATGTACTTGGTGCTTTGAGCTGGACAATCTATTTGTGCTTGATATTGGCGTCAAATCCTTCCTAAGGAGGAATGAGGTTTATTGACTGGAGGAAGAACACTTTCTATGTGCAAGTATGCTGATGTTTTTTTACCTGAATTACCTCTTATGCTTCTCTTGTGCTACATGAAGTATTTGATCTGGAAGAACTAAGGAATGGTTGAATTGATGTGCAAACAGAGGGTTGTAGAGTAAGGCAGTGACCACTTGAGAAAGGTCACAGCTGGTTTACACTCACAAGTTACTTCAAATAGGGAAACAACGTTTTCAGTCTGAGATGGCTCTTGAAGGGCTCTTTCTGCAGGACAGTGTATATTTGTCTGCGCTAGGGAACTTTTCTGCAGTGTCTGTTCTGGTATTTATCTATCTGGCAGATCCTTGACAATAGCTTTGTGAATTATCAAACTGTTGATGTACATTGCAAAGCAGTGATCTCATGGATAAACTTGCTTAGAAAGTACTTTTTCAACTATAGTAGCAAATTTAGCCAAGCATTGAAAAACTTCTTTTTTTTTTTCTTGTTGCTGTGCCAGAAATATTTTAACTGCATGAAATATCCTTGGATATCTTTGTATGAGCCGGTGATAACTTTTCTTGTGTCAATGAGCCAAGAAGCTAATGAAGTAAACACATTTCAGTAAAAGACTTCTCTGAGCCTTGCTGCCATAAAGAAATATTGCGGAAGCTTCCCCGGATTGTCGTCAAGAGCAATGAGGAATGGAATGGCAGGTAGTGATACCTGAAGGGGGTGGGTGTTATGAAAGCCTGCAGAGAGCGTCACACTGTGCAATGCTGGGGTTTGGTGAGCAGCTGTAGAGTGTGCTCGGATGGTCACAACACGATGCAGTCCAGGTGACTGCAAATTTGAGACACTGGAAGCTGGCATTGGTTTCCTTCCAGGAAATTTGAAGTTTGTTCTCCAGCCCCCTCACCAGCTTCGTTGCTCTTCTCTGGACACGTTCCAGAGCCTCAACATCCTTCTTGTGGTGAGGGGCCCAGAACTGAACACAGTACTCAAGGTGCGGTCTCACCAGTGCCGAGTACAGAGGGAGAATAACCTCCCTGGACCTGCTGGTCACAGTTTCTGATACAAGCCAAGATGCCATTGGCCTTCTTGGCCACCTAGGCACACTGCTGGCTCATGGTCAGTCAGCTGTCAACCCCCAGCTCCTTCTCCTCTGTGCAGCTCTCCAGCCACTCTTCCCCCAGTCTGTAGCTGCATAGGGTTGTTGTGCCCCAAGTGCAGGACCCGGCATTTGGTCTTGTTGAACCTCATGCCATTGGCCTCAGCCCAGCGGTCCAGCCTGTTCAGATCCCTTTGCAGAGCCTCCCTACCCTCCAGCAGATCCACGCTTCCACCCAGCTTAGTGTCATCTGCAAACTTGCTGAGGGTGCACTCAATGCCTTCATCCAGGTCATTGATAAAGACATTGAACAGGGCTGGACCCAGTACCAAGATGATGTGCTAGTGAAGAAGAAACGATGAAGTTGCTTATTTGCGATCTGTTGTCTGCTCCCAAAGGCTGGTTCCAGGTTCAGTTAGCTGCTGTGCTCTTTCAGGCATTCAAGCAGTGTGCCCGGCAGGACAGGGGTCACATTTGTACATCTTCTTGTGACCTGTTGAGAAGTTCTGAAATGAGGTGTGTTAAGAATCAAAGTGGTTTTGGTGTGGTATAGACACAAGCTTCAAGTTGGTGCCTGACAGTAAATGATGCCATTCAGAGTTCACTTTTGATCTTTGACTTTCCTACTTGCTCCATGCTACTGCATACAGCGATGTCGATCTGCTTCCCTCTGCATGCTTCACCACCATGAATTTGCTCCTGGAGAGCTGCAGCTGAGCCACCATTTCTGATTTAGTGTTATTCTCTCAACAGCTTTAAAAAACTCCAAACAAATCCCCAAAATTAAGTACCTGAGCCTTTTGCTTCAAAGCAACTTAGTATTTCTTCATAGAAATAATCCCCCTTCCTCTTCTGCCTCCTTTCTCTTCCAAGAATGCAGGGTTTGTTTTCCTTACGCAATGTGATCTGAGCTCTTCAATATGTTGTTCTGTAGACTGGTGACTAGACTAGAGATTCCACTCAAATTGTAAGCAAAAATTAGTAGTATTTGACAAAACTACATAGGTTTCCCTTTTACACTAACCGTGTAACTCGTGACCGGTCACACGGTTATGAAGAGAAAGCTTTAGCTGCTTTATTCCTGCCTGTCTGTATGGAGGAACGCATGACGCACTGATGTTAGTAGGGTGTACATCATGTATGGTGTCATGAGCTGTGTTTGGGAGATGCTGAGATCAGAGGCTGGTACACAGGGCAAGGACAGGCTTTCTTGTCCAGAAGTCCTAGATGGCCAGTGACAGCTCATGAAACAGCTGCAAATGCACTGTGTGAGTTGCCTAATGTATCGCTTTGTGTATTTTAGGTTTGCACTGAGAAGATACTATGAATAAATCCAGATGACTGTGCTTGATTAGTGAAGTTCAAGACATGCTTGCTCGCTGCTTTTCAAACATTGTTTGGCTTTTGGGTTTAAGGCCACAGTTGGGGTTTCATGATGCACGGGAATGCTCCATGAACTTCTTTACCTTCAGCTAGCTTTGCCTGCAGAGGGCTTGTGGAGATGTTCAGGGTGACAACAGAGCTGGTGCTTGTAGGAGCTGAGCTCCTTCCACTGTAGTGCCTGACAGACACACGAGGGTGCTTTGAAGGTGCTTGGCCCCACTTTATTTTGCACAGAAATGGGTGACTGACCTGAAAGGCAGGCTACCCCCAGCTTTGTGTTGGTCACTAGCGGGCCTGTTGTTCAGAACTGTAGTGTGGCTACAGCTTTAGACACTTCCCTGTGTGTTTGATGTGGGTGCCGCATGGACTGCAAAGGTTTGCTTGACTGTTACTGAAGGCTTGCTGCTTGTTTGCAAGCTGTGCTCTAAAAAAAGTACTGGAAAATAACAGTCTGAAATACATATTTTTGAATAAAACCTCCCTTGTCCTGCATGCATGCATGACTCCTACTGGTTGCTTGCTGCATGCAGTAAATTGAATGATGTTACTGTATTACTATATAGTAATATAGTCCTCTTGCTCGTATTTGTGGATTTTGTTTTGGTTTATTAATGTTTATAATGCCCTTGGGCTACCTGAAGCCCCTCATTTTTCTTTCATAATTTAAAAAAAAAGTAAAAAGCTCTTTTAGCTTGTGGAGGGTTCTACAAAATTGTTCATGTTTTAGTGGCATGGACATCCACTAGCTGCCCGAATTGTACTGCTTTTGATAAGTCATGAATTTGCTATTCTCGTTCTTGTTGATAGCCATTAAAGCCGCTCCCAGATGATGGCTGCAGAAATGATGGTGGCAGGGGCTTGAAACACTCATCCTCTTGCAAAATGTTGTATCTGTACAAATCACATGTGCTGTCAGGAACAATGTCGGAGCAATCCAGCTGACTTGGAGTACTTTTTCCTATCTATGCAGTTTGTTCTGTGGCAGCAGAGGTCACTCCTCAGGTGGCCACGGGGACTGATCCTGAGATGCTCAGGCCCCCTGCCCCGTGAACCCAGCACCTCTGCTCGGCTGGCACATTAAGGCAGAGAGCTGCTGCAGTGATCAGCAAAGCGCTGACGGTCTGTGGTGTATTTTAAGGTCGAGTCAGTAAAGGAGACCTTGAAAAGCCCATCTGGAATTTGACTTGGTTCCCCAGCTGCGTAGCTGCTTCTCTATGGCCTGGGACTGTGAACTCTGCTTTTATGGCAAAAAGAGGGGGGAAAGGATAACTGTGATTGGCTTGCAAGAAACCTTGGTGGGTGTTTTTTGTCTTGCGATATGGTAAAACAGTATGAGAAACATTCATTGTGTGTATACGTTAGTGATTTCTGTCACGTGAGATTTCTTTTAAGGGATATGGACTATCTTTGCTTGTTCTCTGTATCAGACTTCTTCCCAGGTGCTGTAGCACATAGGAGAGGAAAAGAAAAGGTGCCAGTCACCCGAATGGCTGCTGTAAAATGGACCTTCTGTGAAGAGCAAACAGTGACACTAGATTAAAGCCTCCATTATTACTTCAACCCCTGCTACAAGTGAGCTTTTCCTTATTGTTCCCAGGTATCAGAAAAAGCCAGGTGCTGTGCAGAAGACAGTTCATCATGGAAACGTCTGCTTGAGCAAACTCATGTTCCCAGATCTTCACATCTGGGGAGAAGCATGAGAAACGTTTGAGGAGAAACTTGATGTCACTCTGGCTGTGTGTAAAGCCAGAAAGCTGGCCAGCCCCGCTGCTCCGTGGGTTTGACACATGTGGGTTGGACGTGTTGGTGTAGCTTGGGTTTTCACTCTCGGCCAACAACTTCTCAGGACCTTCTTTCTTTGAAATGGAGTCTTTCGTGTCTGTTCTTTGTGTGTAGCCTTAGAATTAAGCTGCAAAGTATCTAGAGAGAAAACAAATAACTAGGTCAAATTTTATATGGAGCAAGGCAGATGTGAATTTTGAGGAACCTCAGCTGAGCAAACAGGATCTGTAGGAAAGAAGGTGTTCACAGCTCAGAAATAACACTACATTTTTGGGTGATTTTGGTCATGGGCCAGACTGCAAAATGCCTGTGGTTGTGGTTATAAATCCACTGCTACAGGACCTGGACTTTGTCACTGCCTTTCATTCACGTACCAACAAGGAGGAGAGACGTGGTGGTTCAAAGGCAAGGTGTGGAGGCAGGGAGCTGCTGGAGCAGCTGCTAAGCAGGGAGTTGGCAAATTGAGGAGCTGTGGCTGCTGCAGCACGAGCCCTTGGTGTCATAGGCTTGCGGAGTGGTTCCTCCCTGCAAATTTCTATTTGGACAGAAGGTTTTCCTAGGAGGAGACAATAGCTGTTTTGAACTCGCCTGTTTAAGGCTGCTTGATGATCTGACAATTTAACATTTTTGTTAAATGATTTCTTACTCTGTACTTTACTTAATTTGCGATCCAGGTGGAATAAGTGGAAATACACTCTCTTCATAGAACTTAGCCAGCTGTAGCCTGGTTTTTGAAACAAGCTTCTCGCTAGACAGCACGCTGTCTAACTTTGTATTTGTTTGAACTAGTGTGCCTCCAAATAGCTGTGAGGCACAGGAGCCCTTTTCAGATAGCAGCAAATGCTGTATTTTCTCCTGATATGGTACAAATATAAAGACGCATTTCCAAGCTGGAGCTGATGTGCTCTCACACCCTTTGCTAGAACATGCCACAAAGTCTCAGACTTCAGGGTTACCCTGCAATGGCTCCAGCATCTAGCTGCTGGGTTGTTCTTCACAGGTCACTTTGGATGCAGGACGTCAAGCGGGTTGGACTGAAGTTACAGCTGCTCGTCTTGCCCTCGATCAAGCATACATGGTTCCCCAAGCAGAGCTTTAACAGCTGTAGTTGCATGCCTGTGCCATCTAAGGACAGCGGTTGCTCCTCTGGAGTCCTCTTTCCCCCCGTCCTCCCCAAAACAGCATTGCTCTGTCAGATGGAAAAGATGCCACGTGTCAGCTAATGATTTGCTTAATAGCGCATTTGAGCGTGAGTGCAATCAGTCTGGTGACAGAGTTAAAATTATCTCCTAATTACATTGAGAATCACAGAAATCTGGGCTCATCAGAGGAGAAGGGAAGCAGGGAAAGAGATTGCAGTTCTGGGAAGTGCTGAGGCATGAGAGGAAGTTCATGTCACCCAGAAAGGTGAGCCCGACACTTGCGTGAGTTACCTCTACCTAGATCAGAATGAGCATTTTAAGCCTCTTGCTGTGCTGAAAATAGTGTGGGAAAGCTTATTTAAATCTATTTTGGTCTGTGCACGCCTTATTTCTGTTTAACTTTCTAACCTCCTCTCATACAAAGTCCATGTGTGCTTGTTATTCTTACTCAGAAATAAGGCACCACCTAAACCAGCATGTATCGGAGGTGCTGAGTCTCCTGCTCAGTTATTTTAAATAAAGACAGTCCTACAGGGCCTTTCATCTCCCAGTACTAAAAGGGTACGAGGTGGGCCTCTAAAAGGCTGCGGGGCCTCAAGTGTGACCTGGCAGGGGGAGGTGGCTGTGAAAAACACATCCACGGGGGCTTCTGCAGCTGATGCCAACTGCCTGGTATGCAACAAGGGACCGCAGTGCTGATAACATCCATAACATGAATCAGTGAAATTGAGTTGGCTTGGCATGCTCGTGGCTCTCAGTTGGCAGGGATGAGGAGGATTGGGGGTGGGGGGTGGGAATTGGGGGTTAAAAATGAGAGAGGCTGCCTCTGTCCAGGGAAATTGCATAGAGATCTGACGGTTGCCTAAGAGGAATGATTCGGATGGGATGCTTTCCTAGAGTTCCTGCTCCTTTGGTAAAGCCAAGTATTTAATCTTTTTATTCCTTAGGCAAGACTTTCTGTCTGGAAGATTCAGAACTCCAAAACGGGAGTTTCAAATTAGCCAAGTTAAGAATGAAGCCTGTGTGGGAAAACTCCCTCTCCCAGAAGAAGTCCTCTCAACTGCCACATGCTTTCCTACAAATGTGTGAATGGCTTTTCCCACTACCCCCCAAAACTACAAGGGTGGTGGTTGTCCAGTGCTTTTGGAGATAGTGCTTTTCTGCCTTTTTCGGTAGCCTGGAGGATGAAAGTTTTGGCAAGAGTTTGCTAATCCAGAGTCATGGTGTCAAACTCATTAAACTTAGTGCTCTAAATTGAAATCCATCTTTCCTTTTTACAATAGGCAAGGAAGAAGGCAAGGACAATAGCAGTGATTATTAATTAGACTTATTACTGCGTGATACTGGTCTGTCAAACTTGCTTATGTGTTTACTGTGCATGGTTAAGAAATTGCACCTACCGTGAGAAACAGAGCAGGTCTTGCTTATAAATGTTCCCAGACTGGTGACCACTAATTGACTAATTCTAGCCTGTAAAACTGTGTTACTGTATCTCTTTATTATGGTTGTTGAAATACTGTGTTTGGTGAAGTGTATGATGGTGACAGCCCCCTACTGTAAGTAGAGGCTGGTGACAGCTCAGAATTGGTGATGCTGTGCTTCAGAAAGGCTGGAACAGGCCAGTGTTCTCAGTCTTGCCATGCAGCTTAACTTCATAAATATCTTTGTAGCTGTTGCAAGCTGAGAACCTCCCAGTACCACCAGAAGATCTGGTGAACTTCAGTTAATTCTGTTGCTCGTCTGCAGACCTATTGGAACAAATATTCCTTGGAGAAGGAATGGGAAAAGAAAATTGTCCGAAGAGGAGAATAGTGACTGTCCTGGTGTGACTTCACAGACTGTATTGAAACTCTTGCTGTTATAACTTGGTCTTGACTCTTTCCCATGCATTTATTTTTTCCAGGATAATACTTATGTTCTTGAATTATGGGAGTCCCTTGGCTCTTTAAGCTGAAATACCTTGCCCCCATAGTGGGCACAATGTAAAAGCATTTTTGTTTGCCGTACAACTTCCTTATTGATAATAGCACAAGGTTATTCCGAAAGCCACCACAGAAATCCTGCTTGTCTGTGGACAACAATCTCTTCTTGACATCTATGTGAGATGTACTCTGTCTGAGTGGATCTGCTGTGGTTTAATATTCCTGAAATAATGTTTTGCAGTTGGTGCATGCCATGCAGCGTTGTAGCAAGGCCCTGACCTGTGTTCCTTGTTTTGCTGGCTACTTCTTTTCAAATCATGCTTTGAGCATGTTTTTGGTTTCCATCGTGACTTTTCCCTATGAAATTAGTGATCTTCAAGTAAGTATTACTGGTTTATGTGTCTAAAACTATTTTGCTTTCCCACTGGTTTTATAGAGCTCTTTTGTGGAATTGCCTGCTATTCCACTGGACGGCCACTCACACTGCCTACAGTCAGTGATTTTAGTCTTTCTCTTAATGCTTTCTTAATGACTAATGTGTTTTCACTGCTGTGCTGGGAAAACCGAAGCTTTGTGTGCTACCTGAATCAGTTTGAGAGTGCTATCAGGGGACCTGGTGTCTGCAACTATAAACCATTTGGTTTGGAAGTGTCTGAACACTTAACTAGTACTGCCTTGCTGCTTTCTCTCTTGGGTCAGTAACAAACTAAAAAATATCATTATAAGAGGAATCTGCCCTCACTGTCGTGAGGATATTTCTGGACATGCAAGCCTTTAGCAGATCCAGTTGGAAATAATCATGGCCAGCAGCTGGAAGCTTGTGGCTTACGTACAAGTTGTTTTGATCCAGTTCAGCTCTCAGTGAAGCAGCATAAACATGCAGGGATGAAAGAAACAAACTGTAGTAGAGTCATAAACCTGACTCATTCTCCCTTTGTGTTTGGCTTTTCTAAGCTTGTTGATGGGTATTTCGGAGATAGATTGCGAGCTGTGTCTTGGTGTAAGTACAAGATGGAGAACTGTGAACCCAGCAGACTTGATGAGCAGAAAAGCTGCTTTGACAAGAAGGCAGAATCCTGCCAGTACGTCAGCAGCGTCGACCTGCTCTCCGCATCACTTGTTCACTCGATACAGCCAAAACAAGACTGCAGCAAGCCTCGGGTGGAAACTACACCTGCTTTAAGATGAAGACATCTTAAAGTGAGAAGTGGCCTTGCTGTATAGCTTTCCTCATTAAGGACCAACCCAAACCGACCGACTCATCCTGGCGAAGGCCTTGCTAAATGTTCCAACACATTTAGCCTGTTCTTGCTTGCACGTGTGAAGTCCCTGGAATACAGGCAGCACGGCCGAATGGCAGTGTAACTTGTCTCCAGTGCCATGAAGGTTCTGTAACCACTTGCTGGGTGGTTGTGGGGGGAAGGTTTTGGGTTTCTTGCTTGCCATCTGACACCCAGGTAAGGGTGGAATTTTTGGAAGGAGGTGGATGTATCAGGGAAACGGAGGGGCTTTATGCCGCTTACCGGAGCGCAGGCTGGGGTGCTGTGAGAGACAGGACAGTGGTGGCAGGCAGTGCTCTCTGGGCTCCTCAGACTGTCCCTGGAGAGGAGAAACATGATATCCAAGGCTGAAAGAATAATTAGCAGCGGATCGAAAGTAAAGTCTTGGTTCCCAGGTCTGTTTACTGTAGTGAGAAAGCATAAAAAAAGTTCTTGGGAAGAGAAGAATCGGGAGTGTCCTATTCTGGAAGAGCTGAGCCAGCCTCCTTGCTGGACCAAAACACATGCTTGTGTCACCTTGATCCCTGTCCCTTTGTGTTTGTTCCCTGGTGGGTTTTTTTTCTCCGTTTTGTGAGTATATTTATTTTTCCCAAGTAGTACGATTCCATTTTCATTAACTAGCTGAGACTGTCAATGAAAATACAAACTGTAAAGGTGTCTCTGACAGCTTATATAATTCAGAGCCAAACTGTAAATTGCCACCTTCTAGGCCACTGAGCACCTATCACAATATTTTTAACCCTATTTAATTCATTTGGGAAAGCTTTAAGGAAGTGACTGAGCCAAAGATCTGCCATTACTTTCCATTCAAAATCCCCCTCTCCCAGGATAATCTCTTTTCCCAGGGCTGTTAATTCTTAAATCCTCCTACTGACTAGAAAAATAGTCATTTTTCTAGTGCATTGTTTCTAAGGCTTCTCAGTCTCTAAATATGAATTAAGCCTCAGTATTCATACTGGAGAGAAGTGTGAACAGCCAACCCTTTGTAGCATGCTGACTTGTCTGACTTGTGGTTTTCAGACCATAACTTGGCGAGTAGTTCAAATCAACTTTTCAGGACTGGCTGTTGAAAACAGATTTGTTTAGTGTTGGATCTTTCTTGTGACTTATTTTTCTTGAATGAAGCTGCTACAGTTTCTGTGGGAAAAAATTGTAGATGGTTAGAGGTATAAACACGGTAAATGTTATGTTCTGGGTTTTTAAATCAAAAGAAAAATACTTGAGCTGAAACAATTTGAAAAATTGCAATTAAAATGCTATTGAAACAATTCTTGTCATCTGGAAGATATGGAATTAGTAGAAAATGTTTTTAAACCAAAAAAAACCAAAGTGGAGCCAAATATTTGGTGACTCCTTTCATAATGCTCCTCTATAATCCTCGTTTATCGTAAATACTGGTAGCAGATAACTTGATAACCATTGACAGTGTGGGAAAGTGTTTGGGCTGTTTGACTTTTACTAGTGACCTAACTAAGATCTGTTGACTTAATTAATGATTATATAAACTAAAGGCGTCTTTGTGCGTAGTGCATGTGTCTATATACCTGTGACAGTGGAGGGAGGTGCAGGAAGTGACAGAATGAGTTGGGGCTGAGGAGGGCCTGGCGTGGGCTCTGCAGTGGCACTGGACAGCGAGAAGCAGCCCTTTGCGAGGAGGGGTTCAGCTGTTAGAGTTCCTCAAACCTAGTTTAGCTGTTAGTGCCTCTGTCCTACTTTCAGCCATGGAAATTTAATTACATTGGTCCCTCCTGTAGCACAGGAATTCCATGCTGGAGACACTGAAATGAATAGCTTTGAGCCAGTAGGTGCTGCTGGGGATGCTGTTACAGTAATTTCCTTTATCAGTGGTCAATTAAATAAAACCCTTTTGATCTCTGGGACTCCTCCATCTCTTTCTAGAGATTGATGAAGTAAGTCAGTGCAGGCACTGTAGTTCCAGTAGAACCCACTCGCTGCCAAGTTTGGGAACAGGGGATTTTGGGATGCAGTCCCACAGATGATAAATGCTTTTCTCCTCCAGAGGAGTAGGACCAAAGTGGCTCCTCACTGTCCTCCCTGTAACACAATGCTGCTGTGGAGCTTGGGAGATAATGCTCCGTTTGCATTTCTGAAACTACACAAAATGCTTTGGGGTACCCCAGGGCTGCTCTTTTGCTGTACGGAAGGGTCAGCTCCTATTTCCTAACTCCTCACAGAGAGGCCAGGTGAGATGAGATGAAGAAATTCTAACTGGGAAGCCTTTAAATTTGCGTGTAATGTGCCATTTTGACTAATCAGGTTCAAAATAAGTATGTTTGTCTTCTTGGTGTGCTTCATTAGTGTCAATGAAGATCTGTTGCTGCAGAGCGCTGCCCTTCACTTGTGTTTGACTTTGGAGTTGCTTTCTCTAGCACATGCCAGTGGCACACAGGAGGTGAGCACTGTGCCCTTTCCTCTCTCAGGAGGTCAGCCTGCAAAATAGTCAGGTACAAGCTACATCGTTAACTAGACGATATTAAACGCTAACATATAGGAATATTATGTTTACTCAGAGGTTTCCTTGATCTGTTTTCTGGTAACAAAAGAAAACAGTGGCTTTAAAATGTCCGTATATTTTTGTTGGCATTTTTTTTCCTTTTGTTGCTCTCATAAGATGATAAGTTGCTGGGGAACATCAGCGATTTAAAAGTCAGAGGTGCATGGTAACAAATGTTAAAGCAGACAGCGTATCTAGGGGGCAAAATATCAGGCATCCACTCTTAATCAAATGGAAGATTTTCCCAGGGCTTCGTTATAAGACGTGTGTGTGAGAGGAGCAACAGGATTGTTTTTCACTGTACTCATCACACATGGCAGCAAATTGATGGACACCCAAAGTAGACGAGGAAGAAGCACAGCCAGCTGAATGTCCTGAGCTTCAGTATTTCTTACAGAAGAAACCTGGCCAGTGTTGTTTGGCCACAGATACCTGCAGCTGTTCATCAAACCTGTGGGTTTTGTTGAGGACCTGAACTGAGTGTGAGAGGATCTGTAAAATGTATCCGTCACTCCTGGGTCTTACAATACTTTTGAACTCCTCAACTAAATGCCTCATAAGATTTGATCTTAAAGTTGTCTCCACCCTTACCCTGAAGGAAGTAATTTTTGTCTTTAATGCTCAGACTGAATGGATGTGACTTTGCGTACAAAGAAACTGCAGAGGAATGCCTTGGACAGAGAGAGACAAAGTCTACTTGCTTTTCTTTTCCACCAGTTTCCCTTTTAGACCAACCCGGGTAAGGTTAGATGAGAGGGCTGTTAATGGTGTACTTCCCTGCAGGAAAACAAGCAGGAAATAAGATTTCCCTCAGTCCTGCACTGTACTGGCTGTTATGGCTTGCAGGATGTTGCACCTGTCTCTGTTTCGGAGCGTGTGGCTTCGCTGAAGCTGTATGCATGCTGGCACTGAATCCAAAGTTGCAAGCTCCTGTTTCTTTTCAGGAGCTGAAAGCAAGTTTCCCTCATTTCTGAGTTTATTTCCCTGGAAAACCAGTGCAAGTTGGCTGTTCTTCAGCATGCGCCAAGGCAGAAGGAATTTCCTCGCACTTGTGGAAATCTCACCTCATAACTCTGCTTATTGTTTCATTCCTGGTGTTGGAAGGGCCAGGGATGTGTCAGTAAGCTGAATTTCCTGCTGGAAAGCTCTTTATGCAGTATGACAACAAGGTGGGAAAAGAGGGATAACAGTTCTTCTTTTAAACTGGCCAGAACAAAGACCAACAGGACTTAGCGTGGTTGCTCATTGCTAGAGGCAGAAAACAAACCGGAAAAAAATCCAAACAACAGTCAGGTGCCTTGGGGGTATTGCTGAGAGGCATCCGATTCCTTCTCTCTGTCTGGTTATACAATCAATCTTCCGCTGCAAATGGCTGAGATCCCACCCTGAAACCAGTGGGATCAAAACTGGTTAAATACTGCAAACAGCTTTTTAAACTAAGGTTGGAAGCCCCTTTTGTTTGAGAAGAGAGGTACCATCCTTTTCAGTATAGGAAGGTGCAAGCAATGAATCTGGAAACTGGGGGAAAGGAATTCAGCTCTGCCTTGTCTTTGTGCTCAGCTTTCAAAGCTGACAGGAGATTCAGTGTATCATGGTACCTTGTTTAGTTTCTGGTTTTCAAACCTTTAGAATGCAAGGGTATTAAAATTCTTGTCTGTTTTCCCATGTCTGTGACAGCTGTATTATAGAAAAGGAATTCAAACCATCCTTCTCCAGTAAAGCCAAAATAGTTTAGTAGTGAAACCGTGCTCTGGCATCACAAACAGCAAAGGAAATGTTCTGGTTCCGTGCAGAGTTCAGGTGGGAGCAGGAGTGTGGTGGTCTGCTGTACCATGGCTCTCATCTGTTTCAAGTAGAGTAGGTATAGTGCAGTTGTTTCTGTAAGTTATTTGAAACAAAATTCAGGATATAGACTGAGGAAAGCTTTTGATTTGTGGGTTTTTGTTGTTGTTAGGGGGCATTGGTGTGGATTGTGGCAAGGGAAGCAGCAGGGAGATTGCTTGACAAATGTGCTTAATATTTCTGTTAAACTTTTTCCTTTTCATCACCTCCTCTTCCCTCTCTTGCCCCCAAGAGGCTCTGTCAAAGCCATCAAAAGCAAGGGGTGTTCCTGTTACAAACCCCATCATTGCAGCATCTTTACTACAGCAGTAATGCAGGGGAGAAGGGTTCAATGACCTTCCTTTCTCCTACCCCTGCCTCTTCCTGGACACTGTGGATTACCTGGTCTTTTGTGGGGTGTTTTCTTTTTTTTTAGGCAGATGGGCAAAGGAAGCAGGATGAGAAGGGCGTATTTATAGCTCACCTCCTGTTTATGTTCCTTTCCTAGCAGATGTGATGAAGCTCTGTAATAATGCTGAAAGAAGGGAAAATTCAGGTGGCAAAGGGAAGCGTGGCAAATGAAGACCATTTGCTAATGTGTATGTCGTATGAGGTGCTTCCAAATGCAAAGATTAACACTTCCCACATGTTACTGGCATCGCCTTTTTTATGTCCATCTCCTCAGCCTGATTTTAAATAAACAAAAAAAGCAAAACAAAACCCAAGAGGAGCAGCACTGCAGTTCAGACAGATTCTCATTTGCTTGACCTTCATCCATAGAAATGTTGCCCTATGGAGGCAGCAGGTGCGAAAGGTTCTTTTTGGGGCAAAATCTGACCTCTTGAGTGGGATGTGAGTAAGGGTGTGCTGGCAGAGAGGAAGAATTGAGTTCAAACCAGTGAGGTTTAGGCAAATGCTCAGGGCCTGGGGGACGAGCTGTGTCGTTTAAAAAGGCAGCAGTCTTGACTCCTCACAAAAGTTGTGCTCAGTATTGTAGAGCTCCCAGGTACAAGGGCATTCCCTGCCACGCTCACCCCTCTGGTCAAATGACACAAGACAGCAAAGCAATGTGGTTTGAAGGCCACAATTGGCTTACAGGCCTTCCCCCGACCTCAGTGCCGGGGAAAGTCATGGAACAGGTGATCTTGAGTGCTATCATGAAGCACATGCAAGAGAACCGGGTGATCAGGTCCAGTCAACACAGGTTCACGAACGGCAGGTCATGCCAAACTAACCTGATCACCTTCTGTGACAAAGTGACTCAACTACTGGATAGGGGAAAGGCTGTGGATGGAGTCTTCTTGGACTTCAGTAAAGCCTTTGACACAGTTTCTCAGAGCATTCTGCTTCAGAAACTGTCAGCCTCTGGCCTGGATGGGCGCACACTCTCCTGGGTTGAAAACTGGTTGGATGGCCCAGAGAGTGGTGGTCAATGGAGTTAACTCCAGCTGGAGGCCAGTCACAAGTGGGGTTCCTCAGGGCTCGGTACTGGGTCCAGCCCTGTGCAATGTCTTTATCAATGACCTGGATGAAGGCATTGAGTGCACCCTTAGCAAGTTTGCAGATGACACTAAGCTGGGAGGAAGTGTGGATCTGCTGGAGGGCAGGGAGGCTCCAAAGGGATCTGAACAGGCTGGACCACTGGGCCGAGACCAATGGCATGCGGTTCAACAAGGCCAAATGCCGGGTCCTGCACTTGGGGCACAACAACACTGTGCAGCGCTACAGACTGGGGGAAGAGCGGTTGGAGAGCTGCACGGAGGAGAATGACCTGGGGGTGTTGTTTGACAGCCGACTGAACATGAGCCAGCAGTGTGCCCAGGTGGCCAAGAAGGCCAATGGCATCTTGGCTTGGATCAGAAACGGTGTGACCAGCAGGGCCAGGGAGGTGATTCTCCTTCTGTACTCGGCACTGGTGAGACCGCACCTCGAATACTGTGTTCAGTTCTGGGCCCCTCACCACAAGAAGGATGTTGAGGCTCTGGAGCGTGTCCAGAGAAGAGCAACGAAGCTGGTGAGGGGCTGGAGAACAAGTCTTAAGAGGAGCGGCTGAGAGAGCTGGGGTTGTTTAGCCTGGAGAAGAGGAGGCTGAGGGGAGACCTTATTACTCTCTACAACTGCCTGAAAGGAGGTTGTGGAGAGGAGGGAGCTGGGCTCTTCTCCCAAGTGACAGGGGACAGGACAAGGGGGAATGGCCTGAAGCTCCACCAGGGGAGGTTTGGGCTGGACATCAGGAAAAAATTCTTTACAGAAAGAGTCATCGGGCACTGGAACAGCTGCCCAGGGAGGGGGTCGAGTCACCTTCCCTGGAGGTGTTTAAGTGATGGGCGGATGAGGTGCTGATGGTTTAGGGACTGTTAGGAATGGTTGGACTTGATGACCCAGTGGGTCCCTTCCAACCTGGTGATTCTATGATTCTATGAATGTTACCCCTGCAAGAGCAAGTGCTGTTTGATTGCATACCAGGCTCTCAACCAGAAGCGTGTTGTGTGTCTTGAAGGAAATATTTCATGTACTATTTACCAGACACCATAGCAAAACATTGGAGGAGGCCTTACATACTGGCTTACTGTTTATTTTGAATAAATCCCTGGGAAAACTGAAAAATTTCAGAGGAAGACTTAAGATTTTTTTCAAAGGGAGATCCTGGAAGCCGGCCAAGGTGTCCATATGTCTCAAAAGAATGGAGGTGGTGAAGAAGGAGGTGAGAGATGCAGGCAGAGATCTCCGATTCCAGTCTGGCCTGATTTTATGTCTGTGGAGGTTTCTGAGGAAGCCAGAGAGGATGCTGAAAAAGGCATTTGAAACTGGCTGGGTGCTGGCAGCAGCAGGATCCCTGTTTGCCAGTATCATGGACGTAAGCGCCACTGACAAGTCTTCTCCCTGTCTCCTTGGAGCCACGTGAGGAGGGACAGCTGTAGGCATCCACCTCATCCGAGGGCTGAAAAGGTCTTGTCTCTTCTCAGAGCCCTGTGTTGGTTCCTAAGTGAAGGACTTTATTTGCAGCCTTTGCTTTCATAGTTGTTGTATTGAGTGCCCAAGGGCTGAGGGGTTCCTGCTGCTACCGGGCAGGTTCTGGCAGCCCCTGGCAAGGCACAGCCCAGCCCTTGCGGAGACTGAGGGAAAGAAGGGGGGAAAATGCTGGGAAACATGAAGGAATGAGGAAAAAAAGTGTGAGGAGCAGCCCTGCAAGCTATGAGGCAGGAGGAGGAGAGGTGCTCCAGGTACCAGGGCAGAGCCACTCCTGTTGCTTGTGCTCTGGTGTGGGGTCCCCCACAGGCTGTGGCACAAATGTTTCCAGAAGGAATCCCTATTCCCTTGCAACCCTCAAGCTGGGGGAAGGAGTTGGCAACAATGGAGTCAATGGATCCTGGAAAAATGGGTGGGATGAGGGGAAGGTGGGTTCATGTCTGTCTGTTTCTGGCTAGTATCTACATTCACTTGCAGTAAATCAACTTTTCCCAGGCTAAATCCATTATCCCAGTGAGGGTGATGGATGAGTGATCTCCCTACCTTTATCCCGACCCATCAGCTTTTCATCTTTCATCTGGCCCAGGAGAGCAGCTGGCTGGGTGGTAGGTGTATCCACAGGTAGATACATTTAAATTCAGTGGGAGCTTACTGGTACAAAAATTTTAGCTGTTTTGAGAAGTTATGCACCGTGGAGCTTGGACAGCAGATTTACATCAAAATGTAACAGCCTGAGTACAGGAGCAGGAGTAGTTGGAGCCCTGCAGTGAGGGCAAGATGGATAAAGGGAGCTTTTCAGTGCTTTTGAGGTGGGTGTTTTGGGTTACTGTGATTGCTTGCAGCAATTTTTGTTACTGAGATGCTTGGCCAGGAGGTTTTAGGATAACCACTGTCAAAGCCAGGAAGCACATAGAGTTTTTCATGCTGCAAAAGTTGGGATAGAGAGGAAAATAGCTATTGCTTGTTGGAAAAGGTGAGCTGCTTCATGTCTGACTTAAGTCAGGCTCGTTTAAAGGAGGCTCTTCATAAAATTTAACATAGCCACCGGAGCTAGTGCTTGCAAACCTGTCTCTTAAAGATTTTGCTCATGGCAAAAAATTTCTACACAGAGTGCTCTGTTTTTCACAAAAGCTGTGCAGCTGTTACTGCACTGGTACTCCAGGTAATGAGTTAGCAGCATGTTTTACTTGTGTTCTAGATGAAGTTACCTTTTTCAAGCTTGGAGTGGTTTTTTTCTGGACAACTTCTTTTCTGATTTTAATTAGAGATGGAGTCTTGGATCCTTCAAGTTGTTACCAATCTAGCCATGACAGTTACCTAAAATGCAGAACATGAGCTCTGCCCCATTTCTTCCTCTTTTCACATCAGTGCTCACTGGTAGCTAAAAGGCGCTTTTTTTTTTTCCAGTAGGACTTTCAGTACTCTTGTCACCCGTGTAGACCTGGGAGAGCTACATTAGAAGCTGTAGAGGTGCTGTTCTTGCTGCCTTTGGAATGTCCAATATGGAGATAATGGAACAATTAGTTGCAGACAAAGGACTGGGATATTTTTTTTTCCTCTTGGTGCCTTAATCTTTATTGGAGCAAAGCTGCTGCATAACCCTGAGCCTCGGGCTGAGGCGTGAAGCAAGGGACTGAAGGGATTTGAAAAGGGAATTCCTGTATCTCTTGGTACTCAGAGTGTTGTTTTGGTGCTTAAAGCTTCTGATTTCAGTAGCCTGGCTTTGCTGTTGCCACTCCAAACACTGCTTATTTAAGAAGTGGTGGACAAGTCCTTCTCATCTCATCCTTTATCTGAAACCTGGATGTAGTTGTTCCAGTTAATTGCTGAAGCTGTGAGCTGTTTCTGTCCTCTACACCATGCTGCTCCAGTCCCGAGCTTCAGCCTTCGGGCACTTTCTTCATAAAGCTGTGAATTGCAGACGTCGGATAAAGGGTTCAGACATTTTTCTCCATCCCACTTTTAAAACAACCACTACCCTTCAAGAATAAAAATGATGGATGATGCCTTAAGCTCTTGCTAACCTTGGATGGCAGAAGATGACATTTAAGTCTCTGCTGAGTCTGAGTTATTTTTTTCTTTTTTTTTCTGTTCCTAGCCACTAGAACCTGTTTTCTTGGATAAGAAGTGTCTAACAGCAGCGTGTGGTGCAGGGAGCATTAAGGGCTGCCGGAGTGACAGACAGGTATAGCTTAACCAGCCTTTCTTCCTCTAAGATGTGATGGCAGCATACGGCTCTGGGGTTAATGAAACAGAGATGCTTCAGACTTGAATCACAGTGAAAGAATTGTCAGAGAGGTTAAATCTGGGGACACCTCAGCTTTTTGATGAGTCACCAAACATGCCCTGCATTTCAACCCGCTGCCTTTCCCTCTTCTTGCCTGCACTGTATGAGAGCAGGAGACTTGTGGAGACAGCTTACAGCTGTCAAATCCTCATGGCCTTAGGGGAAGAGTCTTTGCGGATGCTGGCTGATAAGATCTTTCAGTCATATAGCTATTTTGCAATGGCATAAGGCTGGTTTTAGTGGCTTTAGGATTTCCTGGAAACGCTGCTAAATTTTTATAGGCTGCCATGCAAATCTGGCAGAAAGGCAGGCTCTTAGTGTGCAGAACTTCAGAAATATGATTAATGATTAATAAGAAAAATGATTAATGTCGCGTAAAAGGGAAGAGTAAAGCAGTGAAAAGGACGTATCTAAAAGTGCCAGCTCTGCTATGGGATCAGGTAAAATAAGTAGGCAAGCAGTGCTTTATCGTAGTGCTCTCTCATGGGAGGGTTTGAGTCTCACTGTATGAATTCAGCCTACTTATTATTGTATCTGTTCTGATGCCATTTTTGGAAAGATTAAAATTGAAGTTGCTGGTTTCAAATAGGAAAAGGTCTTTTTTTTGAAACTTCCTCTAGAGGCTTCCCTTCCATAGGTAAAACTTGGTTTTGAAAACTGGCTTGCGTGTGGTGTGGCTTCTGCTCATTGAAGCTTCTGACGCTCTTCATGATATAATAATGATGCCAAGACAGTAGAGCCGGATTTATCCAGGATGTGAGGCTGTCTGTGTTTTGCTTGGGTGTTTTTGA
This sequence comes from Cuculus canorus, assembly GCF_017976375.1. NCBI lineage: Eukaryota > Metazoa > Chordata > Aves > Cuculiformes > Cuculidae > Cuculus > Cuculus canorus. The sequence goes on from NC_071407.1 coordinate 35,710,859, forward strand.
GTTCTAAACCTGTTTTTCTTCAGGTGAGGTATGATCCTTGTTGCTCAGCAGTAGCACATGGGTGCTTCTCAGTCCAGAAGACTGACATTTCTCAGATGTAAAAAGCCAAATTTGCTCTTTGGTTCTCAAAGACATAGGGCTTGGTTTTTTTTCTTTTTTAAAAAACATTACTAAGTTCAGTTATATCTGTTTAATGCCCAGTTCTGTTTTCCTGTGAACTGCCTGTTTGACTGGACCATGGAAAGCTGAAAATGCAACGGCAAGGAGGAAAATTGAAAATTGCTGATTTTCATTGTCAAGAGTGACAAAAAGGGAGTGTAGATGCAGCAGAACTGAGAGGGTATGTCCAGAGCTGTCTGTGCACTGACCGCCTGGGCCATAGGCACTGCTGTGTAGGTGAAGCTATCCTTGATTTGCGTAGCAGGCTTCAGAAGAAAACTGAAGCAGCAGATAAAGCTATTTTAAGTAGATTATTGAAAAGCAACCACATGAAATATGGAGGTCTGGACAATTTGGCAGAGGAACTTCTGCAAACTTCTATTAGAAATCTATTTTAAAAGCGAGCCCTTTGTGTGAGATACTTTTATAGAAATGCAGGTTTGACAGTTGTGTTTTGGGAATCAACGAACAAAAAAAAAAAACCCCAGCCCGCAGGAATGTTCATATTGGACTGCAGCTGTTGAAAAACGTGAGCACTTGTGACTGAAGTCTCTCCATTGTAGACAGATGAGAGCTGGTATTGTGCCTTTTTCTTTCTTAAAATTGGGCTCTTTTGTACTAGAATTGTAATTCCACTTCTGGAGGAGGGTTGGTGTATAACTAAAACAACTTATCCTAGAAGACAGACTTGAAATCAGTCTGATTCTAGCTTTTCATGAACAAATTGTCCCTTGCCAAGGTTTCAGAACATGAGAACTAATAGCTCGGTATCAATTTTTGAGTTTATCTTGAACAATTTGTTTTATGAACAGATATGTTTACTGCTTGTGTCTTGTACTTTGGCTTCATTGTGTAAGGATAAGGAAAATATGTCAGCATAGAAAACAGCCTGAGAATGAAGCTCTTAATCCCCAACTCTCTGCCACTGTAACTTTTTTAACCTTCGAAGAGCGGTGCTGTTGTGTGATTTCGCTTTTTGTAGTGCTGTAAACGGGTCTCACAAACTGAGCTCAACGTGGCTTTAGAAATGCCAGAGAGGGGTTCAGTTCTGCCCTCGGAGGTGAAGCTGAGGGTGCCGGGGGCAGGGCAGGGCGCTGCTCCGGGCGCTGCGGTTGGGGTTCGCTGGGCGCGGGGAGGAGATGCCCGTACAGAGCGTGGGGAGCGGGGCAGGGGTGGCCCCGGGCTGGGGTCCTGCCGGGCCGGCGGCACTGAGCGTTTGTCCTCTCTGCTTTGCTTGTGTTTTAGGTGCATCCCAGGCTTTCTCCGTGGCAGAGAGGGCGCGCGGCGTTCTGCAGTGCGGGAGCGCCCCCCGATGGTGAGTGCCGGCAGCACCCCCGGCCGCCCGCCCTCCTCGGAGCGGGGGTCTGGCTGTGGGCCGTGATCCGCTCTGGAACGCAGGAACCGACGGAGAACCAACTCACAGAGTCACAGAATGGTTTGGGTTGGAAGGAACCTTAAAGATAATCTAATTCCAACTCCCTAGAGCGGCACCTCCCACTGGCTCAGGCTGCTCAAAAGCCCCATCCAGCCTGGCCTTGAACCCCTCCCGGATGGGGCAGCCACAGCTCCCCTGGGCAGCCTGGAACAGGGCCTCACCACCCTCATGGGGAAGAATTTCCTCCTAATGTCTGGTCTAAATCTGCCCCTCTCCCAATTTATACCCATTGCACCTCGTCCTATCACAGAATCACCAGGTTGGAAAGGACCCACTGGATCATCGAGTCCAACCATTCCTAACACTCCCTAAACCATGTCCCTCAGCACTTCATCCACCCGTTCCTTAAACACCTCCAGGGAAGGCGACTCGACCCCCTCCCTGGGCAGCCTGTTCCCGTGCCCGATGACTCTTTCTGTGAAGAATTTTTTTCTGATATCCAACCTGACCCTCCCCTGGCGGAGCTTCAGGCCATTCCCTCTTGTCCTGTCCCCTGTCACTCCATACCCTTGTAAGGAGTCCCTCCCCAGCTCTCTGTAGCCCCTTCAGGTACTGGACGGTCGCTATGATGCCTTTTCTTCTCCAGGCTGAACAACCCCAGCTCTCTCAGCCTGTCCTCATCAGCCAAGAAGTGTTAAGGAAATGATCAACTCTTCCAATATCTGTCCTTAAAAAAATGTACAGGCTTTGTAATGAGGGATGTCATTGTGTGCAGCTGTCCAAAATAGTTCTCCAGCCATTTTCCTGATATAGCCGTGAGGTCTGTGGATGCTGCCTTTTGGGATGCTGTGTGCCCTCTTAACTTTATTTGTGCAATGGCAGTGCAGTTCCTACCAGCTACTCGTTCAATTGGCTGAAAGCGCTGTTTGCTGCAGTAAACAAATTGTGAAGCCAAGGCAATTTTGTTCCTTCATTCAAACTCTTGAGACAGCACAGACATTAAGCTTTTTTTGATAAGTTGTTGTAATATTAAGCAAAAAGAATGCCCTGTTGGAAGTTTAGAAATCTCAGTACGGCAGAAGGCGAAGAGGAAACACCCAGCGTTGAGCTCACTGCCTGCTTAGCATCCACATGCTGTGAGCAGGGACTGGAGTGCCTACGCTGACAGACACAAGTGGTTAGCAGATCCTGTCCACATTAAGGCTTGTTAATGAAACCTGAAAGCTATAATAAAGTGAAGGACTCCGGCACAATTGCTTCCCCTGCCAGGATAGTGTGTGTGTGCAAACACAAAGAGAACATGACTGCTGTGGAGAGCTCAAAGGAAAACCTGAAGGCTTAAATAGGTAGAATTGTGGAGGACAAGTGTAAGCCTGAGAGGATAATGTAATCATGTAGCTACTTGCTTGATACGATTTTTACCCCTCCTCATATTGTGCTTGACTATTTCTCTTATTTCTTCCAGTAACTTCACCTTTACCAGCAGTAGATGTTCAACACTGACCTCCTTAGCCACTCACTTTTTTGCTGTACCTGTTTTTGCCTAACGTGTTGCTCAGGTTGTTCTTATGCAGAAACAGAGTCTTTAAAAAATACTAATGACCTGCTGTTGGTCACATATGGTGTAGGCAAAACTGTGGTGCTCAGATGGAATTCAAACCTCAAAGCAACCTGACACTTAATATGTACATAAAGCTTTTCAAATCCTTCATGGTTTTATTTAGCAGCATCCCTGGTCAGACTGTGGGTGTCTGTAAATGAAATGCACTGGAATGCAAATGCTTTTTTACTTGTCTCACGTATCCAAATACTGGCTTAAAATTTGATCAGTGAAGAGCATCTGAAATATTAGCTCCTTAATTAGTGAGCTGCCAAAAATGATTGGTCCACTTAATAGCTTGCCCTAATGTAAGGCAATCGCCAGGGCTGCCAGAGCAGAGGAGGGCAAGGCAGATAGGAGTATCACAGTGCCTTGTTAATAACTTTACTGGAGCTGTCTGTTAGGTTGGTGTTGTTGACACGTCTTTCTGGACTTTTTCATTTTTGTATTTGCCTCAGAACCCTTCCCTCTCCAATGCAATCAAAATCTGACCAGAAATTACTGATGTGGGAGGTGATGAGAGGATCATACTGGAATTATGGACTTTCCTCACCAGCGAATTAGACTAGAAAATTATTTTTACGAGCTTTTTGTAAGGAAAACTTAAACCAGCTGTAATTCCAGACTTACTGAGGTGGCCCTCTGAGAGGAATTAATTTGTCTTTAGCACTTCACCTAGACTAGAAATCCTTGGGGAAGGTTTTTGGTATGCTACCAATGCTGATGGTGCAGTCTGACCTCTTGCTTTTATCCCTGTGATGTCCATCTGGTCTGTGGAGAGTTAAAATGCCGCAGGGCTGGTGCTGGTAGGCACTTCCTCCAAAGCTGGCAGTGGTTGTGTTGTACCGTGGGGATGCACAGGGAAGTGGTGGTGCCAACACTGTTATCTGTTCTGCTCTACAGTAAACTGGCTCGCTGCCTGTGTTATCAAGGTAGCATTTTAAATAAAGAATGTTTTTCTTGTCTTGTGGTTATGTAAGCAGTACCTAAGTTCGTGTTGTATATGCTGCTCACAGAACGAATGAATTCAATACTTAAGTGGCTATTTTAAGCTTCTAAACAGTTGATCATTCCTTCTGAGCTTGCAATCACAGGTGTAGCTCTTACTAATTTTTTTTTATTTTTTTTTGCCAGTGTCTTGCTCAAATACTTGAGAGAAAGAATGCAAAAATCTGGTGGCTGGTGTCATAACAGCTGCTGATAAGGACCTTGAAATCCTGTCTAAGTGTCCTAATAAATAGGCAGTTTGCTTCATTTTTTCAGTAAATATCTGACTTGCCTCTGAGTTTTAAGCTTTGAAACGTTAAAGCTACTAAAATCCTGTCAGATGTCCGAGTCTTGAGAATAGGCATTTATAGGCATCCAAATAGTGGCATCTCTTGGGATGCTGTAGTCATTTTAGATGTCCGTACTTGGTCCCTTCCACCTTGTCTATAAAGGTGACGTGAATTCCTCTTTGTTAGCACTGCGTAGCCATTCCTTGGGAGGAGGAAAAAGACTTTGTGTGCTTTGATTCGGTTAATGACAGCATGTGATGGTAAGCACAGAAGCAGAACAGAACTCTTCTGGTTTTGTAAAAGTGTACTTGACACATCCATTCTGAACACCCGCGAGCCTCCCTTTTCAGAAAGGCATGGTGCCCCAAGACTTGTCCTAATATGTAAAAAATCCTGTGATGAACAAGTTCATCGTCTGACAGCAAATCTGAAAGGGAAGGCTGCTGGTGGCAAACCTTTCTGAAGAGTGTCGTGTTGAGAAATATCTTCCTTTGGTAGTTAAAATCACATTTATTTTCTTCTATTTCTGCTTTGCATTGGCTTCTTGGACCGACTAGTTTTGATGTTAGCTGCTTAAAATGACTTGGCACGTCAATACATGAGTGTAAGCAGACAATGTGGTTTGTGTAGTTGGCCAAAGCTACAACAGGTGGGAATACCAAGCCAGACGCAGCGTGGGTGGGTGAGGCTGCACGATCCTTGAGACATGGCAAATGCTCTGTGTAATTAAAAAGACCTTACATTTTTACATAAGAAAAATACATAGCACTCCGAAGCGAATCATTTTTAGGTGTGCTGCTCTATCTTAGCAACTGCTGCGCTTGGGGAAAAGTTTGACTGTTTGTGACTCAGTAGAGAGCTTAGGGAATGTGAACTTTTAACTTTTCTATGTATGGATATCCCAAAGCATGCAGAGTGGGCTGCCTTTCTGCCAGTGAAATAATAATTAGCTCACAGTTCACAGGGTTCATTATCATGAATTTTCAGGAAGGTGCACTGAAATCCTGAAGAATGCTCTTGAGAAGGCTCCTGACGGCTCTAAAGAAATGGCAAATGCTGTTCTATCCACACCTAAGAAGTCATGTCTGTCTTCTGAAGTACAAAATGTATTGATCCTTTGAATTTTAGATGCAATGATCTAGACACTTAAACTTGTGGCACTGGTCCTACAACCTCTTAACTGCTTTATTAAATATTTGTTGTCTTGGGACAAAGAGGAGGAAACCAGAATTAAACAACCTTTAAAAGGTTTGATGTAGATCCTTCCTCGATGTTTCCTAATATACACACTCTGCCTTTTTCTGCTGGGCTATAAATCCTGATTAATTACACAGTGTTTTGTCTTCCATAGTCTGAAATACTTTTATTCTGAAAAACTAGCCAAAACATACTGTGCAGCCATGTTGTGGCTTTTAGCTGTTGTGTTGCCATTAGTATAGACATGATTATGCTTACAGTAAGGATCTCTTAGTTTTCCACAAAGCACAGGCAGTTTAACAAATACTGCCAAGTTAACGGGAGTGAAAACCTCCAACATCCTGTTGGAGGAACACAGGAAACATCCAACATGTTTTTCTCTGGTGGACGCATCTCTTAATAAAAGACGAACCAAAACTTTAGTCTGTTTCATGTCCAGCTCAAAACTGTGATTGCCTTTTCTCTATGGGACATGAGAAGGTCTATTAATTTTTAACGAAACTTGTGGTTTTGTCTTCTTTGTAGAAGTGACAGTGGTTTACCAAAATGGCTTACCTGTGATTTCTGTGACTCTTCCATCGCGGCGTGAACGTTGCCAGTTCACGCTTAAACCTATCTCGGACTCTGTTGGCGTGTTCTTACAACAGCTGCAAGCAGAGGACCGAGGGATCGATCGGGTTGCAATTTATTCAGCAGGTACTGGTGTTTACAAACTAATTGATTTACTCGCTTTCCAGCTATTCTTATCCAGCCTTTTACATTTTTAGTAAAAGCTCGTTATGGTGTGGGTTCTTGGATATTCCTGAAAAAGTAGAAGGTAAAATTGCCTTTCTTAGAGTAAGAATATTCCATTAGCTGTTCCCGTGTAGTCAGGTCTGCCAAGGAAATCTGACTGTAGAGTGAAGGATGAGGAAAACATTCCTAATGCTTAGCTTATCTCCACTAAGACTGATGCCTGTTTTTACTGAGTTTCCTTCTATTTAGTAGGAAAACTGCACGACATGCAACCAATGCAGAGAATAGGATGTAAAAGGTGGTATAAGGGAAATGGTACCTTGATTAGCTATGAATATTCAATCATATTTCAATTCATGTCATGTATTGTCATATTTTGCTCAATTGCTGTGTATCTGCTAGCCACCAAAGCTCAGAAACATTGTGAGGATGTCTTAGAAACAGCCATTGAAGCAGATATTTCCTTAAAAGTCTTGGCCTAGGAAGGAGATGTTTGCTAGGTGATGTCAAAGCTGTCCAACACTAGAGATTGAAATAATCGTTTCTAATGCCAGTGGGGAGAGATGAAGGTCACTTAAGTGGATTGTACAGCAAAGCATAGAGGAATATTCCAAGTGGGGTGTACATAGCTCAGCTAGTATTTGCCATGTAAGGTGTCCCAAATTATATATCCATCTTGACAAATCATTTTGTCTGTGAGAAAATGTAGAAATTTGGATTTGGGGTGGCATTGCAACTTGATTAGCCACAGTGTGTTTAGGTACTTTGGTTCTGGTGTTTAATGAGTGATCTGTGTTTGCCTTACAGATGGCACACGTGTTGCCTCTTCCACAGGCATAGATTTGCTTCTGCTGGATGACTTCAAACTGATCATTAATGATGTCACATACCATGTTAGACCACCAAAGAGAGGTAAATCACCCTGGTTCTGGTAAACATCAGAAATAAATTTTGGTGTTCGGTTCCCTGTTTAATTGCGGTACACTTTATTAACTTGTTCAAAGACATAAGCGTTATTTCTGAAGGAAACCTTGCTTTTTCTGATCCTGTCCTTGGAGTCTAATTTAGTGATATCCAAATAGTTGTAGTAGTTGGTGATGAAAAGCAAATATTCGTTCTGCTCAAAGCCAGTACCCACCCTAGCAGGAATAAATGAAGAACTTTAGTTTTTTTTCATTTCTATACCTTCAGTAATTACAAAAAAAATTCAAAAAAATTAAGTAATTTCATTTAACTCCTTCTGAGGGAGTACAATCCAAAATGGGAATTAGGTTGAAACTTACATTTTCTGATTTGGAAGAATAGATCATTCACTCATGTGACAGTTAACATTGTTTCCTTTTAGGTATGGTACTTAGAATATTGCAAATAAATCCTGAAACCTTGTTAGCTTACAAACAGTGACAGAAATGAGACTGTGCTCCTACAAGGTTACCCTGCTAGAATCAAATGGGACAGGAAACCAACCTATTTTGACTCAGTAAGAAAATCCTTTTAAGTAATGGACTTTGGACACTTGTGTCCAGGATGTAGAAACTTATAAGAAGCTTTTAAGATACTCCAGAATTACTGGCAGAGGCAGGAACTTGGCATTTTCATCTACTAGCTACTCTTGCTCCTGGAAACTTTATAGGCTTCATCAAGCACCAGGATCTCGTTTACCTCTGAGGACTTACACAAAAGACAAGCATTGGAAAGGCTGCTCGGATTGATGCTTGGCTTACAGATAGTGGATGATTTTTGTCTTATTGTTCTACTATTTTTGCAGAAAATAATGTGAAGTTTGCAAGCAGTGTTTCTCTAAAAGGGGTTTTTAGCCCTATAGACAGGCAAACAAATTTGGAAGGATCTGTGATTTGATTTGCATGATCAGTTGAGGTTTGATGGTTGAAATGCCTTCCTCTATTTATCTCTACGCTTTCCTTTGCTTTTAGGCCTCGTCTGTTATACCTCTCTTCAAGCAGTAGGTAATGAACAAGATAGTTCATAAGGCAAAAGCTGTGAGGGAACTGTTTAATATTCCTTTTTCCATCTTGAGCAGCCTGAATAAGACAACATGCAAAAGGAAGTTGATCTATCAAAAATCGGGGGAGTGACCATATCTTTTGGGTCTGAGTCTGACTGGCTGACTTCTAGGAAGATCCACTGATCTTCCTCCATAGGTGCAAAAGGCTTCCCCAAGGACCATTTTTTGCAAGGAAAATAGTAGCAACATATTTTAGCATTTTGTTGTTCACAATATAAAAATACCAAGTAAAAAAGAAATTTCTGACTTGGGAAACTTGGTGCAGCCTCTTTTCCTTAGCATGTGGGAGACTATGGAATTTGGGAATGGGGCATTGGGTGAGGTACCTTTTTTCCCCTCATCTGTTGGTTAGTCTGACCTTCACTAGAGATTTTTTTCCAATCTCCTTAAAAGAATCTTAACAGAAACCTCTCCATTAAGCCTCCTGGATACCTCTCTCACGTACAAGCGTGTTACTCTCTGCTCTCTCACCCCACTGCTGTGTCCTTAGTGTGGTGGTTTTGCACACTTAGAAGACGTTATAAGCCAGAGAGGTGGAGTGAGGACTCTTAACAAGATATCTCTTCCAACCGAGACTGGATGATGGCATCAAGCCTAGCTCATCTGGTCTGTAGTTTTTAATACAACTGGATGAGAATGAAAGCCCAGTGTCTGTTTCTGCACTGGAGAAACTGCTGTTCCAAGGTAAGGGAATCCACACAGCCCACTCACCTGATGGTTGAGAGAGCAAAGTCGGTATTAGTCAGTTTGGTTTTGGTTAGCTCACTTGTATAAAGTACCTGCTGTGCGCTGGTAGGTGAACTCTGGGATCACCTAGGTTACATGAAATTGCTGCCTCTGATTCGTTTGCAAAGGAGATTTCTATAGTTAGCTTGTATTAACATGAATGTGCCTGTAAATAAGCACCAAGATTAGTTCTGTTCAACTTTTCAGGTACTGCTTTTTCACTTTTGCAAAAATCACCCTGTTTGTTTTGAAATGGAAATGCCTGCACTCTGTAGTCTTCAATACTAAGTACTTTCTGATGGTCACTTCAGTAGGAACACACTTCTTTTTTTTTCTCCGCAGGGGAACAGAAGCCCTATATCTGGGAGGAGGGGATATTGTGTGCTTTCTGTGCATTGGCACAGACAACTGAGTCCCTTTTCCTTCAGCTGCTACTGTGAAAACTTAAGCTGTCCATAGCTTTTCATGAATCAACACTTTCACTTATTGCTCATTTGAGAATTGCAGGCCAAGACTAGATGGGCTGTTGCAACTTTTCCATTTCAGTTCTTTTTCCTGTATCGTGAAAATCATATTTTGAGAAGATAACTTAAGGTAGAAGCCTGAGAATGCTACCAAAAAAAATATTTTTCTTGTTTAGATTAGGTGGCTAATATCAAGTTCATTTGCTCTAATGTGAAATTCGGGGTTTTTTTCCATATGGAGTGTGTAACATACCAGTAGTTACAGCTCCTTTAGAAGTGGATTTGCTTTAGGACTTCTTTTGTGTCGAAATGCAGAAATAAAGGCAGTTTCAGTTAGTGGCCTGTTACTGTCTTTGCGTAAATACTGTGAAGAAGAATTTCGTTGCCTGTAGGTAGGACAGCATGGGATTGCATTGGGAAACAATTCCTGGCATTGATACTCAAAACAAGTATCGTAAGATTGCCTGTTCTGGGGCCACTGACCAAAGAACTTTGGTTGCCATCATCAATAACTATGGCTGCTGATGGTCTGTAGTCTGAATTCTGGTTGTTTCTTGACAGCTTGTGTGATGGATCATACTTGTTTAATTGTTCCTTTGTCTTCATTAAGTCTTGTATATAAATACAGATCAGAAGCAGCCATTGATATCTGGCAAGCTAATAGCATGTACCTCTCATTCTTGTTCTTATCAAATTTTAGGAATATCTAATAATGAAGCCTGTTTTTCTATTGAAGAAATTGCATTGTCTTAGAGTGCTGGAGCTCTTCCAAAGACTTTGTTGTTGAAAAGATAGTTTCCTGTGTTTCCTGTGCAGACTAATATCAGTTTCTGAGGGGTATATGAGAAGATCTGTGGATTGATGCATATCAAGCTGTCTCTCTCTTTCCTAGAGCTCTTAAGCCATGAAAATGCAACGACGCTGAATGATGTCAAGACATTGGTTCAGCAGTTGTATACCGCCTTGTGCATTGAGGAGCACCAGCTGAACAAAGAGAAGGAGCTGATAGGGAGACTAGAGGAACTGAAGGAGCAACTTGCACCGCTAGAAAAAGTGAGAAGATTCACATTGTATTTTGCTTATCCTCCAAGTGCAGCCTTAATTTAGTTCAAGATTTTAATTAGGTCCGTGGCACACTTCAAATAAGAGAAGATGCACTAAGTGTATTACCAAACCATATCTGTTTCTGGCTTCTCTGGAAGCATTTTGTTGCCTTGCTTTGTACGATTGGAAATTAACTTGGTGGTAAATGAAGACCTTGGCTAATGCGACAGGACATCTCTGAACATGGAGAAACAAGCAGCTCTGCAAGGTATCCAGAGCATGCTCAGATTACAAAGGCAAGATACTCATGGAAAAGAAGTCTGGATTTGTCTGCATAGAAGACTCAAATCAGGAATGTTGAACCACTTAGCATTTAATATAAATACATTTAATATAAATACGAAGTGTTATTTTTACATTTTCTTTTAATTATATCAACATATTTATTTCTATCTCCTGCAGGTACGGATGGAGCTCACCAGGAAAGCGGAGAAGAGGACAACCTTGGTGTTGTGGGGAGGCCTGGCCTACATGGCCACTCAGTTTGGGATCCTGGCCCGCCTCACCTGGTGGGAGTATTCTTGGGACATTATGGAACCAGTAACCTATTTCATCACCTATGGTAGTGCCATGGCAATGTATGCGTATTTCGTAATAACTCGCCAGGTAGGACTTGTTGTGCTGGCATTGAAACTTTTGTAGAAGACTTGCGTTGAGCTCTGCTGCCTAGAAAAACAGTAAAATTGTGCCTCATAGAAGCAGCTTTGCCCCTTCCTTATCCTTTTGGAACCTAGATGCCGCTTGATTTAATTTTTGCTGTCCAGGATGGTGATGTGTAGTTGTGATAGGTAGTCATCGCTATTTTCCTGATTGTCTTACTGTAAATACTTACGTATGTTCTGTGATTGACTGCTTTAACTGTACAGGTTCATCTGCTCAAAGGGAATGATTTCTGCACACACACGCCCATGCAGCCTCACACACACTTGCACCAAAGGCAATCAAGTGCTGTGATTAATCAGCGCAGATAAACTATGGGTGCATAAGCTACTGACTGAATTTCAAGGAAGCTTGCCTCTCTGACATGAGGTGCTGACCTTTTTAAAGAGACAATAAAGCTTCAGGGATCATAATTGGAATGTTTTGTTTAGGCGTTTTGTGGACCTGGCCTTTCACCCAGGGGAATGATCCTTTTCTGCATCCTTGTAATTGTGACAGACTTTATTGTGGCTTTCTAGTATAGGGTTTGTCTCATCACTCCCATTCAAACTTCACAATTGCACCTGAATAATGGAGGAAGGCCTCATAGAGTCTCTGCTGCCACAGACACTTCAGGTGTTCCAGCATGGTGTTCCGGGGTCTGTCAGCTGCACCATTTCAGGAGCTGGGGACACACATGTCTCTGTCAAATACACCTGGAACTTCTGCTGTGTTTGAGCTCAGATCTGATGTTTTAATTGAGTCATCCATTTGAACTAGCACCTCTTCTACCATTCAAAATCTCGGTGTTTCAGGGACAGCTTGATTCTGAATGCAGCCCTAATGATTGGATGCATACCAGACACGGGCTGTGTGCTGTTCCTGTACGAGGCTGAGTTAACTTCAGAAAGCAGACCTGTGCTTTGTAGACAATATGTGGCATTTGGTATGAACAGCTTTGCTGCTCTGATGATCTAAAACACTGTGACTTTTTTTGCAGTAGAGTAGCCCTGGCAAAAGTTATGGTATTGAGTTCTTGTTCTCACATAGCTTGATTGAGGGATGAACTCATGAGCATTGCATGTTTATGACCTTAAGAAAAAGAGAGTAAGGGCCATCTTACAAAGGCATACTCTAGTATTTATAGTTCTTGCATCTCTCTCTTTCCCCACAAACTGCCAGTATTGCAGTGCTGAAATGTATTAGTTTGTGTTCTCCCTGCATGGAAAGATTCACACATTCAGGACAGGAGGGTGGTGGTGGTAACTCAGACTCAGCGCTGGAATGTAACATGCTAGCAGAGAAGCAGAAGCCTGACTGCACTGAGTCTGGCTGGGATGGAGTTAGTGTTCTCCATAGCAGCTGCTATGGTGCTCTGTTTCAGATTTGTGACCAAAACAGTGCTTGCACAGCGTCAAGGCCTTCTCTGTTTCTTGTTTATCCTTGCCCTGGTGCCCTGGAGTATGCTGGGGGTGGGTGAGGCATTGAGAAGGGACACAGCTGGGACAGCTAATTTGAACTGACCAAAGAGATACTCCATACCGTATGATCTCATGTCCAGCAATAAACTGGAAGAGAGTTTCTCTGAAGTACTGGTTGCAGGGAGACTGCAAACAGCATTGGTCTGCTGGTGGGAGGTGGCAAGTGATTGCTTTTGCATTCACTCTTCTGGGGTTTTTAATTCACTTATTAAACTGTTTTTATCTTGACTCGTAAGTTTTTCTTGGGTTTTACCCTTCTGATTCTCTTCCTCCATCCGGTAGCAGGGAGGTAGTGACTGGGTGGGGCTTTGCTAGTGGCTGGGGTCACCCCTCCGCACTGAATGAGCTTGGACAATGCTGGCTGGTCTTGTGCCTTCACTGACAGAAACTAGTCATCCTCCCAAAACACACCTAATACATGCTATGCTAATGCTGTCCTGTGTTGCATCCTGTTGATGCTTTATTCAAATCTTCTCTCCTTATTTCTTTTTAGGAATATGTTTATCCAGATGCCAGAGACAGACAGTACTTATTTTTTTTCCATAAAGGAGCCAAAAAGACACAATTTGATCTAGAGAAATACAATCAACTCAAGGATGCAATTGCTCAGGTAACAAGAATTTTTCCAGAAATAAGGCAAAGAAATTACTGCTTGCTAGTTCTTAGCTGCTATTAATAGGTACACCTCAAACAAGAATGGATATATCTTAAGTTTTCAGCCTATTTTCTTGTCACAGCCTCAGTGTAATCACTGAATTGGCTTCGATATACCCAGGAATAGATCTGCTAGATGTGTAAGGCTTGTGTGTCTCCATCTGTGAGGGCCTTCTAGAAATTGCTGGCAAATCTTGAGTTGCTTCAGGCACTTCATGCCTCAGAGGAGCCTAATTCAAGATTTCCTTTATTCTCAGCTCCTCCACAGCAGGTGGGTTTAGTGAGGAATGAAGACTTGTATCCATGCAGTTCATGTCTTCATGACATAGCACTTCTGTATGCTGGGTTGCAGTCATAGAAAATAATGTTAAAAAATCTTAGCTCTATTGTTAGGGACAATGGGGACAGATTTCTCATATTCTGGAGACAGACACTTTTGGCAGACTGTCCACATTGTGTGATCTGTTCAACAAAGGAGCTGGGTCAAGATCTTTCCTCGTGTTTTTGAGAGCCTTTCTGCAGAAGGATGGCATGAGCAGGAAAACGGACCTACCACATTGTTTTTCACTGCTCTGTGTCATTCTCTGTTTATTCCCAGGCTCTGGGAATCACAGTGTAGGATATCCAGGGCAAGATGTGTTCTCCCCCTGCCTTGGCGAAGGAGCTGTGCAAGGAGTTGAGGAAGGTCAGGGCTCTCTTTGTTTCATGAGAAAACTGAGAAAAACTTCTCATCCCATGTTGAATGCAGATGCTCTTGGGTGACTGCATTTCCATGGAGGTTTTCATCTAGAATTGACTATTCCCACGAATCTAGTTGGGGAGTTTCTTGGATTTTTTTTTTTTAAAGAAAAGGTTCCAGTGAGTTTATGGGGATCAAATCCACCCTACCATATTCCTTTTAAGTGGCTGCATGTAGACAAGTTTGGAGAATTACAGAGCAATGTTGTGAAGTGCTGAGAATGGTTTTCCCATGTATGAGCCTGTGACTTTATCTTACTTTTTGAACACTTCTCTTCTGGACAGGGAGAACAAAGAAATGCAGGAAAGCTTTCCATTCTGTAAAGAGGAATGGTATGGGGAAGGTGTGTTGGGAGCTTATTCTTTATAACGTACCTCTTACTTTTAGGCAGAATTGGACCTCAAGAGGCTTCGAGACCCACTGCAGGTTCACCTGCCCATCCAGCAAATTGATGAAAAGGACTGATTGGCAAAGAAGCTCTGAACCCCGGCAACAAAAATGTTCATAGCTCTTGCCTTTTTAATTAAAGCATTGCAGGTGGAAGCTGGGAGGTGGTGTGGAGGTGGAGGGTTTTTACCTTTAATCAAGACAAAGGACTGTAGGGGGGAATCTCTTAAATCTGAAGATGGGACATTGTGGAATGTTTAGTTCTGAAAAGGACTTGGAAAATAGTCACACTTAAAAACTGTCTGAATGGCAATTATGTACAAATACAGAATTGGGGGGTCATTAAAAGAATGTAATGCTGGGGTGTAGGGCTGTCTTCTTCCAGCTTTGCAGGGTCTGCCTCTTGATAAGACACCAGCGGCCTGCTTAGCTTTTTAAATTTTCCTTTACCTGATTCAGATCTCTCTTTCTCTCTCAAAAAAAAGGAAAAAAAACCCCAAACACCAACAAAGAACCCAAGCCACCTGGAGCTATGGCTGGTGATCAGAACTTGCGCTCCACCGTCATTAACACGCACACTTCTGATCAGACCTGGTCTCTTTTGTAAAGTTACTACAAGACTACTTTCTACTGGAAAACCGTGAGCTTCCCCTTCCCAGCCCACCCCACGTGCTCCACTGACTTCCTCCTTTGCTTATTTGTAGCACAGATTGGTTGTAGCCAAGTGAGGGAAGGATCGAGTTTTCTTCTGGATATTTGATAATTGATTTTTTTGATTATTCCATAATAACTATATAAACTTTGCGTCCCAGTGCCCTTGAGCTCCTTCTAGAAATCAATGGCAGCATTGCATGAGAGGTTTTTCATATTCAGTCTTACGTGAGGGATGATTCCCCTCTTCCTGCCCCAAATCTGATAGCCACCTGGACTATGAAATCATAAAGGATTACGAAATTGTTGCAGAATCATAACTCCTGCTTAAATGGACGGTTTTGGAACACAGAATAATTGAACTTGATATTTGATTGCTTGTGTAACGGGATACAAGGTCTCATATGTGGTCAAAGCATTTTCCTTGCCCAGAGGCTTTTTGAAACCCGTGGGCTCTTAAGTGCCATACACAGAACTGTTTCAGTTCTTTAGCACTTTCCTGTACTTTAGCAGCTCTAAATGAACTTTGCACCCACAGATCAGAACTTCTTAGGAGTGGCTAATGACATCTCTTGTTCTTGTCTCAAAGAAATAGAGGAAGGAAAGTCGACCCATTGCCCTCTCTGTTAACCAAGGCTGGCTGAATTCTAAGCAGATAAAACATCTCTTCATTCAAAGCAAGTCAGTCTGTTTTAGCATCCTGCTGATAAATTCGGTGGGGACAGGATGGAGGTGGGAGAAGGGCACTAAGCTTTATATACAGACAAGCTGGCTACTTTTTTGGTGTTTCATTACTATTCCTCACTGTGTCATGAAAAGAGGATTCTGGGTTTTTTTTGAGAACTAGGTTTAAAAAAAAAAAAAAAGGAAAGAAAAAACTAAATCAGTACTAACTAGATGCCAGGTGCCTTGCAGATGTGGAAACACAGCTGGGTTGCTGCCTCTTCTCACTCAGTGGCATGTAGGACTGAATGGGTGCATGTTTCTAGGTGTTTTTTTTTTTTTACCCCTCCCCTTTTTCCTCTGTCTTTCAATTTAATTACATCGTGTGATTATTTTTTATCTGTTTTATCCTGTTTGTGTGGTGAGTTTTAAAGGGGGAGAAACCAAAATGAACACAATCCTGTAGCTGAATCCTTGCTGTGTTTCGGATGAGGGAGGGATCATGGAGAAAAGCCCTTCTTTAAAAAAAAAAAAAACCACAAAAACAAACCACAACTGAACATGTGTAAAATCCTGTATCATTTATGAAATATGTATAAAAGAGCAATGTACTTCTGGAACAATAAATAACTATTCAATTTTTGAATCAATGTTCTTGAATAACATTATTTTCCCCAGTTGAGAAGAGAATATTGTATGTATGGCAGCTGTCTCCTGAGATTCCTCCCATTTCTTTTTGTTTAGGTTGTTTCTTCTTGACCTTACTTCACTGAGGCCTGGTCGTGCAGCTAGGAGCTTTCCTGAAGAAGCTTGGATGGAGATCTCGCTGCCATGCCTAGCGGCGTAACACAGGGATCTCAGGAGCAATTGAGGTGGTGAGGTAGAGATGTTTGGTCACACAAAGATGCCTTTGTTTGACCAACATAGTAGCTCCTTGTGGAGGCTGACAAAATCTAGAGATGTGTGGCGGGTTGCAGGGTAAGAATATATATATATGTGCAATGCCTGGATACCTAAAACCTGCCAAGTGATCAGCATATTTCAAGATTGCCTTCAAACGCTGTTTCAGAGTTAAAATGAAGCTTTAAATTTCTCTGGGCCTTTGGCTGTGGTTTGATTTGTCATGATGACCTATAGTTTGTTCATTAACTTTGGGAATCAGCTGATTGCACTTTGTCCTGACTTGGTGGGGTGTTAGGATGAGACACTTGGTGCCAGAGGATTTTTTTTTTTTTTAATCATGTCCATAGACTGTAAAATGAATTTAAAAAAAACAACAGGACTCCATGATTGCCAGTTTTAAAACCAGCCTGCTGTCTCCTGTGTACTTTGAAGTCTGAGAGGAGGGGCTGGAAGCTGTTAGTTGTTGTGACCTACCTTTAATTGCTGTAGAAATTTAGTTCAGCAATGCTGACAAATCCCCTTCCCCCAAGCAGCCCTTGCTCTGCTGCTGTGTACAGATGAGCTGCTGCACTCCCCAGACAGGTTGCTTGGCACAGTTGCATGAGAAGTCATCCATTTTGCCATCCAGAAGATCTGAAGACTTCGGGATTGGGATGCCAGATATCTATTTAGAAAGCAAGAAAACGGTGTGAACCAGTTGTTCCTGCAGATGCTTTATTGTTGTTCTAGAGATAGTGTGGGGAAAAGGAGTAAAATAAGAGTCTACAATTGTACCCGGAAATGTATGGGCTGCTCAGTGGCCTATTAGTCTGTACCCCTGGGATGCTGTTGGCTCTCTCCTCTGCACCACTGCTGCATGCATGGGCTCAGTCGGAGGCTTTAGCTTTTCTTGCCTCTGACTGCTAACACTGAGGGGAAGGGCGATGTTCGTCTGCTCTCCCTGATAGGTGCTGTTGTGTATCTGGCAGTAGTTATTACCTGCCTCGCTTCTCAGCATGAAATAGGGTACTGTCCGACTGGCAGCACTTCGAGAGCAGGCAGCACCGCCTCAATCTTAACTTAACACTGCATTCTTAGACCCCACGAAGGACAAACAGCAGTGTGCATGGCAGTATTCAGAAGCTGCCTTTTCTACTATTTTTGTTATTGATTTGCGTAACTTCTCTTCCCTCCGTGTGAGGGAGCTTTCAAATAAACATATGTCATGTTCAAAACTGTCTGGAGAAAGGTGTTAGGTTTCCTTTTTGCCATACCTGCAAGGCTCTACACTGCAAAGCTCCTCAGGGAGGTGTTCATGGCTCTCTTTTCCTGAATAGCAAAGAAACACGTTTTCTTTTCCTCTGTAACCCTCCCTACCTGGCAGGCGCTGATCGTGATCACCTTGCTGCAAGTTCTTGCACTTCCACGTTGGCTCTAAGAGGGTTTACATGATGCTGTGAAGCTGCAGTTGGCTGTCAGACCTTGGCACTATGTCAGTCAAGCAAAGCTGGCCAAGTTGCCCTGAACTATTTCTTTAATCTCGCCTGTGGTAAATGAAGACTGTTTTCCTTTGTGCCACATTGTATGGCTCTACCTCCACATAGGAAGATTTTTATATTGTAAGTATTTTTCTACCTTTCTCAGGAGATTCTAATTATTCCCTTTTTCAAAAAGTAAGTTTTATTTCTAGGCTGACAGTGAACAGGTGAGACGTAAAATACAAGAATGGAAATTACACTTAGAGTGTATCTAAACCCTGAAGTATGGGAGAAGCTGATGTTAATGCTGCATCGTTGTGATTCTTCACCACTGACTAGTTTTGTAGTTGTACGTATGCTGTCTATGCCTGAATTCCTCCATTTAGAACTTGAGGATACACTGGTTTCTGTACAACCTGTGGAAAAACACACTCAAAACATCAAGTTCTGTATCACAGGACTCCACTAAAGGAAAGGAAATAAGTGCTACTCATATATACTTGTCTGATTTTAATGGGGTCTTGATGTTTTACTTTCGGTGACTTTGCTCATACTTCACCAAACTCATGTTCACTACCTGATCTCAACAGCCCTTCCCATGGGCACGGTGTCCTGGGACAAGTTGTTTACAGCACCAAGGCTAAAACCTTGACACGTGTGCAATCTGTCTTGGCAGCCTGTCAAGGCTTATTGTGAACATACATCCTCAAATCAATCGCAGACAGGGATCCTGTGTCGGGTTCTCCTCTCTCTCAGCGGCAGGAACTGCTGATTAGCTCTTCCGCCTGCTCCTTCCAGGCAGGCTGCAGGAGCCACTCCTGCACCAGGAGCTGTTCTCCACACACCTTGCTTATATCAAACATTAGTGTGTCTCGAGAGGTGGCTCTGGCTGAGACAAGGCCAGCTTCAGCAAACACCAAAACATCTTTATTTATTAGTCCATTACAAATAACGTGAGGCTTCCCAGTCTAGCCAGTGCTTTGGAGAAGCTGAATTCTTTGTGTGAGGGTAGTAGAACCCTCCAAATCTCTGGCAGGGGTAAGAGTTGTGGTAGCCACTGTCAAAATTAGCATCCTTTTCTTGCATTCAGAATAGATGTACCCAGGCTAAGATAGTAGCAAGTTTAAAAGATCTCATTTCATGGGTACCAAAATAAAATCCCAGCACTCTATTTTAGTACTGTTTTAACAATCTTTTAATCCATGCTGATGTTTACATTCAAGAAATACTAACTTGATTCTGAATCTTCGTGCTTCTTGGGAAGTCGGGCTCACTCATCTTTGGGATGGGAAAGTGGAGGTCAGGAAACAAGAGATTTACCAGATCTGCCTAGAGGGTGCAGACCCTGCAGCACCTTGAGTATTCCACTAGAATTGTATCCTCTCTCCCAAAGGGTCTGTTTGCAGGAGGGTGTGTTGTTTGGGTTCCAACCACACTCTGAGGAATAAGTACTCCAGCTCCCAGAGGCATAGATTGCAGTAGTCTAATCTAGGCCGCCGTTGTTTGTGGGGAACTGGAGTGATGTATGTCACCCAAAAATAACTTGCGAAGCAAGAGAAATTGCTGATGGAAGAATTAACTCTGCTGTTGCTGCTTCTGGAAGACCAAGATGGAGACGTTTAGAGGCAGTGCACTGAGTCTTCTCTAGCTTAGCTTTAGACTGTTTCCTCGATGTTATGAACGAGATGTTATGGTAATTTGGGAGAGTGTCATCTCTGGGAATGCTGAGGCATCTCCTGCTTCAATCCATTTTGGAGAACTTGATAAGGCCTGTTAGTCACACCTTTGAGGCTCCAAACTGCTGTGATGTAGTTCATTTGCCAATCTTATTTGTCACTTACATGTAACTGTCAAAACGTTACTAGTGATGGGCCTAATATAACACCTACAAAGATAAAAGCAGTTGGTAATGAAATAGTTCAGAGAAATACACACATCTCTAACACAAATAGAAAATTCAATTCAAGCTTGTCAGTTTTATTTACCTGGGATCTTAAGTATGAATCAACCTCTCAATGAAAATGGCAAAATATAACATCCTATGACTCATATTATTCTCCGTTCAATTTTAGTTTCTCTTCTGGGAATTCACATAATCATCTTTCAAGGGTTAGCTGCCTTGCTGGCTTTTCCGAGTGAGTTTGTTCTCCTTTCCTGTTGAAAAAATTTTTCTGGTACCGCACAGAGTCAGAGAATTTTTTTTGGTGGTGGCAGTGACAGAAATGTCAGTAATTTATAAAGCTTCTGTTATTGCTCCCTAGAGTCATTCACCACTGGAAAGGACTCCTAGCAGGGTGCAGCGGAGCAGCGTATTGCATTTCACTGCCAGGGAACATCCAGACAGAGAGAGAGAACTTTCTGTGATGTGCAATCTCTGCAAAGCAGGCAAATACATGCAAACTCGATGTGAAAACAACAGAGCCATTTTTTCCTACTGGGATTAGAAACTAGCACATCAGCCTTGATGGTATTCCTTATGCCAGCCTGCTGCAGAAATGCAGGCTGCAAAGGAAATGGGAAATGCCTGCACTTGCTTGATTGTGCAGTTACCATAGGCTTAGCTTTACTCTCTGCTGATGGAAAGGTTTCTGCCTGCAGATAATTTCCTGGAGGAGAACTGTACAACTATTGTTCATAAGCAAGGAGAGACCTGTAAATTTCCATATGTACATATGTGTTGAAAAAAAAAAAAAGCTTTAAAGCTATAATAAAAGCTTCGGCTAACAGAATGAGAGGGAAGATCCCTTTCTGCTTTTTCATGTTGTCCTCGGCATCTCTCAATGCTTGGTTTGCTGTAGCAGAGAGCAGATTTCAGTATGCTACATCTTACCTATAACCAGAGCACATGGTTATGACCTGCAGCTCAATCTCATTTGATTTGAACTGGTAAGGCAAAGTTTCTCAATTTCTCAGTTTTGCATGGAAGTTAATTCTGTAATGTTTGGTTTCTTGATTGTTGGTTTGGTTTGTTTTAAAGACGGCAGTATGACTACCGTGGAAAACCATCTTTATTTGCCTTGTTCAATGAGCTCGCTGCAGTGGTCAGATTGTGTGACCAGGAGTGGAAAGGGTCTTTACGTAGCATTGGAACAGCTTATTTCCCTGTAGGACACCAGTCCTTTGCTTTGACTGATGTTCCCATTGTAGCTCTGCTCCAAGTACTCATCTGCAATCTTTGCTCGGAAGGATCAGTTCTCCTCCTTTGGCCACTATTTCCTGCACTTAAGGCTCTCTGGCTGGAGTTTTCTGCCTGTGGGGAGCCATGAAGTCGTATGATTTGTGAAAGGAGCACAGATAACATGCACCCATCTGTTCTTCTTTTCCATCCCTTCGGGATGTCCGGGTGTTCCCTGGTTAGAATTTGTCTCCAGATAAGATTGTGAAGGTGTCACTGTGGGGCAGTCAGGCCAGAAAACAATAGCGGGTTGAGTCCAAAAAACAAGATTGATCAGTAAGTACATCTCTGTTGTCAATAAGAGGCAGAGCTGCTCTGTAGAGGTCAAGGCTGGAGCAGTACCCCACATCCCTTCCGCTTCTTTCTCTGATAAACTTCAGAGAGTTGTCACTCTTGCTCCTCAGAAAGCTTGGAGTCAGAAGCTCCACTGAAACAAGGGCTACAAGAGCCACATTTTTCGCAAGGGCTTTCAAGCCTCTGTTACTTGAGTGGCAACTGTTCCTTGGCTGAGTGGGATGTTCCAGTACTTGATTTTCTCTGTCTGCTTTGTCATCCAGTTGCAGCCAGTGTATTCCATGGGTGAGTAAGTAGGCATTGCCTTCAAGCTTATTTCTGTTCACCATCTTTATGATTCGTGCTGAGCCTTAGTGTGCTTAGGTGAAAGACTGGAAGATGTGAGAAATACCCTTTTTCTTTGGAGGTGGGGGGGACTCATGGGAAAGCTGAAGAGGGGCTCTTTATCTTGGAGTGCAGTGATAGGACAAGAGGCTTTAAGCTGAAAGAGGGGAGATTTAAATTAGATATTGGGAAGATATTTTTTCCTGTGAGGGTGGTGAGTCACTGGCACCAGTTGCCCAGAGATGTCATGGCTGCCCCATCCCTGGGGCAAGGACAGGTTGGACAGGGCTTTGAGCAGCCTGGTCCAGTTGAAAGTGTCCCTGCCCATGGCAGGGTGCGTGGAACTGGATGATCTTTAAGGTCCCTTCCAATCCAAACCATTCTATGAGTCTATGAAATTCTTTCCAATTGGAAAGGTCTTTCTGTAACAGAGACAGGAGGCTCCTATACTGGGAGAATCTCTACTGCCAAGGCGTTATGGGATTTTCCTCTCCTTTTGAAGGAAAGACTCGATGAGTAGATATTATGCTACTTTTTCACTTGCTTCTTTGATAAATCTGAACTGAATTTAGTGTCATAATGCAGTGCTGCTCATTTTGTCAGTCAGTCGTGCCAGAGCAGAGACCTCCAGTTACACAACACACACGGGATTAATCTCCGCGGGATGGTGGGCTTATGAATGCTTGCTGGAGTCTGACTTGTCATCCAATATATAAGCTGGCATGTCAGCTCGAGAATTAATGATATCATCAAGATAACAAATCAAAAAGCTTTACTTCATGGCTGGTGCTGCTCAGGTCATGCAAGAAGCGTTGGGGAGGAAAATATTGAGCCAAGAAAAATGAAAATCAGAGGGAGTCAGAGACAGTTACATCTTGTGCAAAACCCCCATGCTTTTGTTGTTGGAGAGAGAGAAGAGAAGAGAGGTGACTGGTTGCTTCTATATTTTTGTGGAGCTTTTTCTTAAAATCTCAAATTAGTTTTTAGTAAACGGTGCTGCCAAAGATTGCTTAATATCTGCAGGGACATTGGCTGAGGGCAGCTCTGGCAGCCCAAGGGCAGCGGTGAGGGTCTGCAGTGTTCGAAAGAGCGCTGTCTGCTGTTTCTGCTTGTCTGCCTTCCTTTCACTGCTGCCTGAAGCTCTCAGAGAAATGAAAGAGGGGAGGATGTGCTACCCCATTCCTCTGAAATGTCACCTCCCAGTTCTCTCTGAGCTGCTGCATATTTACCTCAGTAAATTTTGTCTGTAAATTATCTTCTGAATGTTTAGGAGATAATGTGATCTCCCTAGATGAGTGTTTTCAGAGTCTGTCTACAAAGCATATTTCATAAAGTTAATTATCCTATATGAAAGCTAATGAAAGTGTGTGTATTTTTGGTGCTGCCCAGCTGGGAGGCTGACAGGGTATTCATCGCTTCCCCTCGTTTGGCTCTTAACAACACAAAAACCTTTTAATCATAGTGAGTGACTTACCCTAAGGCCATATCAAATGCCTAGAGGGAGCTCTTTTCGGCTATGTGCAAAGGCAGGACCTGTGTTTTCCTGTCCTGAGAAGTCAAGCAAGCTTTTGGACAATGGGATTTAATGCTGCTGCTGCTGTTTGTGGCCAAGGGAATAAAAGGAAAAAGGAAAGGCAGGTGCAATCAAGACCTCATGAGAGGTTGCCTGGTGAATCCCATCAGAGAGTCCTTGCAAAGCATCAGTTAAAACGTTAATTGCAAGATATGCAGCAGGAATGGTACATTTAAGGTGTACAGAAAGAAAGCAATCCATTTCAATTAGAGAGAGAGAGTCCATCAGAGAGTCCTCTGCTGCTCAGAAGTAGGGGTTGCTTGCGGTGGTAGTGAATCCACTCTGAGTATCTCATAAATTATTGCCCTAGAGATTCCCTTCCCAACCTGGATTTGTGTGCCCTGTGCCAGCCTGCAGCTCTGCAGCGCTCTCATGACTACAGCAGCTGCTCCTGCCTTTTATGCTGGATTCCAGGCCAAACAAAACATGTCTATGAGGATGGGGTGAGGATACTTGTCAAGAGAGGTTTTGTATTTGTGAGGAGGTACAAGGCAGCATGTTGGTGAGACAGATACTCTCAGAGGATGCAGCTAAATAAGGGTGACTTCAAGTCCATACTCTGAAGCACTTGTAGTTCCCATTTCAAAGTCAGTTAAGCAAACCAAACTAGTGAACCAAGAAGGTTTGCCTGAGTCTAGAGCACTCCAATAGCAACAATATCATGTCTTCCTCCACCCAAATTGCATCACCCTATTGTTTAAAGAAAACAAAACACAGAGCGCTGTTTTAGAACTTCAGAAGTCATGTGGTGTGGAAAGTAGAGGATATTCCAGTCCAAGATGCATTTCATCAGAATGATTGGTTTTATTAGCCTAATTCTAGTAAATGGTAATCAATTTTCCTTACTCAAGATAGTATTAATTCATTTTGCCTAATAGGGAATAGCTTGTCACGGTTAAGTGGTTCTTAATCAAGTATTAAATGTAAGTGAAAAATGAAACCTCTGGACTTTAAGCTAGGAAGCTGCCAAATCAGGGTTAATTAGGACAGGACTGAGAGTGTAATGGACTCTTCAATTTTTCTTTTTTTTTTTCCTCCCTATGGCATTCTTATGTTTTAATTGTTTGCAGAAGGTTCAGAAAGGCTGTTGAAAAAGGACATGCTCCTTAAGCACTGCACAAACAGACATGCACATACCAGGAGGTCCATATGTTTATGTCTTGCCCTCACAAACACCTCATTTACAAGCATCTGATCTCCTGTGGCTTGCAAGGACTGTGTAGACAGCTGAACGTTCATGATTCAGATCTCTATTCTCTCTAGGTTTTAAGATCTCTTTCTCCTGCTGCTCTCGTGCTGCTCTGAATGTAGGCACTTGGTTAGAGACAGCCTGCTGGGCTGTTGATCACCTTCATTATGACCTGGAAGAGCGGTTCTTTTATTTAGCTGTTTAAAATTGGGCCTTGAAATGAGTAGGTCCTGATAAATTATGCTTAGAGATAACTTATAATAATAATAATAGAAATGGATTGTTTTCTTTCTGTACACCTTAAATGTACCATTCCTGTTGCAATTAACGTTTTAACTGATGCTTTGCAAGGTGTTCTCTGCTTTGTGGCTATGGCTCAGCTGTGATGGCTGATATGGGATGTGGATGGATTTTTAGAGACCCTGCATAACCTGTTGGAAGTCTGGTCCTCTTCTCCAAGGCATGTGGGAGAGATACCAGTGACTTCAGGAGGGGCAACAGGTACTCCTGTAGCATTTGGCCAAAGGGTGGATGTCCTAGACTTGATCCAGTCCCCTCCGGACAATTTTCTATACCAAATCACTCCCTGGTCCTCAGGTTTATTTGTATTATTTTCCCCTGTTGTACTATACAGCACCTAAACTGCAAGTCAGACTGTTGCATAATGTTTTAAGGGCTCTGATAATTTACTTTTTCTTCCAAGACATCTAAGCTGAGCTGTGAGAATTTTCCATAAGGCAATTACTTAGCTGGTACTTAACTGTTTCTCCCAGGGGATCTCTATCTATCACAATGATTCTGTTAAGTCAAGAATAGGAAAATAAATTATTTTGCATTCCTTGCAATTCTCAGTCAACAACTTGATGTGATATCTGCCAGATGTTCTCTCTGTCTCTTGCTGTGTGTCTCAGCCCTGGACCCCTGCTCTGCCTACATCAGCCTGAACGAGCCCTGGAGGAACACAGATCATCAGATAAACGGCTCCCACGGCCAGCCGACATGTGACAGTCAAATTGATGGGGAGTGGTATCGCTTCACCGGCATGGCTGGCGATGCTATGCCTACCTTCTGCATCCCAGAGAACCACTGTGGCACCCATGCTCCCATCTGGCTGAATGGCAGCCACCCACGGGAGTCGGATGGCATTGTCCCACGCCAAGCCTGTGCCAGCTTCAATGGCAACTGCTGCCTTTGGAATACCACGATTGACGTCAAGGCATGCCCGGGCGGGTACTATGTGTACCACTTAACCAAGCCTAGTGTTTGTTTCCACGCGTACTGTGGGCGTAAGTAACTGCTGAGATCGCTTTTCTGCAACCCTTTCATCCCTGTGTGGCGGGAGGGACAGTGAGCATCCCTATACCTGGGAGAGGTAGTAGCTGGTTTCTGCCTTTCTCACCCAGAGGCAGGTCAGGCAGTAAAGCGCAGGCGGTGGCCTGTCTGTAAGAGATCAAATAGACCGTTTCACCTCAGTGAATTCTAGCCATTGCTCAGCTAGCGGAGATCTTCTGTAGCTGACCTGGCCGCAGTGATTTAATGCTCTCTGTGGGCCCTGTGGTTTGTCTTGGCATACTACCAAAGCCAAAATTTGCATCTCTTACAGTAATTAAACTAGATTGTTTCTCATCAGCTTCAGTGGTTCAGCTTTGCTAACGTGGGTTAGGTCTACAACTGATGGACTAGACGTAGGGCATGAAAGTGATGGTACAAATACTGCATTTTTGGTGCATGCTCGGTGGTTTGTGCTAACAGCATTCTTGTCGTGCCCTAGATTTTTATGATATCTGTGATGTAGTGGATTGCCAGGGCTCCTGCCTGGACACCAGTGACTGCACATGTTCCCCGGGGACAACACTGGGACCTGATGGACAAACATGTCTTGGTAAGGATGGAAATAATTTGTGACAATTACTGATGCTTTTTGTTCCATTTGTTTTGTTGCTTGCGTCTTAATCTGTTGTCTTACAAAGCAGTATGAAAAAGATAAAGTATCCTGAGAGGAGTTTTTTCCCCCCTTGCTGCCCAGATCAGGGTTTTTATTCTGTAAATGGTTCCTGATCTCTCCTGCAGGGTGAGATACAACATCCCATGCCCGAATACGTTCTGGTGCCCCTGGAGCTACTCATGTACTGAGCTAGATTTGCTTTCTGCATGGTCCGGTTGCTGAAGACGGCAGTTTCGCTGTCAGTAGCAGACTCTCTTTGCAAGTTCACGGTACGGCCTCGTTGGTATTCAGGAGCAGCTGTGCTGTCTGTCATTAGACATTTCCTCTCGCTCAGTTGAATGCCTCTTTCCTCCAAGAAGAGTTTCACTGGCTGGTGTAGGGCTGTGCATTAAGCTTCACCACGCTTCCTGCCCTTGGAGGGCATCATCCAGGGCCTGGGGTTTGAGGAGAGCCGAAGGATTGCAGGTCATAGGTCAGCCTCCGTGGTTCTGGGCAGCATGACAGGATGGCATTCGGGGGGATGGCACTTGGTGGCTGCCCTGGCAGAGACCAGCATGACAAAGAGGGAGGTGGAGGGCTGTGAGTGACAGCACAGCAGTCGATTTGGCTTCAAGGATTTGTGAGGGCATTCGCATGAACTTCTGAGGGGAGAACAGCTGTGTTTGTGTACATGGTGCTAGGGGGTGAGTTCCTGGTCTGTGAGGTCTTTAGGAAGATCACCTGTGGGACAATAAGGGGCCAGGAAGGCACAGGGCTGTTCGGGACCTGCACAGCCACACTGATGGACTGGAAGAGGTGATGTGGAGGAAGGAAGGGGTACTAATGTTTGGGAGAAGTGGGGTCTCCTGTTTGTCATCGAGGCTTGATTTGGTGTAGAAGTTGAGAGCAGAGTTGGTCCAGCAGGCTGCGTGGCAGACAAGTTCTTCCGTACAGACTATAGCTTGACAAAGCACGTGTGGGTGGTTTCTTTCTTCATAATCCTACCTCTGTGGGCATCCTGGTAGGGCCACTGTTGTTACAGTCTGTGGGGAGAGCAGCTTGTCCTTGCCGCAGATTTACACTTGCTCACACCGATTCTACAGAAAGGTTTTGCTTAAGCTGTTCCACATCTCTGCAGCGGAGTGGCTGACTTAGCGCTCTCAGTTAATTAAAAGCATCTATTGGCTGCTTCTCCTCCAAACTTCCAGTCACACAAATGCCCTTGACAAGCAGCAGCACTCGATAAATGTGTGGCGGGCTCACAGGAAAGGACTTCCTGGAGCAGGGAGGCGTGCAGCATTCCTGAGCCTGTCTGCATGTGCTGCAGCTGCCTTCATCCCCCCATGGCCAGGCTGTGCAGGAATTGTGCGCTGCTGCTTCCCTTCAAGATGACCAGATGGCACAACATCTCAGCTTTATTAATGACACTGGTTTAGCTGCTTCTAACTGCAGCCTCTCTTATTGTATTGTATCTTTCTAATTGCTTTCTGTTGTGCTGAGTAATTGTGTGACTGTGTATCTGAAAGCAAACATGCCAGCCTTCCAGCGACACCAGACAGATCTGTATCAGCCTTTCAGAGATGGAGAATATTCTTTCTTTCCCAGCTCACCCTGAGAGAGGGGCTGAAGATGCTGCAGCCATGCTAAACAGCTCTGTGTGTGAACCTTCCTGTGCTAGGCTGGCTTCTCTTCAGTACATTACATGCTTTAAATTCCAGAGTAGAACTGCTGATCTTAAGTTATATTTTCATTTGCAGGCTTACTTAGGGGTTAGATTAGGTCTTAGACTTTGTTGTGGATCCACGACTTGGTGCCTTGCCTTTGACAGCTTGAGTACCTGTATCTATGTTGGACTAAGCCACAGTTAAAAGGAGTTCAGCACTCTCCCAACCTGGTCTTGGGAAAACCAGTCTGTGTCCCAGAAGTGCTGTCACTGATGCAGAGAGCAGGGACAGATCTGCTGTACTGCAGAGTTTGGAGGACCAGCCAGGTGAATTGCTGAGTAACGGCCCTCGACCAAGCCAGGCTCTAGGACCTTCTGAAACAGCATCTCTTTGCCTTTGCCAGAGGCACTTTCTCTCTTCACCCGCTGCTTTTAAGCAGTTTTAGTTTTATTGTTAGAAGGGGAAGCATGTCTCAACAGAGAAATGTCTGTATATGTCTCCTTGACATGCTCCCTGCCTCACAAAGCAGGATACCAGCCATTATTTTGGCTAAAAATATTCAATTTGCATCCCTTGTGAAAGGAGGCAACACCACTAGCTGCAAGCTGTGGGTACTGTGTGTGTATGTGACCACTTATACTGAAAAGAGCTCATCTCTGACCTGTCTCTTAGATTGAAATTTTTCTTTTTTCTTGTTTTTAAGTTTATGACGTTTAGTAAATGGTAAATGGTAACATTTTAGTAAATGATGACTTTGCTGGAGCACCTCCCATACGAGGACAGGCTGAGAGAGTTGGGATTGTTCAGCCTGGAGAAGAGCAGGCTCTGAGGAGACCTTACAGTGACCTTCCAGTACCTGAAGGGGCTACGAGAAAGCTGAGGAGGGGCTGTTTACAAAGGCTTATGGTGATAGGACGAGGGGCAATGGGTATAAACTGGAGAGGGGCAGATTTAGATTGGACATAAGGAGGAATTTCTTCACTATGAGGGTGGTGAGGCCCTGTCCCAGGTTGCCCAGGGAAGCTGTGGCTGCCCCATCCCTGGAGGTGTTCCAGGCCAGGTTGGATGGGCCTCGGGCACCTGATCCAGTGGGAGGTGTCCCTGCCCATGGCAGGGGGGTTGGAACTAGATGATCTTTAAGATCCCTTTCAACCCAAAATATTCTATGATTCCACGATTCCAAGCTGTTTTGGTGAAATCCCATGCGAGCCTTGATTGATAACCCGAGCATTCTGGCCTGTCTAAGAGAGATCGTTGGTTTTGTGGCTCAGCAATAGCAATGACCGTCCCTTCCTCTCTGTTGGATTCACTTTTTGCACACAGAGATTAAATAAGGTTGAAGAATGAGAATCTTGGAGAACAAAGTACCTTTCAAAAAAAATAAAAGACAGACAGACATAGAGGAACTTTAGCCTTTAAACCAAGGAAAATTAAGAGGAGTTTCCAGAGCTTTACCGAGAGATTCAAAAGCGTCTGCAGTGCCTTTTCCCCAGTAAATGCACTCAGCATCCTGGAAGGCTCTAAATTAGAGCAGGATGCAGCCAGCACAGAAATGTGACACAGGCACTATTCATGGGTAAATTGCTTTAGATTATAAAAACACAGTCCAAGCCTGTTACAAGGTTATTCTGCAACCTTATCCAGAGTCCACTCCAGAAAGTGTGGGATGCTTTTTCTTCTGAGCTGGAAAGGAAGGTGCCAGAGCTCTGTGGAGGGCTGCAGGGGAACAGAGCAGAGCACAGGGTACTAAGGAGCTGAATCCTCTGCAAGTGTAGCTCAGAGCTGAATTCTTCATCTCATCTTTAGTACAGAGTGTCTAAGCAGTTAATGGTCGTGGTGGTGTGGGTGGCATCAGTGGCTGTGTTAGGTCTCACCGTGGTGAGTTGATGTTGCTGTTCTGCAAGAACACCTAAGCTTTCCAGGACAGGGCACAGCTGGAGCCGGGGCCAGAAGTCGAAATCATGACATTTCTCGTGACATAGTGTTCTTGGGGAAGCTTCATGGGATTCATTAAAATGTTTTTGTTTTGTTTCAGCTTTGTTTGTATGTTTACAGCTGCTTTTCATTCTTCTGTCTTTCTTTTGAAAAAAAGAGTTGAATCATTTAAAACTCCCGCACAATAGTGGACCACGTGTATCAGTAGCAGGTGTGATACAGAAATAGGTGGGGTGTATTGTTGCCTGATCCTGGTGTTCACCTAGTTTTACCATGCAGTAAAGTCACATTAACTTAATGTATATGTCTTTGTGAGTGGAACGGGGAATAATTTAGGATGAGAAGATAACAGAAAACATGAGCTCCCTCAGCATGTGGAATCAGGTTCGAAGTTTCCCAGTGGGACTGTGTCCATCTTCACTCTGAAATCATAGAATCATAGAATCCCTAGGGTGGAAAAGACCTTTGAGATCATCAAGCCTGTCCACTCCTAAACCCTGTCCCTAAGTACTTCATCTCCCCATCTTTTATTTTAACTCCTTGCCGGGATGGGGACTCAGCCACCTCCCTGGGCAGACGGTTCCAGTGCCCGAGAACCCTTTGGATGAAGAAATTTTTCCTGAAGTCCAGTCTGAAGCTCCCCTGACACAGCTTGAGGCCATTTCCTCTCATCTTCTCACCTTGGTCAAAGAGACCAACGGCCACCTCTCTACAACCTCCTTTCAGGGATTTATAGACAGCGATATGACTGCTGTATGCATGCTCTTTTACCCCCAGGCCTGCTTTGCTCCCGAGTTGGACACAGCACAGCAAAACACTCTGCTGCTGTCAGTAGACAGTGGTCCTTAGCATTTTACTCGTCTCTGCTGCCCTGATCCAGGTCGTGAGGCCTGGAAAGCCAGTCCTTGGTCTGACAAGCTCTCCTGTATAGCAGCCCCTTTTACCAGCTATGGGGCACCTTCTGACAGTGTGTGTTTTTGCAGATGAAAATGAATGTGAGCAGAACAATGGCGGCTGCAGCGAATTTTGTGTTAACCTGAAGAACTCCTACCGCTGTGAGTGTGGGATTGGGCGCACACTGGGACGTGATGGAAAAACCTGTGAAGGTGAGGTTTCAGCTGTCGCGATCTGCTGGAAATGACAGGAATCATTCCCTTTCCCTTGCAGCAGTAGTTCTCTGTTGGCTCCTTGCATCTGGGATTAAATGTCACTCATCACTTCTGTGCTTGCCAGTGGGGTTGTTACTAAAATATCCTGCTAATCAAGCAGAGAGGAGTCTCCTTGTTGCTCTCCCTGCCTTGTTCGTTTCTCTTAGGGTTTGCTTGTATTTGTCACCATGGAGAGAGAGGCAGCAGTGGGCAGCAGTGGAGCTGGAAGACTGCTTGTCCAGACAGAACTGGTTCTTGCTGGAGCTGCTGGTATTTTGCTCTGGAGATTTGTACAGTAGTCGTGCAGGGGCAGATCGGTTTTTCACAGCTAGCATTAGGTATGCGGTAGTGTCACGACTGTGAGAATCACTTAGCTGCCCAGGATAGAGATTGAGGAGTGGTGATACCAATCTGTAAAGAGAAGACGGATTTGAGATTAGGGCTGTATTCTGACTGTTTGCTTTTTGTGAGTAGTTAGTTGGGGGCTCTGCTGTGTGCAGCTGCTGCAGTTACTTCCTAGTGGTGGCACAGCCAAGATGAAAACCTTTGATGAGTTTAGACTGGTAGCTCAGCTCAGGGGCTTAAAGACCAAATTGTAGGTTTGATCTGCTGTGACTACCAATGTACAAACTTCTTAGAGCAGAAATAGGAAAATGCATTAAAAATTGATTTGTGCCTGAGGTTTTCTGTGGTTAGCTGAGAAGAGCACCGTGGCCCCTTGCGGGCAGAGCTGCCTGGGTGGGTGTTCACAGACACCGTCGGGTTTCAGACAAGAATAGCAGCTGCAGAGGTGCCTCAGTTTTGAGCTACTTGATTGCCAGAACTGACTGTATCTGCAGCCTGTGCACGGCCTTATATTAGCTGCTGTGTGGTAGACGTCTGTGGTGCAGAGAGAGGGATTGCCGTTGTATTTTTAGGCTGAACTCCACCCTTTCTTATGGTGCACTGATAGATGGCTCCAAGCTGCAGTCTTAGTCCCCGTTTTTCACCTCTAAGGTACCAAAGCATGTTTCATCTCACTTCTGTGACAAGCTCCTCTCTGCGCTCTGTTAAAGAAACATCACACATCCAGACAGGGACACTTCCCTGGGGAAGGCTGCTGTGCAGAATCCTCCTAAAGTACTTGTTGTGTGGGGCCAAAAGTGACCTGTGGTCTTTGTCCCTTCCACATCCAGCAGCTGTGTTGTCACCTAAAGTGGCAGGTTTTACTCTTGAGCACTGCACTCTTCTGACAGGGCTGGAATAGTCTGTGCTGGAAAACCCATTTGTTTCTGCTGTTCCTAAAGTTGGATTTTAGGGCTTTTGATGTATCATTTCATTTCCCCTTCTGATAGAAGGGTGATGCTTATCATGAGTTTAACACTGCTGCTGGAGATTTTTACCATCTTGTTAGTGAGTTTTATTTCTAAAGATGTGTCCTTGGCTTTGTGAGCCATTAGAGTACGTAATTGACTTGTGAGCCACCTCACGGCTGTTGCTAAAAAGAACAAATGCAAGAGATTTAGCTTGATTTTAGGAGCTGGTGAGGCTGAGTAGGGTTAAGAGTATCTCAAAATTTTCTGTATAGTTTTTTACCCATTGCTCTCGCAGATTGTTCAGGCTGTTGTTTTACATGCAAAGTGTAGGGTTGAGTATGGGATTTCCATTCTTTTCTTTACATTTCAGTGAAAACCACACAGTCATTTCTAATGGCAGGCTTAGAGAGAAATAGGTTTTATAGAATTAGAGGTTTTATAGAATCATAGAATCACTAGGTTGGAAGGGACCCACTGGGCCATTGAGTCCAACTGTTCCAATTCATCATTTATGATTTGTTTATATTCTATATGCTGTTGTTTTACTGAGAACGTCTAGCAGTAGTCATCCCAAAGGGTTAAAAATATCAAGCAGTGAAGTTTATTCTTTTTTTAAAGTCATGATACTCTGTTATTTTCTTTATAATAGAAAGCAAACAACGACTGGAAATGGTCTTACTTGCCTTAGATTTTCAGATCTTCAGAGGGTATTTGGGTGACCTTTCAGGCTCTTTTCTGCAGTTGTAGTGGCTAGGAATACATTTTACAGGAAAATTCCCATCCTCAGAGGATTGCCTTGCCTGAACAGAAAAGATGGAGGGAAAAACACGACAAATCCTCCAGTTAGCTGTGCTGCTCTCTCTCCTCTGCACTTTAGAATGGGGGAAAATTTGGAGAGGAAGCAACCTTACACCATGAACCCATGCCATTCTGTCCCTGTGATAATGAATGTCAGAGCAGCCAACATCTAAGCCTAAAACTCACGAACTAGAAAAATTCCTGCTAAACAAACTCCTGTGAGCAGAGTTTTATCCTTAGCTTACAGAGGGGATACAGGAATCACTGTGCCCACTTCCGTCCCCACTGGGAACCCCAGAGGCAAAGAATGCGTCGTCTCCTCTGTTGTGTTCTCTGATGAGAACAGGAGCTGCCGACCTGTGAGTCTGTCCCCCACAAGACAGCTTCCCTGCAAATCTCAGGGCTTTACTTCTGGTGATTACTGAGGGAGTGAGCAAAGTTCCACAAAAGCTCTCCCCACTCCCACCACGTCACTGACATGAGGTCCTGGAGCACATCCAGAGAAGAGCGATGAAGCCGGTGAAGGGGCTGGAGAACAGGTCTTATGAGGAGCGGCTGAGGGACCTGGGGTTGTTTAGCCTGGAGAAGAGGAGGCTGAGGGGAGACCTTATCGCTCTCTACAACTACCTGAAAGGAGGTTGCAGAGAGGTGGGTGTTGGTTTCTTCTCCCAAGTGATAGGTGATAGGACAAGAGGGAAGGGCTTCAAGCTATGTCAGGGGAAGTTTATATTGGGCATTAGGAAAAATTTCTTCACAGAAAGAGTTCTCAAGCACTGGAACGGCTGCCCAGGGAGGTGGTTGAGTCACTGTCCTTGGAGGCATTTAAAAGGTGGGTAGATGAGGTGCTTGGGGATAGGATTTAATAGGAGACAGGTACAGTTGGAGCTGATGATCTCAAAGGTCTGTTCCAACCTAGGGATTCTAGTTTTAAGGGTATTTCCCCCATCTCCCCCCACCTTTTTGAAGTAAGAAACAACATAGAAATGTGGTTTAAGAGGATGTCTCAGAAGTTAGAAAAGGCCAAGCTGATGATTGCCTGTTCAGCCTTCTTATGTGTGCCAGTTACAGCATGTGATTTAGCTTAGTAAGCTTTTTCACAGGATTCCTTGTTAACTTTATGGTGAAATGACAGTCTCAGGAAATTGTACAATGTAAAGTATGTTTCCATTACATTTTCTTGGAAGCAAGCTCTCGCCATGCTGTTGTTTTCAAGCTCTGTGTTGGTTACACTGTGTGTTCATCATCCAGGAGTATATGTGGGACCATATGCGTAGCAGCCACGCAGCTGCCAGAGGAGCAGAGTGTGCTGATTTTCCTTTCTCTTGCAGAAATTGAAGGCTGTCACAATAACAATGGAGGCTGCAGTCATACCTGTATTGAAGTGGAAGACAGATACCAATGTGAATGTCCGAGAGGACTTGTTCTGTCAGAAGACAATCACACTTGCCAAGGTAGGTCAACAAAATCTCCCCAGCAGCCTCTGTTCCTTGGAAGTCAGGATTATGTCCGAAGGAACTTTTATTCTTGGTTTTGTTGTGTTCTTTTAGTCTGTCCTTTCCAGTTTGGTTAATGGAGCTTTGTCATTAGTGACAGGTCATCAAAAACTGAGAGCCTAGAGGCACTGCTCTTTTTACCAGGCAGGAGAACAGAGACACAAGACCCAGCTGGGTGCCTCTTGCATCACAGGCAGTTTTGGCAGTGTTCACTTGCAATATTATATTGCTTGCTTCAGCTCTGTACGCCTTTGACAAATTTATGCTATTAGAACTGAAATTTTCCATGCTTCAAACCAGGCTTTTGTAATTTCAGCTAAAATGGTTCAGTCCCTTCCAAGAATGGGGCTAAAGAGAAAAGCCATTATTTGCCCAAGTATCTCTGTAACCATTCCAGTAAGCATCCCTATGTCTTGGAGTAGGACACTAGTTCTGATACGAGGTGTTTCCGCTGTCCCTTGGAAAAGTGCCCAGGATAGCATCTGAATATTGATGACTTGCTTCTGCTGCACAGAGGCACAGGCAATGTTATCCTTAGAAGAGCTTCCATCTCATCTTCACTCCATTCCTGTATGGAGGGAGTCCTTCTTTCTGACTCACTCGCACCTATGGCATGCACAAGAAAAAACATGTTCCCTGTTTTTTGTTGCAAGAGCTGAGTGAGATTGCCTTTGCAAATACATCCAGGCTCACAGAGGTCAGTTTGGCAGTGAATGCAGGGAGCAGGGAGAAGTTCCTGAGGGCACTGCAGAGCAGTGGGGCTGTAGCTCCTTGTGCAATGACTTCTTACAGTCCAGGACTTGCCCTTCGCGTAATCCCACAGCTGAAACCATGAGGTACTGAAAGGATCAAGAGATGTCTGCTATGGTCCTCTGCTGAAGGGACATTCAGTCAAAATGGCACGTTGAGGAGAGCTGTGTGGGCATGTGAAAGGCAGACAGAGGTAGTGCTCTCTGGTGGGCGACATCTGACTTGCCTGGCCACTTCTCAGCCATGTCAGGCTCAGCATGAAGCTGGAGATGGTGCACTGCTGCCCTGGTGGAAACAGACCTCATAGTTCTCTACTTATGTTCTGCCTCGGTGGGCCCATGAGGAACCTGTGTGGTGGCTTTCAGACATTTGCTAATGGGCTGGGCTCAGGCTGTAGCCAGGACAGGATCTAAAATGCAGTAAAAGGGAGCCTGTCATGGGTTAATTCACTTGAGCTTTAGATCATACCAATGAGCTGGTGTTACCTGATGTGTTTAGAATCTTCCCTACTTTGATGTGTTACAAAGTGCCCCGACACCCCTTAGAGGAACTGGTTCAGACTGTGCGGTAGCCAACCAGGCAGGTATGCCTTGTAGAGGAAGTTGGATTTGTTCTGCTTAATGAAATTTCTGCTTTTTAAGCTTTATAGAAATGCAGGGCACTGTTTTCAGGGGTAAGCACCAACCACATGAGGTTCAGTAGTGCCTACTGCTCCAGCAGAGTCAGGTGAGGAGGCAGAGATGGGGATTTCCAAGAGCTGTGATTATACTTTCTGGTTGAAGGTCTGATTGATGGAAAAAGAAAAGAGCAGTGTTCTTCAATCGTGGCTCCCTGAAGCAACTCCAGCAGGGTTAGAAGGCCGTGCATTTCCCAGCCAGTGTTTCTCCTTCTTCTGAGGCTGCTAATGAGACCAGCAGCGCTGCTGGGTGCCAAGCTGGGGCATGGGATACGGCACCTCGTACAGCGAGATTGCTTATTCTTTTGCATTTCATGAATTTATGTCCCCACTCAGTGGTCTGCAATTCTGAACAGGTACGACAGAATATATCTGGAACTGTAACACACAGTTTTTTTTATGGCATCTAATCAGATTTATAGTGGTACAGTTGACAGTGCAGGGCAGGCAGTTGGATCTGCAGTCTCTCAACCCTCCCCTGCACTGTCTGTACATTCTGAACAAATATCTTCCACAGAAGTCTCAGCCTTGGCTACAATTTTGCCTGCAAAACTTTTGCAGACCACCCTAGTATCCCTCCTTTTTCTGAAGTCTGATGGTGAAATGCTTTTCTCCCCTTTCCTGTGCTCAAGCCTTATGTACAGCTAAGAAGGGTAGAATGCTGTAGCTTATTTGTGTTTGTAGAGGTGACTCAGGGCTCCCCAGCACGAGAGAGCCTGTTCTACCGAGGAGTCTGTGCAAAAGGATAACCCATGCCCCAAGCAGCTGTACTTTGAAGGAGCACGGAGAAGCCATAGGCTGGACGGGGAACATTGACGTCAACACGACAGCAAAATGAGTGTTGGAGTTACCACAGAAGCTTCCCACCAAGGTCAGGGTACTTGCAGGCATTGGTACAGAATTTAAAGTGGTAATGAGGAGGCTTTCCTGGGAGCTCTGTGGTGTATGAAGATGGAGAACCGAAACATTTGGCAAAGACTGGGTGAGGCAATGGGGAGCCTCCCAGGCTGGGGTGAGTACCGGGCAGGGATGCAAGAGGTGGATGTTGACAGCAAGTCAGGAGAGTGCAGCTCTCTTAACAGATGCAAGAAGCTGTGAATAAAAGAGGATTGCTTGGCACTCAGGGTAACTCTTTTCTGCTGGGCATCTCAGTGTTGCCAGTCCGGACCATATCGCTTGCCCTAGAATAAGATATCTGCACATAGTCATGGCTGCCTCGCTCGCTGCTTTCCAGCTCCCCTGACGATGTGGTTACTGGCGGTCTGTCTTGGGGGACCTGGGCCTACTTGGAGCAGAATCTCACTGATGCATGCAGCCTGTCTGCTCGCAGCACCACTGTGGAATCGGTAGAACTGAAACACTGTTCTCAGTGTACTCTCCTGTGTACAAACATCTCAGCTGGTTTGAATTGCCTTACCAGTTACTCTGCGGTAGTTAGGATGAAGAGTTTCCCAGAGTGTTTTCCCAAATAGTGCTGAGATGGCTTGAATCAAAAGTGAATCTGCTCACAGGTTTCATTCACTTATTTCTTCTGTGCCGAGGTGCTGGGGTGCACAGAGATGGCTCCTGCAGTGCCAGAGCAGAGGTTCAGTGGGTGTCTTCTCTTTCTTCCCCTTTGGGCCAAAGACATTTAGAAACAGAGATAGCCTGAACCAAATCAGCCCTGTACTTTGGATAATTGCAGGTGAGATCCAAACTGTCTTACCCTGAATTACATCTGTATAAAAGCATTACATTTTCGTATTCATCAAGGAGTCACTAGAACAGTGAAGCTTTAAATCCAAGTTGAGCCCAACAGTTCTCCAAAGGATATTCATCTCTGCGTTGCACTGTGTTCTCCAACTCCCTTTGTCTCTTTGCGAGCTTTGCCATTTGACATGCTTGATTATTCCCACTTGCCTTCTACTGTGGATGGAAGAAAAGTTAAGGTGATTCTTAGTTCTTTAATTTTCTGTTCTAACCTAGCAATGAGAGAGCATTGCTTTGGGCACACTGTATATATTTCAGCATATCACCTTGAAAAGATCAACTTTTAATAAAAAATACTCCCTGCAGATACACAGTAACTGTTACAAATACCTTAGCTGGGACATGAGGAGCTAAAAGCTTTTTTAAGGGAGCTAACAGTGATGTTTTCTCAGTGTGCTTTGTATTCAAGGTGCAGAGTCCTGGATTGCATAATAAACTTGATTGAAATTAAGGGAAGGGAGATCATATGAATATCAAGGATTGGGACTGTAAATAATTTTAGAAAAAGGTTGGGGAGCTAGAATATTTGCAAGAAGTTTGTAATGTGCTTTTAAAATATGATAAATGGAAATTCTGCACGGGTTTTGTTTTTCTGGCTGAGAAGAGACTAGAATGTATGCACCGGTGCGCTTGTCCTGTGCCTGACTGAATGGATCTGTATACACCTAAGGAATAGCAATTACTTTTTTATTGAAGTTTATTCCCTCTTCTTTCCTTTTTTTACATTTTGCCCAATCTCTGTGTTTTCTCCACTTCTTATGTAATGGAATTTTAATTTTAAAAAGTTGACATGGAGATCTGTATTAAAATTCAAAGGTTGGATGGAGGTGGAATGAGTGAGCGGATTTGGCTTGTTTGTCAGAGTTGGGTTTATTGCTTATTAAAATATTATTATGGCATTTTGAGGTACTTCCATTTTAGCTCAGCATCTATATGGAATTACTTTGCCTTGTTTTGACATGTCCTGGGTTTAATACAAAATCTGAGAAAGGCTCTTAAAAAATGACTTTGCTTGGGGCCGTTGTGAATTTGATATCCGTATCTGGGAAATGTTCTTCCAAGGACATAGCAGTGCAAGAGATACCAATCAAACTTGAGCAGAAAATTAAGTACAGCTGGAAACACTGCATCGCTGGGTTCCTGAGGCAACTGCAGTGGTCATCTTTGTTGTCTTTTGTGGCATTGCTACGCAAGGAGAATTTGGGGCAGTGGTAGCTCGGGAAGTTGGTGTATGTAGATGGGAATGTGAGATAGGTAGGTAGATGACTGTGGTTAGGTAGTATCATAAACATAACATACCGTTGCCCTTTTTTGCTTTAATAGTAGTTGGTGTAGCCCTTCCCCACCTCCCTGACACTGATACTCCCCAATAGTTTTGTAGTGCACACTGTTACTCTGGGGACTTTTCTTGTAGTTCCAGTGCTATGCAAGTCCAGCTCTATTGATGTGAGCATCCCGAAGGACCTGGTTGGAGGCCTGGACCTCTCCCTCATCAACACTTCCTGCAAAGGAGTATCCAATGGCACTCACGTCAACATCCATTTCTCCTTGAAGTCCTGCGGCACTGTTGTAGATGTATGTATGCATACATCGTGTATGTATGTTGTAGATGTATGTACACCTGTTGCTGCCCTGTCTCTTGGGATCTCTCAGATTTGCCTGTGGCTTACTTGGGGAATAAAGTTGATTTAGCTGTACCATCAAAGCAGTTTCCTGTGTTGCCATGCAGCTTGCCTCAGAATAGACCTGGGGTGGCATCGCAAAGCAGGAGAGCTTGTTCCGTCTCCTCTCCAGTGGCCTGCATCTATCAGCATGGGTACTGCTTTAGCTCATCCTGCGCTTCACAGAGGCAGCTTCACCATCATTCCAGTGCAGAAAGCTCAAGTGGTGTCACTCTTTACCCTCCTGTTGAGACAGAATCTGGTCCCCAATAATGTTTCAAGGGTAATGCTGGCAACTGGTTAGAAACCAGCATGTTCATCTAAGTAGATGCAATTGGATAGCAATTGGAAACAGATTCCTCTGCTTCATGCAGCAGTACAGCACATTAAAGTTGACAGCAAATTAATCATAGAATCATAGAATCCCTCGGTTGGAAAAGACCTTTGAGGTCATCAAGTCCAACTATACCTGTCTACTGATAAACCCTATCCCTAAGCACTTCATATCCCTGTCTTTTAAACACCTCCCTGGGCAGCCATTCTGGTGCTTGATAGACCTTTCAGTGAAGAAGTTTTTGATAGAGCCATTAGGTCATAGGTAAGGATGAACATCATTCTGGTTGCAGCATATCAATTCACAAGCTGTACTTTCAGTGACTAGTTAATGTCTGAGTTTCCTCAACAAGGTAAACTCAGCTGCTAATCTGAACTCTGAGAGGTTTTTCCTTGAACTCCTTTCTTTGCTGCAGGTAATAAATGATAAAATAATTGCTACCAATCTGGTGACTGGCTTGCCAAAGCAGACTCCGGGAAGCAATGGGGACATCATTGTCCGCACCAGCAAGCTGCTGATCCCAGTGACCTGTGAATTCCCACGCCGGTACACCATCTCTGAGGGTTATGTGCCCAACCTCAAGAACTCACCCTTGGAAATCATGAGCCGCAACCAGGGCATCTTTCCCTTCACTCTTGAGATCTTCAAAGACAAAGACTTTGATGAACCCTACAGAGGTGCAATTCCCACCCTCAAGCTTCGGGACTCTCTGTACTTTGGGATTGAACCCTTGGTACATGTAAATGGACTAGAGACACTGGTAGAGAGCTGCTTTGCTACTCCCACCTCAAAAATTGATGAGATCCTGAAGTACTACCTGATTCAAGATGGGTAAGTTCACTGTTCT
The DNA here is from genome assembly GCF_017976375.1 of Cuculus canorus. NCBI lineage: Eukaryota > Metazoa > Chordata > Aves > Cuculiformes > Cuculidae > Cuculus > Cuculus canorus. The sequence continues at coordinate 35,751,925 of NC_071407.1, forward strand.
CTCTGTTGCTGGCTTTTAGACGGGAATTGGTAGTGGGGCTAAGTTGCATTGCCTGTGTGGTGCAGGGAATGCCGTCACTTCTCCACAACAATCTGTCAGCTGTGTTCCTGGCAATCCCCAGCAGCTGGGCCATCAAGCTGGAACTCTGTCCCATCAAAAGTGATGGGAGAAACAGTGGGAGGCAGCTTTTATGGGACTTATTTCCCTGTAACTAGTCTTGTGGATAATTGAGTTGGCTCTCATAGGATAGATATCCTTCCTGATATTGTCCTGCCAGCCTGCAGAGTGCCAAACCAATCGGCACAACCCCCTGAAGGCTGTGTGCCACTGCCACACAGCCACCACAGCAGTTGGAGCAAGTTTCTCAATTTTCCCATAATGGCTTTATCATAGCATGAGCTGGAAGACTCCAAGGCTGGTCCTGGTTGGGGCTTCAAGAGCTCCCCTTGCATTGCTCTCTCTCTAATGCCTGTCTATGCAGTAAGCTCATGGTCCCTCAGTTTGGGACCTTGGGTTTAGTGAATTATTTTCCACAATACGCTAGTGAAAAATGTTTGGGTTTGGTAAATTTTCCAGATACGCTAGTACACTCAGAGTGGATCTGTGAGTTCCCTATAATGGGTTGGTGTCAGAGGTTTGGGGAGCACTGCTGAGGGCTCTGCTATGGCTCCTACATTCTGCCGCGCCCTGTTTTCAGATCCTTCTTTGGATGCTAATAGGAGATTGCCATTGTGCAACATTGCTGTGGGGTGTTTGCATCCAGCAGTGCCTAACCAGACAGTGCTGTGGAAATGTCAGAGTGAGGAACCAGTCTGCTATCATCTAGTGAGGAAAGCCCAGACACAGTACTATCTAAGACACTCCCAAGTATCACAGGCCAACAGTCAAGGGGCTGTGTTCTGCCTTCAGACCATCTAATGAGGACAAAAGTTACTTCCTCAGCTGCCAGGCTAAATCATCCACCGTTACAGCTGGTAAGGACAAGTCCTGTGTGACTGTCTTGTAGCAAGAGGGTTCTGAGTACAGTACACAAAAATACTGGTTTTATTTCTATCCGACGAAGGTTCCAGCTTTAGCTTGCTTTCTCTCCATCCTAGGCTGCAGTTTTTTTCTGCCTGAAATTTCTGGGGTTTATAAGCAGATTTGTAATGAAAGGATTGATTTATTGACCCCCTAGCTTGGCTTTTCCTGTGGACCTTTCACATTCCTTCACTTCCCACCATGAGTGAAAATGATGGGATTCAAAACAGTGGCCAAACCCTGAGCTGAATAGGAGAGGGGTAAGGCAGAAAAATGTCATCTCTTGAATTTGCTGCACTTTGAGGGTTTATGACACCAGTAGCCCCTTTGGTATAGTTATCCTGCAGAGGGCATTCAAACATTAGCATCAAAAATCGGGCTGAAGCCTCATCCCGCTTGCTCTCCAGCCACCACTGCAGGCCTCAGCGTCACCAGACATGCCAGCCCTCCTCTGCTGTGCTGTATTTCAACAGAACTGCTCACTTAGGCCCAGTGCTATGGAGCTATCTGGAGTTCTTTGGCTCTCTGTGTGCTTGCAGCAATTAAAAAGTAAAATTAGCTGCTGATTTGTCCCTGCTCCAAACAGTTCTGTAATAACCCAGTTTCCTTCCATCAACCCAGCCCCAAAAGCCCAAGGCAATAAAGTTGGGATTTTTAATCAGTTCGATTATGTAAGATCAGACCTGCAGGAGTTAACTGCAGCTTCCAAAGGGAAACAGCATTTAAATTTGAGGTGCTATACTGTAGAGTGAGGGATGGGAAAAATCCTTCTGCTGCTTTCTTTCATATTACTTCCCTCTCATCTCCACCTGGCAAGCGGTGAGACCCCTCAACCCTCTCTCTGTGCTGATGTGACCTCACTGGAAATCAGGATTTTCCCAGATCCCTCCCTGCCTTCTCTAACCTGGGCAGCCAGCCCCGAAGCAGCTCTCCTGCTTCTGATCTTGTTCTTCCTCTTTCTTCAAACAAAAGTAAATAAAAGTCATTGACTGATTGCACAGACAATAAACATTGCAGCTCTCTGGGGCTTCTGGGGCAAGGTCATGTCACTGAGGGCAATCTCTTGTGATCTGGAGCTGCGATTTCTCTGAGCATGATGTGGTTAAGGTAGTTCCATTGCAAGGCTTGTCTTGTTACACCTCAAGCTACCCCTTGTTTGCAGGGTGAGGTGGTGCATTTTATCCTCCGAGCCTTTCCACCTTTTGGCTCCCCGGTAAGAGGGGCAAAGCGCACCTCCCATGGCACAGCCACTCTCAGCTCGCCTAACCTGAGCACACTATGCACAGAAAAGTGTTAATTTCTCTGTATCCTGACCAGTGTCACTCATTTTCCTTCCATACCTGTGCTCCCTGCCCCTTCTCACCTCTCCAAGGTGCGAAGCAGGGTCTAAGGATTTCATAGGAGGGTGGGATGTGGTGTGGCCCCCCCCCACAATGCACATTGCTTGATTTTCTGACTCTGGAGGTTTCTGAGCTCTTTTTGTCATGCCACAATGCATTTGTTAGAGCACTCTGTAAGGCACTTGTAGGGGTCCTATTTATCCGTGGGTCCTCCTCAGTTTTCCTTCTTCCTAGCCCCAAAACAGTTAGTTTTCTCCACTGGTGTGGAGAACCTTTGGCAAATCTGGGACTTATGATTCAGTTTGAGCCAGTGTCCAAGCATCATCACAGTTTATATGCCTATAAGTTGACTTTATAGTTCCAAAGCTTGGCCATCCACTTATGAAAAGTCTTTAGCTGTCATTCTTTAAAATCTGATGCCTTCAGGAATGCTACTTTTGAAAGCAATTCTGTCCTAAATGCCTTAGTAACATCTAGTGTTTGGCCTCAAGGGGGAGGAATCTATGTCAGTTTTTCCAGACGCACAGTGTTAATTTATCAGCTCCTCTCGGATGAGTTTTTATATTTGCCTCTCAGGTAAGTTAACTCAAAAAGTGCTGCAGACAGGGATCCCCTTCAGACTGTGACCTCCACTGGCTGAGAAAAGCTACAGAAATACTGTACGTGATGATGCAAATAATGGTAGGATCAGAGCAGTGCTTAGCACTCGCGTGAACGTGCTGAAGGTAGCGGAAGGGTGATTCTGGGAGGGATTGCAGTAGGGTGCCGCCTATGGAGCCTCGTCAGCCAAACAGTGCAGAGATTTCCAAATACATGTTCTGGTGAAAGCAGAGCTACATATAGACGTGGAGTTTGCTGCAGTTTGATAACCGGATGTATGAAATGTCAGCATTTCTGATAATGCCTGACATATTTCTGTTGTGAAGAAGGATGCTGTATTTTGGTGCAAGAGCAGAACTTCAGCTGTCACACGGGTTCCTCTTGCCTCTTCCACCACCATTCTTTTTTATTCTTTTAATGACTTGCAAAGGCCACGTTTCTGGAATTAACTTGCCCAAAAGGACAAGCTGCATTGTAGTGCAATATAATAGCAGCCCCTGGGCCTCTCAGAACGCCTAAGGCTTACAACAGGCAGCAGGAATTATCAAATCACCATAACTTTTTGTCTTGCTGTTTCCCCGTCAAACTTTAAATGGGCTGTAACACTTCATAAACAGACTGAGCCTGAAATTTTACTTTTTATGAAAGCAGTGAATTTTCTTGCAATTCTATGACCTCTCATGTGACCGTACAGTGCTAGCGGTGAAGAAATTGAAATTATGAATTTAAGTGTAGTGAATTTGAGCTGTCTGACCAAGTGCAGCAGGAAGAAAAATGTGAATGATGTAAAGGAAAATAGATCTGGATTTTTGTGGTTTTCATAATCTGTGATATTTTAGTCATGTGGGTGATGGCTTCTTCATTTTGAGCATGATACATGTGCATATATATGCGTATAAAGAAAGCACATCATCCATTGTATGCATTCTAACAGTTCTGTTGATCACTGCAGACTGTTGCATGGGAAGGTGAGATGAGGACAGATGTGCCTGCAGCTCTCTGGCAGTCCCTCTGCCAAGGGGACTGGACCACGTCCTGCCAGCTCTCTGCTGCTGAGCTATTCTTTGCCTGGAGATGCTATTATCATCACTAGTTTTCCCCATCATTCCTGAATTTTCTCCTGTGGCCAAAGAGGAAGTAACATGGAATGTAGTTTAGCTTGAGAGAGCCAAGCCCTCCTCTCCCTTCTCTTGCTGTATAGACTGGGATGTTGGGGTTTTTTTTCTTTTTTCCATTTCTGGGAAACCCATTAATGCCTCTCTCCCTCTGCTTTCCTCAGCTGTGTTTCTGATGATTCAGTGAAACAGTACACGTCAAAGGACCATCTTGCCAAGCATTTCCAGGTTCCTGTTTTCAAGTTTGTGGGCAAAGACAACAAGGTAAGCTCAAAACCCACCTCTTAGATACTGCATCAGCTCTGATTTGACCGAGGAGTCTCAGCACAGCGTTGGCTGCATTAGTGTGTGAAGGGGAGGGATGGCTGTCCTGAGGCAGATGCTGCTGTTCCTGTCCAGCATTTATGTTTTTCAGGAGCCTGACACAGATGTTTTAGGAGATGGTGATGAAAACAACTGAAATTAAATAAAATATGAAGGATAGCTGTGGCAGATCAGTGCCATAGCAGGTTAGAATCATTTTTTTTCCAGGGTAGTCTAAAGGGACCGTTGTATGCTGGGTGAGAAAACTATTCCGTTTCCAGTCACCAAACAGAAATCTGGGGAGTTAGGCACATTACACAATGTCCTATGCTTTAAACAAGACAGTCTACAGTTTTCCATCTCTTCAACCTTAGATCTTCTCTAGCTCTTGGGAGTACAGATGCCAGGTTTCCAGTTTGATTGAATGCGAAAGTAGGCACTCCAGACTGGTGGCACTCTGTGGCAGAAGCTTTGTGGTGGGAGGACAGTTGAGAGATAATGCCATTTTTGTAATGCAAATAGCTTTTCTTTACTGTGCAAGAAGAAATCAGGTCTTTCCATCACTATTACTATGCTCAACCAGCACTGCTTGCTGCAAAAGACATAAAGATGCCTCTTCAGTTCCTGGAGAGCCTCAGTAGGGTTAAAACGAATGAGATTATAAAATTCAGAAATTTTGCTTGGCCATCTGATTGCCAATGTTGCCTCCAATGTGCATCCTCCTGGCCTGTGCAATGGATTTTGCTTCAAACCTCACCTTTGACCAAATGTTCACAAATATTTGCTTCCTTAATTCCTGCTTGCAGAGATCTTGCTTACTTTCCTTGTCATTAAGAGGGCAGAGAGCAGCAGTCCTGTTGCTGTCTGCCTTTGCTGTGCAAAAAGAAAATGCATCTGTCTCCCCTCAACTACCAGACTTAGCCCCTCATCAACCTGTGTTTTCCTCCTTTGCCCCTTGGTCTTCTAGCTTTATGTTTTCTCAGCTCATGACAAATTCCCTTGAACATTTTTATCAACCCATCTCCTTCGTGTGTTCCTGGCTTTCTTCCCACCATGCAGCTCCTACTGGTCCATGTGAGCTCTTCCAAACTTATCCTGGCATTTTCATCCCTTCCTCTGGAGGATCACTTCATGCCTTCCTATTCTCTGTCTTTGCTAACAGACAGATGCTGTGCTTTGACATCGCAGCCAGGCACTCTGGAAAACATACCGTCTCCTGGGCACAGGAGGAAAGGGATGGAGTGGTTAGTTTGGCTGTGGATGGCCACAGTGGATGTGGACCACTGTGGTGGGGATAGAAATGGCTGTATCATGAGAATGGTGTTGCTCGTGCTCTCCGAGAGCTGGCAGCACTGCCAGTCTGATTCCCTGGGCTGCGCATTGACTTGACCTGCTGTCTCACCACCTTTCAGGAGGTGTTCTTGCACTGCCGCATCCTCGTGTGTGGGGCACTGGACGAGAGCTCTCGCTGTGCCCAGGGCTGTCAGAGACGGGTGCGCAGGTCGGCTGCAATGGAGAAGGAGGAGGAGGAATCTGGTCATGTGGCAAACCACATCCTGACAGGTGGCCCCATCAGAATCGAGTTGGATGACTAACACCCACCCACTGGAACAGCATCTCTGCCTGAGACCAACATTCCCTATCAATGTCTTCTTTCAGGGTGTTGGAGAAACAAGAGGTGTTTGGTAAAGCCCCACTTGAGCCTCAGGGCTTGTTTCCCTAACCGTGTGGTGATATTTGTGCAGGATGTTGGGCACATGAGGCAGCCCTCAGAGTGTGACCCAGACTGCGGAACATTCATTTTACCTGTGTTTCTTCCCAAGGCCCCACTGATTTGCAAGCCTGAAGCATCATCCGACATTGTATTTCCTTACATCTGCCTGCAGGCTCTATAGGACTGTGTGTCCTTGACTAAGCAAATGTTATTCAAGCCCTTCTTTCATCAGAAAATACAAATGGTATGAACATGCTCGCTATGCAGTTCTGTGAATGATGCTGAAGCTTTCGGATGTGCTGAGATTTTGAATGACTGTTAATAAAAAAGAGCATCAAAATATGTATCTTGTAATGTGTAAGTACCTTAGAGCTATAAAACAGCTGTCATTAAAGGCAGCTAAAGCTCAAGTCCATCATAGGCACATTTAAATGTTATTTTTAAACAGTAAAATGTATTTAATAAAACTTGACTTTTTTTAGTGTCTTTTGATAATTGCATGCAGCTTAACAGTGTTCCCTCTTGTATTTAGTGTATCGTTATTTTTCTCCTTGCTTTTCCACCTCCAGAAGTGTGACCTTTGTAAGTGCTGTAGTGCCTTGATTGTAAGAGAAAGACCATTAAACATCTGTAAACACCTCCCAAAAGTGTGCTGCTACCAAGTCTTTTTTCAAAAGTTGAAATGCATTATCCTGGTTTAGAGAGGCTGTGGCTCTAACAAAGGGGTTAAAGGAGCACACATTAGGAGTTTATAGCAATCTGTCCTGTGGGCAGTTCTTGGGACGGGGCTGTCCCCAGTGAGCCTGGTGACAGGAGATGTGGCAGCTGTGTTGAGTGGCTGTCTGCGTTTGCAGTCCCTGGTGGGTGAGCGCTGGCTGGAGACACAAGTGCTGGTGACAGTGGCTGCATTGAGCTTGTCAGGAATCCACTTGGGCTGTCAAACTTCTTCCAAAGAAAATATAATGCATGATCAGCTCCGGCTCCTCTGGGCTTCATTCAGGAGCAGGAGCACTGTGTGGTGACAGATTGGAAGTGCAGGGTGAAGGGAAGGAGGCACAGTGAGTGGTGAAGGACACTGGAGGAGAGGCAGGGCTGGAGGATGGTACAAGAAGGATCCATCTCTGCCACTGGTTTTGGCACTGCAGTGGGTTTGTGAGGTTTTCTGCAAGAAGTTCCACAGTGTGAAGCTCTGTCCTGGGGTTTGGAGGTGTGCTAGAACCCCCACCCAGCCTGCATTGCCCAATTTCTACTTCAGTTGGAAGCAGCCAAATTGCTGCCAAGGCCAAAATTTGTTGCTGTACTCAAATGGATGGGGAGTCCGTTTGGAAGGGAGCCACAAATCACTTCAGCAATATTCCATTTCACAGATTTATTTCTCCTGGTGAGTGAGATTCCAGTGAGGGACAGGTGTTTGACAGATTGGGATTTTAATGATTTTTCTAAATGGCTCCATGGCTGCTTTTCCAGTTTGGGAATATGTGTGCATGTGTGAGAGGATAAATGAAAATGTTTCTATGATGATAAGTAGGTATAAGTGGAAAGATACTTTCCATGTGTTATCTAATGGTACGTGAAAGATTAGGAAATGAAAAAGCCTCCTCCTTGTGTTGCTGTATGTCTCCTGCTTCTGCTGATTCATGGCTACACTAAGACCGCTTGGGCAATTTCTTGCTGTCACTTCTTTGTTCAGGCAGCCCCTGCTAAATATACTTGTTTTGATAAACAAGAACTGGGAAATGAAATTAATTAGCTGGTGCCTCCCAGAGAGGCAACTGGTGTGTTTTGTTGGTGTGAAAGGGACATGGGAGGATTGGTGGATGGAGAGGCTCATTTCCTGACTTCTTTCAGTTGTTGTGGACATTATTTGGGTCTTCCTGACAAAGTCCTACGAAGGAGCCTTTCTGCTGTGCAGGATTTTAGTTATATAATCTGGGAGAGCAAGGAGGAGGGCTCTTTGCTGCGCTGTGTGGCTGTGTGAATCGAGTAGTCTGCAAAGATGTTGCGTTTGCCCTGCCAGCAGGATAGAAAGTCTGCTGTCTGCCACTGCCGTATGTCCATACCTCCTCTGATGTAGAGGGGATGGCTCCTAGGCACAAATGAAACCATTTTTCAAAGTCTTTTAGTGCTCCCCAGTTTTGACCTCTTCCTTCCATCTGTCTTCTTTTTCAGCATTGCAGCCTGGACATGAAATCAAAAGGCCAAACTCATCTGAGAGCCAAGGGGTTTGTTTGTTTAATTTAATCGGCCACGCCACAGAGTGGAAGCTACATGTGCTGCCTGAGCAGGCACTGCATGTGTGAGACGGCACTGTGCTTGACGAGTGCTCCCAAGAGTCCAACCAGCACTGCCAGCCGTAGTTCTGGGCTGCTTTGCGCTTGGTGTTCTGGCTGGTGCCACTTCATTCTCTCTTAGGATGTAAAGTGAATGTTTGAATGTTGGATGTCCAGGAGTAAACACCTACTACCTGATGTCCTAGCCCCTGCTTTTGTGTCCTCAGCAGAGACACAGAGATTGCTGTCTGGGGAACTGTTACTAGGAAGAGGACACACTGGCCAAACGTGTTGAACATCAGCAAGAGCTGCAAATAATCCTGCCAATACACAGGAAGCCATTGGGTGAGCACAGTGTCTGCTTCCTGTTCAGAGCAGGGTGAAGAGGAAGATGACCCAGGGTTTGTGCAGTGACGTGCCAAGTCCCATGATCAGCAGCTGTACACCACCGAGTGGCAGGAGCAGCACAGAGGGGAAGCAGCTTTTGGTTGGGATGCAGACGTTTTTCTCTAGTTCATACGTTGCTTTTCTCCTATGCAGGATTATGTGCTGGTTTCTTGAGAAACTGCCACCACTTGAAGGTTAAAAAATTTCCTTTTAGAACTGCTCATGGGTTTTTTTCGGAATGCCACAGCTGAGCTTTGTAGTGGATATTCAGTAGCTGCCCCACCTGCAGCAGTCTGCAGTGTTTGGAGATGAACGGTGGACTGAAAGGGTGAAGAAATTATGATTTATGTTAGTGGTGTCTCCAAAACGTCAGTGTGTGGATAGAGAGATTTTGTTCAGAACCCTTCGGTTTCTCCAGTGTATATCACCTGTCATCAGTTGCTTGGCCTGGCATTAACCTGATGCTGCCTGAAATATAAAATGCTTTAAGATATTTGCCAACAAGTTGGCTGTTGAGCGTAGACAAGATAAATTTTCTTTTTTTTTTTTCAGTTTTACCTTTTAATCGTAAGAGTATGCTTACATTTAAAACCAGCAACAGGCACCATTTCACCAACAAAACAGAAAGTTTAGCAAATGTCTGGAACAAGGAATACTTCCTTCCCATCCCTAGCCAAAACCACATGTTTCTTAGCCAGCTGATCAGACTGCCTGTCCAGCCTCATGCTCTCTGATAGACGCACACTGCAATGAACCTTGGCAATGCAGCATTCGTGCAGTGGTGTTAACACAGCTAGGAATGGACATTGCGGCATCTAATAGGTGTAAATTAAGGTTCTCCTTAACAGAAAACAGCCCAGTACCCCTCATGCTGTCACTTAATTTTCCTGGCATTAATACCAGTGTGGTCTCGTTTCAATCTGTTTAGGGCAATGAATATCTCATTGCTGTTCACCGTAAAACAATGACTAGCAAGTACAAGAATGTGGGGCTTAAATACTTTATAGCTCCATGCATGCATTAATACACAAACACAAACTTCCATTCTTGTCAAATCGCCCTGCTGCAGCTCTAACTTTTCTCTGGCAGATGGAGGAACATAACCATAAATATGTTTGCAGATGATGCTAAAGTATTGATGTGGCATGGCGCACACAGCCAGTAGCAACTTCTTTTCAACGAGAAACACAGATGAAAGCTGTCTGCAAATGTTACATGTTGGTGAAATTCCATGTATCACTTACATCCTAATTTTGCATGCAATAAAGGCTCTCAATAGCAGATGGAAGTATTAACCACGTTGTAGGAAGAATGCCGTCTAGGGTGGCTGATCTCCCCAGCTGGCAGTGTCTCTGCCTCATGGAGGCATCACGTAAACCCTGCCACCCGACAAATAAGCCTCCAGGATTTTTAATATCTCCTCCAAAAGGCAAGTGTGAGCCTCTTGTTTCCCTTGTGCAAAAGATGGAGGTGTATACCCAGCCATTTTGTGTAAAATGGAATCCTAAGGGAACAGCGTTGTTAAATGATACAGGAGGAAAATAATTAAATAGATCTGGATGACACCACAAAAGAAAAGCACCTTCTTCTCCTGAAACTGTGGGAGAAGGCAGTGATTCCACATCTCAGACACAATGGGCTTTGGTCCCCTTCTGCCCAGACATGAGTTGTGCCTGTAACACAAACTCCTGAAGTCTTTCTCGTGCTTACCAAATCCCTGAATGTTAAATCAGGTTTCAGTCCACCAAGTATTTAAATAAGCAGGGTTGTCGGGGTGCACAATGACAGGATGGAAAATACCAGGGATGGGTGTGAGCCACATACTGAAAGCAAATTACCCCTCTTCAGTCTGTAACCAGTGGTGGAAAAGCACAAATAATGTGTCCACGAACTAGGATTTTCAGGGGCTCTAGAAGCCCAATGCAAATTAGGGAGTTAAGGGGTAGGAGGAGCTAATGCACATAGGTCTAAGGCCAACAAACAAGTGAAGGCCCTTGTTTATAACTGGCACTGCATCCTGCTCCCCTCTCCTCATCAGTCTGTAGAGAAAATTGGCGTCAGATCATTCAGAGTGATGGACTTGGAAAGGGGTATGGCTGTTGAGCTGCATCTGTGGCGGACAGCAGGCATCACTGCCCAGTACTCACAGGCTGTCTCCGCTTTCACAGCCCTCTGCCCAAAAGCTGTAGTTGATGTGTGTTGGTTGGCATAGGTCCCCCCATCCTGCGCTAGGCCAGAGGGCTGACAGAAATCACTGTGCTCAAGTGTCATAGCTGAGAGGGGATGCTTGGCTGCAGGCTCCTGGAGCCGGGGCAGCTGCTGCTCTTCACAATTCATCTCGTTCTTCCTCATTGCAAATGCAGGCGCTCCTCTGGCTGTTCATGAAGGGCCGGCAGCCCAGGGTCCAGACGGTGTTGAACACGGTATCTGCAATGGATTCACAAGCTGCAGAGAAGGAAAAGGTCAGGCAGGTAAGTAGCAGGCACTCAGGACTGTCTGAGGGCTGGGTAGAAGTGCTCCAGCCTGAGTCCAGTTACAAGTGGAGGCCAGTTACAAGTGGGGTTCTTCAGGGCTCAGTACTGGGTCCAGCCCTGTTCAATGTCTTTATCAATGACCTGGATGAAGGTATTGAGTGCACCCTCAGCAAGTTTGCGGATCACACCAAGCTGGATGGAAGTGTGGATCTGCTGGAGGGTAGGGAGGCTCTGCAAAGGGATCTGAACAGGCTGGACTGCTGGGCCGAGACCAATGGGATGAGGTTTAATAAGGCCAAATGCCGGGTCCTGCACTTGGGGCACAACAACCCCATGCAGTGCTACAGACTGGGGAAAGAGTGGCTGGAGAGCTGCATGGAAGAGAAGGACCTGGGGGTGCTGGTTGACAGCCGACTGAACATGAGCCAGCAGTGTGCCCAGGTGGCCAAGAAGGCCAATGGCATCTTGGCTTGGATCAGAAACGGTGTGACCAGCATGTCCAGGGAGGTTATTCTCCCTCTGTACTTGGCACTGGTGAGACCGCACCTCGAATACTGTGTTCAGTTCTGGACCCCTCACCACAAGAAGGATGTTGAGGCTCTGGAGCGTGTCCAGAGGAGAGCGACGAAGCTGGTGAAGGGGCTGGAGAACAAGTCTTACGAGGAGCGGCTGAGAGAGCTGGGGTTGTTTAGCCTGGAGAAGAGGAGGCTGAGGGGAGACCTTATTGCTCTCTACAACTACCTGAAAGGAGGTTGTGGAGAGGAGGGAGCTGGGCTCCTCTCCCAAGTGACAGGGGACAGGACAAGAGGGAATGGCCTGAAGCTCCGTCAGGGGAGGGTCAGGTTGGATATCAGAAAAAAATTCTCACAGAAAGAGTCATTGGGCACTGGAACAGCTGCCCAGGGAGGGGGTCGAGTCGCCTTCCCTGGAGGTGTTTAAGGAAGGGGTGGATGAAGTGCTGAGGGACATGGTTTAGGGAGTGTTAGGAATGGTTGGACTTGATGATCCAGTGGGTCCTTTCCAACCTGGTGATTCTGTGATTGTGTCCCGCACGGAGCTGGGTGCTATTCACAGCTGGCAGCATGGGCTGTCTCAGCCTCTCTGCGTATGGCCCTCCTATGAACTGGAGGCTCCTTTCTCCCTGGGCGGCACCAATCTGGCACTAACTCTCTAGGGCCAGACTCCTTTCCTGCCTCTCCCTGGCTTTTTCGGCGGCATCCAGCAGCAGGACGGTGAGTGCTGCGGTGCGGGGGCCATCTGAGGCGGTGGGGCACTTCCCTGAGACGGGAAAAGCCTTGGAAAACCCGAGCGGCGCTCGGCTCCTGACAGGGGGCCTGACGGGAGGGGGCGGTCCCGGCGGGTCCCGCGGGGGATTTAAACGGTCCCCTGGGAGCGCGGCACCTTAGTACAAAGGGGCAGTTGGAGCGGGCAGGGTGAGCAGAAAGGGCTCAGGGAGAGGCTGGTGGCTGCTCAGACGGGGCCGTGGGCCATGGTGGCTACCAGGCAGAAGGTTAAAACTGCTCCGGGTGCCGCAGCGAACAGGATGGCTGTTGACCCCCAGACAGAGCCGCAGTGGGTCCGTGCAGCTCCGCAGAGCCCGGGCTGCAGGCAGTGCCCCCTCCCACAGCAGCTCACGCCTCTGGTACCGCTACACTGGTGGGAGCTGTGCTCGCGTGAGGGAACTCCTTCGCATGGCGGCAGAGCTGAGGGAGGAAGTAAATAGGTTACGGACCATCAGGGAATGTGAGAGGGAAATAGATCTTTGGAGCAGCGCCCTCTCCCAAACTCAGCAGGCTGCTGGAGCCAGTGTGGCTAAGCAGCTCCGTCCCACAAACTGTAAGGCTGGGGAACAAGAGATGGGGAATGGCAGCGAGTCCCTGTCCGGCGCAGGAAAGCTGCTCCCCCCACCCAGACAACAAACCCCCAAATCGCCCTCAAAAATAAATACGAAGCGCTGCAGGTAGAACCTATGCCCAGGGAAGAAGAAGATGGCTCCCACAGCCTAGAAACATTCCCTAGGCTCAGGCATCCTCAGAGGACCTTAAAAACATCCTCTGTTAATAAAAAGAGGAGAGTGATTGTTCCAGGGGATTCCCTTCTAAAAGGAGTGGAGGGACCCATCTGCAGAGCGGACCCGCTCCACAGGGAGGTCTGCTGCTTACCGGGGGCGTCAGTGAAGGATGTCACTAGAAAACTTCCTTCCATGGTGAAGGAAACGGATTATTACCCCCTGCTGGTATTTCAAACAGGCCATGATGGCTTACAGCGCAGAAAGCTGAAAGCCATCAAAAGAGACTTCAGGGCTTTAGGGAGAATGATGGAGGGCTCTGGAGCACAAGTGGTGTTTAGTTCCATCCCAACACTGAGGAATAAGGAACAGGAGGTCAAGGGCAAACAGCTGTTTAATGCCTGGCTCCGAGCCTGGTGTGAGGAGAGAGGCTTTGGATTCTTTGATCATGGAGTGACCCACGCACCCCAGGCTTTGTTACCAGGGATGGGACACGCTTGTCTCCAAGGGGGACTAAAGTACTTTCTAAAAATCTAGTTAGGCTCTTAAATAAAGCTTTAAACTAGATGTGAAGGGGGAGGGGGAGGAGACCAGGCTAGTTGGGAGTGAGCCTGGAAGTGGGACTCCAGCGACTGAGATATGGTGTGCTGGGGTGGACCACCAGCACACCACCACAGAGCAAGAGGGGGCGAGTACAGCTGGGGACCACAAGAATGAAACTGGAACTATGGAGTTAGTTATTCCAAGGACCAGTCAATTGGGAATGAACTCTGTGCCCTTTATGAGGGCTGAAGGTTCATCAGCCCAGCTGACGTGCATTTACACCAATGCACGCAGCATGGGCAATAAGAAGGAGGAGCTGGAAGCTGTTGTAGGGCAAGGTGCCCGTGATGTCATTGGCATCACGGAAACGTGGTGGGATGACTCATATAACTGGAGTACAGCTATGTTGGGATATAAACTCTTCAGGCGGGACAGGAAGGGTAGAAAAGGAGGCGGGGTAGCCCTCTATGTTAAGGAGTGCTTTGATACCCGTGAGCTGGATTACGGTAAGGAAGAGACTGAGTACTTATGGGTTAAAATCAGAGGAGCCCACAAGAAGGCAGACATTGTGACGGGAGTCTGCTACAGACCACCCAGCCAAGAGGAGGCAGCTGACGAGCTCTTCTATAAACAGCTGGGGATGGTCCTGCACTTGGGGCACAACAACCCTATGCAGTGCTACAGACTGGGGGAAGAGTGGCTGGAGAGCTGCGCGGAGGAGAATGACCTGGGGGTAATGGTTGACAGACGACTGAACATGAGCCAGCAGTGTGCCCAGATGGCCAAGAAGGCCAATGGCATCTTGGCTTGGATCAGAAACGGTGTGACCAGCAGGTCCAGGGAGGTGATTCTCCCTCTGTACTCGGCACTGGTGAGACCACACCTCGAATACTGTGTTCAGTTCTGGACCCCTCACCACAAGAAGGATGTTGAGGCTCTGGAGCGTGTCCAGAGAAGAGCAACAAAGCTGGTGAGGGGCTGGAGAACAAGTCTTACGAGGAGCGGCTGAGGGAGCTGGGGTTGTTTAGCCTTGAGAAGAGGAGCTGAGTGGAGACCTTATTACTCTCTACAACTACCTGAAAGGAGGTTGTGGAGAGGAGGGAGCTGGGCTCTTCTCCCAAGTGACTGAGGACAGGACAAGGGGGAATGGCCTGAAGCTCCGCCAGGGGAGGTTCAGGTTGGATATCAGAAAAAAATTCTTCACAGAAAGAGTCATTGGGCACTGGCAGAGGCTGCCCAGGGAGGGGGTCGAGTCGCCTTCCCTGGAGGTGTTTAAGGAACGGGTTGATGAAGTGCTTAGGGACATGGTTTAAGGGAGTGTTGGGAATGGTTGGACTTGATGATCCAGTGGGTCCTTTCCAACCTGGTGATTCTATGATTCTATGATTCTTTTCTGGCTGATGGATCATTTGGAGCACTGTAAATAGCACCGTTTGCCAAGCAGATCTCCCGGAAGACCTCCACAGCACTGTCTTTCCCAGCTCCCTCTCTCTGCAGTTGCCTCTAGCTACTACTAACCAACCATTTCTGCTTTGGTGGAGTTACAAAATGCCAACCAACGTGAAAAACAGCACTGCAGTTGTAACAGTGGAGCTGTTGATGCAATCTGCCTGACTGCTAGCCCCTTCTCTTCCCATAAAACAAGGCCAAAACTGCTTGTCAATAAATAAATAGGCTAATACCAGGTCATTTAGGGGTTGCTCACTGGCACTGACGCTAATTGCTGTATGTGTAATAGATTTGAGAAAGCCCTGCCTCTGACTTCTTCACTCTCCTTTTAGGAGTCTGCTCAGTTGGAGAGGTCGTGGTGAGTCAGGAGGTTTTGGTTAGCTGGCACTGCTGCTGCTGGGATAGTTGTGCCCACATGAAGGGAGTGCAGCTGCTTTTTCCCTGCTTGCTTTCTCCAAACACTAGATGACTCAGTGGAAAGAATCCCAGATAAGAGCTAAGATGGTGGTGGAGGAGGAGGAGAACTGTGTGACAGGAGCTACTCAGAGCAGCCCTGAAGACAGGAGTTGGCAGGTGTAGAGCACAAGGCAGAGGAGAGGATGGCTCAAAGGCTGTTCCTGTTAGCAACGCTTGTGCCTCTGGTGGCAATCAAGCCAGAGATGCTGGAGGAGTCTTATCCCAGTTGTCTGTAGGCAGAGTCGGCTTGGCTCAGCCAAGAAGTGCGGGCACTTCTCCACCTTAGGGCCTGTCTATTGGAGCCCAAAAAGGA
Organism: Cuculus canorus; assembly: GCF_017976375.1. Taxonomy (NCBI): domain Eukaryota; kingdom Metazoa; phylum Chordata; class Aves; order Cuculiformes; family Cuculidae; genus Cuculus; species Cuculus canorus. Next base: position 35,767,917 of record NC_071407.1, read on the forward strand.
AAAAGGCTGGATCTGAAAAATTGGCAGGGGGGAAACTGGAGAGTAGGAAGAGGTTGGCAGCACAAGGACCTGTAGATTAGGGTGACTGTGAATGACTGTACTTGGCCTGTGACACTTAGAGAATCATAGAATCATAGAATGGTTTGGGTTGGAAGGGACCTTCAAGATCATCCAGTTCCAACCCCCTGCCATGGGCAGGGACACCTCCCACTAGATCAGGCTGCCCAAGACCCATCCAACCTGGCCTTGAACACCTCCAGGAATGGGGCAGCCACAACTTCCCTGAGCAACCTGTTCCAGTCCCTCACCATTCTCATACTGAAGAAATCCTTCCTTATGTCTAGTCTAAATCTTCCTCTCTCCAATTTATAGCCATTCCCCTTCACCCTGTCACTACAGGCTTTTGTTAAAAAGTCCCTCCCTAGCTCTCTTGGAGCCGCCTTCAGGTACTGGAAGGTCTCTCTAAGGTCTCTTAGAAGCCTTCTCTTCTCCAGGCTGAACAACCTCAACCCTCTCAGCCTGTCCTTGTATGGGAGGTGCTCCAACCCTCTGAGCTGTAGCCCTCCTCTGGACCTGTTCCATATCCTTCTCATGTTGAGGATTCCAGAACTGGACACAATATGCCAGGTGAGGTCTCACAGAAGAGGAATAGAGGGGCAGAATCCCCTCCCTTGACTGGCCACGCTTCTTCTGATGCCACCAAGGATATGGTTTGCCTTCTGGGCTACAAGTGAATTTTATTTCAGTTGAGCAAGTTTTCTATTGCTGGCCTGGGCACTCTTTCCGAACTCTTATCTGTGACAAGGTAGAAAGCCATCTGCACTAGTGCTGGAGTCATGCAGACTTGCCCATGTGTCCTAATCACGCTGCAGCTTTGGAAAACAAATGTGTATTTAACTGCAACTCACA